>NC_138779.1:213862378-213879878 GCF_965119305.1 Pelophylax lessonae | reverse complement strand
ATTCAGCAAGGCAAAATTCCATGGACCTCTGGTTACGTCCCGTTTTCTTAATCCAGATCCTCACGATGTATTGTGGGTAGGGAAGAAAGGTAGGCTTCTCATAGTGTAGTAAATCAAATTATTTCTTTATTAAAACGTTTAAAATACACTTACAAAAGACGAATGTTTCCAAGCAAATAGAAAAACCAGGGGACGCCGTTCCGCGTTCCACCTGCATTCCAGGAAAGCGGAAATGGCGTGTCACGTCTTAGGTCCGCCCAACGTGTTTCGTCAGCAAACGTCTGACGTCAGCAGGGTCTGTTTCAATTGTTTTTATTCAGTTTTCAGAATTAGAGGAAAATGTTACAACGTAATATAAAAGAGTGCAAAATGGTTCTGTCAACATAAACAGTAAATAAAAAAATTAACAATGATGCCATGTTTTAAGGGTAAGGAATGTAGGATAGAAATCCATGGAAGTCCACCTTTGGGTATCAGAAGCTGCGCCAAAGTGTTCAACTATGTTGAAAGCTTGTATTACGAAACATGTTCGGCTGTAGTCCAAAAAAAGACCAAGCAACCAATGGGCCTTACATCAGTCCAACGTTGTACATTTGGTGGAGGGGTCAAACAGGACAACACCTGCCCTCCCGACCAGCAATGTAGGCTATAGACGTAATAATGAAATTAAAGCGAACGTAGTGACCACTATGTTATCCAGTACTAGATTTGTTTAAACTACCCTGAAAATACTATATACCATATACAGTGGGTACGGAAAGTATTCAGACCCCCTTAAATTTTTCACTCTTTGTTATATTGCAGCCATTTGCTAAAATCATTAAAGTTCATTCTTCTTCCTCATGAATGTACACATAGCACCCCATACTGACAGAAAAACACAGAATTGTTGACATTGTTGCAGATTTATTAAAAAAGAAAAACTGAAATATCACATGGTCCTAAGTATTCAGACCCTTTGCTCAGTATTTAGTAGAAGCCCCCTTTTGATCTAATACAGCCAGGAGTCTTTTTGGGAAAGATGCAACAAGTCTTTCACACCTGGATTTGGGGATCCTCTGC
This sequence comes from Pelophylax lessonae, assembly GCF_965119305.1. Lineage (NCBI taxonomy): Eukaryota > Metazoa > Chordata > Amphibia > Anura > Ranidae > Pelophylax > Pelophylax lessonae. Next base: position 213,878,816 of record NC_138779.1, on the reverse strand, counting down.
CATTCCTCCTTGCAGATCCTCTCCAGTTCTGTCAGGTTGGATGGTAAACGTTGGTGGACAACCATTTTTAGGTCTCTCCAGAGATGCTCAATTGGGTTTAAGTCAGGGCTCTGGCTGGGCCATTTAAGAACAGTCACGGAGTTGTTGTGAAGCCACTCCTTCGTTATTTTAGCTGTGTGCTTAGGGTCATTGTCTTGTTGGAAGGTAAACCTTCGGCCCAGTCTGAGGTCCAGAGCACTCTGGAGAAGGTTTTTGTCCAGGATATCCCTGTACTTGGCCGCATTCATCTTTCCCTCGATTGCAACCAGTCGTCCTGTCCCTGCAGCTGAAAAACACCCCCACAGCATGATGCTGCCACCACCATGCTTCACTGTTGGGACTGTATTGGACAGGTGATGAGCAGTGCCTGGTTTTCTCCACACATACCGCTTAGAATTAAGGCCAAAAAGTTCTATTTTGGTCTCATCAGACCAGAGAATCTTATTTCTCACCATCTTGGAGTCCTTCAGGTGTTTTTTAGCAAACTCCATGCAGGCTTTCATGTGTCTTACACTGAGGAGAGGCTTCGGTCGGGCCACTCTGCCATAAAGCCCCGACTGGTGGAGGGCTGCAGTGATGGTTGACTTTCTACAACTTTCTCCCATCTCCTGACTGCATCTCTGGAGCTCAGCCACATTGATCTTTGGGTTCTTCTTTACCTCTCTCACCAAGGCTCTTCTCCCCGATAGCTCAGTTTGGCCGGACGGCCAGCTCTAGGAAGGGTTCTGGTCGTCCCAAACATCTTCCATTTGAGGATTATGGAGGCCACTGTGCTCTTAGGAACCTTAAGTGCAGCATAAATCTTTTTGTAACCTTGGCCTGATCTGTGCCTTGCCACAATTCTGTCTCTGAGCTCTTCAGGCAGTTCCTTTGACCCCATGATTCTCATTTGCTCTGACATGCATTGTGATCTGGAAGGTCTTATATAGACAGGTGTGTGGCTTTCCTAATCAAGTCCAATCAGTATAATCAAACACAGCTGGAATCAAATGAAGGTGTAGAACCATCTCAAGGATGATCAGAAGAAATGGAAAGCACCTGAGTTAAATATAAGAGTGTCACAGCAAAGGGTCTGAATACTTAGGACCATGTGATATTTCAGTTTTTCTTTTTTAATAAATCTGCAACAATGTCAACAATTCTGTGTTTTTCTGTCAGTATGGGGTGCTATGTGTACATTCATGAGGAAGAAGAATGAACTTAAATGATTTTAGCAAATGGCTGCAATATAACAAAGAGTGAAAAATTTAAGGGGGTCTGAATACTTTCCGTACCCACTGTATACTCGAGTATAAGCCGACTTTTTTAGCATGTTTTTTTCATGCTGAAAAAGCCCCCCTCGGCTTATACTCGAGTCACGGTCTCACTTACCTTTTCCCCCGGTCAGTGCGCATATTCCAGAGTAGACGGCGCCTTTCTTAAATGTAAGGTGGAAAGGTAAGTGCGACTCCTCTGCAGCCCCTGCATCTCCTCAGGAGATGTAGTGCTGCGGGCATGGTACAGGAGACTCTCCTGTACCATGCCCGCAGCACTGCATCTCCTATACCATGCCTGTACCATCTGCGCCATGCCTGTACCATCTGTGCCATATCTGTGCCATGCCTGTACCATATCTGTGCCACGCCTGTACCATCTGTGCCATGCCTGAACCATCTCCTATGCCATGCCTGTACCATCTGTGCCATGCCTGTACCATCTGTGCCATGTCTCAACCATCTCCTATGCCATGCCTGTACCATCTGTGCCATGCCTGTACCATCTGTGCCATGCCTGAACCATCTCCTATGCCATGCCTGTACCATCTGTGCCATGCCTGTACCATCTGTGCCATGTCTGAACCATCTCCTATGCCATGCCTGTACCATCTGTGCCATGCCTGTGCTATATCTGTGCCATGCCTGTACCATCTCCTGTGCCATGCCTGAACCATCTCCTGTACCATGCCTGTACCATCTCCTGTACCATGCCCACAGCCCTGCATCTCCTGTACCATGTCCACAGCCCCTGCACCATGCCCGCAACCCCTGTTTTGGGTCTTGTGGTGGTCCAGTTGGGTCCAGTAGCTGCTGCATTTCCCACTCTAGGTTTATACTCGAGTCAATATGTTTTCCCAGTTTTTTTGTGGTAAAATTAGGTGCCTCGGCTTATATTCGGGTCGGCTTATACTCGAGTATATACAGTACTTAGAAAAATCAAATGGATCAGCAACATGTCCTTATGATATAATATTGTCACATACAAAACCTAGAAGAAAGCCCTAAAGTCCAGAGAAAGGGTCCGACTAGAGCAGCGGTCTCCAAACTATGGCCCTCTAGTTGTTCAGGAACTACAATTCCCATCATGCCTAGTTATGTCTGTGAATGTCAGAGTTTTACAATGCCTCATGGGATGTGTAGTTCCGCACATTTGTTTTGGACGCAGTATGTTGCACAATATCCAATCTAGGGCAGCTTTCATTGTTTATACATTGATTATTGAAAATAAGTTACAGTAATACACTTCTTGAGATAGCCACTCAGTGGTCTGTTCATAAAGATGAGGCATATCCAGGCATATTCACTTACTAGAGTTGCCCGCATTCTCCACCATTTGCTAGCTAAAACCAATAGGTAATAAAAAAGAAAGGTGAATGTTGGCGAGGGAAAGTGTAAAGTAAGTTCTCGAAAATCTGTGAATATAATGTGGTGAATAATAATTGGGGAATCTTTGGATATAAACAGAATTCTATTATGAGAGCTCCTTAGCTGGACCAGCTAGTGCAATAAAGAAGAAAAAATAAATACCACCAGTCTAAGGCCCCCGTTTTTTTGGCGTGAGAAACGCCGATTCAAGTGACCAGGCTGCCCCCTATGCTCAACATATGAAATCATGTGAAAATCGCAAAGTGCGCGTTCCCGCTACGCAAAGTGGGAACGAGGCCCAAAAGATTTGACTGCACACTAAAAAGAACCTTGGTATTGGTGATGACCCATAGCCGCAAATAGGAATTAATAAACAGCTCCAGCTCTAGTAAAGTGAAATCTGATTGGACGTTGTGGGTTATTGATCTTGCTGATTGCTCTGTGCATTGCGCAATGATATATTTTAATTTTTATTTTGTTTTTCCTTCCAACAGCTTCAAGTGGTCCAGCTCCACCACCCGGTAAAATTACTATTTGGTCATTATTAAACTATGTGACAGCTGTGCATACTATGCTGGGCTGCTGTTAGAAATCACGGGGCCCCATACAGCCTACCTTACCATCCCCCCCCCCCAGGACATAGATTTATCTATTATTTATCATTTATCATTTCCTTTCTTTGCAGCCTCAGCGGCACAGATGAATAAACAGGAAGTGCTCTGAGGCATCCTGCTCATTCCCAAACTGAAGCATAGTAAACATAGTTTACTATGCTTCCGTGATGAATGAACACAGGAGTGATTGGTAGAGATTGCTCACTGCGTTCATTCAGAAAAGGAAGGGGCCAGTAAATGACATATTTACCGATCCCTTCTCCTGAAACATCCCCCTGTGTGCCCATAGCAGCTGCCGGCGGTAGAGGAGAGGAGGGAAGCCGGCGGTGCTGTGGGAGAAAGCAGAACACAGGGGGGTCTGGACAGAAAATGGAAGGGGTCGTGACCAATCCCCCTGCACAGTGCTGCTGTCGGGAGAAAGAGGAGGAGAAGCTGGCAGCACTGAAGGGGGAGGCAGAAGAGGATCGGTGTCTGCAATAAGACAGTACAGCTGGCCCTCCTGCTCAGCAGGTGCCCGGGCCCCCCTTTTGAACTGATGGAGCCCGGGCCCAGTACAGGAGGGCCAGCTGTACTGCCTTATCGGCAGTCCTGCCTGTGACCATACAAGTAAAGAGTGACAGGTTCCCTTTACAGGTATTTCAGTTGCGGATATTAATGGGTGGTCTCTCAGGTCACAATCTTTTGGGGTAGATTGGATGGGACTGAACATGGGGCTACACCAGGACAATGTGCTCAAGAGTTAGGGTGAGCTGGCTTAGAACCTAAGCTGTGTATTCATATAAAAATGTTAGAAGAGCTTTACATCCTGTGAAACTTCATATACATTCATTCTGTGCCAAGCAAAATCTAGTGTTATTAGCCTATTTTCTCCTCAGGTCAAATGTTTATTATACAGAATCAAGTGAATGAGGAAAATTCAACATTATGCCCACTAGATGGAGCCGATGATCATAGTAAATAAGTATTTGCTGTTATCACAAATGCCATCTAGTGGCCAATGTTATTTTTATTGTTTGGTTTTTTTTTTTCACTAGTAATAGCGGCGATCAGCGATTTTTAGCGGGACTGCGACATTGCGGCGGACAGATTGACGTTTTTTTTTTTGTTTATAGCGCAAAAAATAAAAACCGCACAGGTGATCAAATACCACCAAAAGAAAGCTCTGTTTGTGGGGCAAAAAAGGACATCAATTTTATTTAGGTACATCCTCGCACGACTGCGCAATTGTCCGTTAAAGTAACGCAGTGCCGAATCCCAAAATATGGCCTGGTCATTAAGGGGGGAAATCTTCCGGTCCAGAAGCAGATAATCAACCCGGGATAAGCAAGTGCAGATACAAGTGCAAAAGGCTCTGGCTCAACGCGTTTCGCCCCATTTTGGGGCTTCTTCGGGATTCACATATTTGGTGTTAAATACAGCATCAAAAATACGATCCAATATCTGCTTCAACAGAGCGTGGTCCCAGCCGAGACACATTTATTGCATCTAACCTGTGAAATACTTTAAAAACAAATAAAAATGGGCCAGTGAATAGCCACAATCCCTCAGGAAAAAATTTACAGAGGGGTTACTCCCATGCAATAACTTAGGTGTAAGCAATCCTAGATAGCACCCATTCAGTGTCCCCATCAGAAGAATATCCCTCTATTCCTGTTCTGGTGACAACCCACATTTTTAGATTTTCTTTTACTTTCAGTGAATCTCCCTAATGGGGGCACAGACTGCAATAAACACCTAACAGGGGTTCTATTACCTCTCCACTCTATCCAAAACTGAAACTGTGCCCCCCCCCCATTTCACCCTGTCTAGTTGCCCTGTTTATTGTTTTTATCGAAAGTGAAAGTAAAAGAAAATCCAAAATTTTTTGGGTTGTCACCAAAACAGGAATAGAGGGGAAATCTTGCAATGGGGACACTAGTGCTTGCGATAAACACTTTGGAGGGATTTCCTCTCACTTCCTGTTTTGACTACAGGACAGGAAGTGAAGGGAAATCTCCCCAATGGGACACAGATGGAAAAAAAAAAAACTCTTACTCTATCCAAAAAAGAAAAAAAGAAAAGTTTTGCCTTTAGTTCTATTTTAAGTTTGAACACTGGGGGGGGCGGTAATGGTTCTTTGTTCCGGCTGGGTCTATCAGTGTCTTTCTTTGTATTACAGAAGGCTGTCCGGAGAATGAAGAATTTGTTGCGTGCGGCAGCAAATGTCTGACTACATGCAAAACCGGGGATGTGCCCGTCCCGTGCAATCGCAAATGTTTCATCGGCTGCGACTGTGCGAATGGATTACAGCGCAACAGTGCCGGCACCTGCGTCCACCCCGAGGAATGCAGCTAAATCGTTTGCATGACGATCATTCATGAATGGGAGAAAGTTTCCCCCCCATGTGACATGTGAATGAAAATAAAATAGCATAAATAAGTTGTATCTCCTGTCTGTTTCCTAGAATTGTATGCCTGTTATGTGGTCAGGATCCTATAGAGTTCCCATTCAACCAGGGGACAGTCATTGTGTAGAAGCAATCACAGAATAAACATGCAGCATGTTTCAGCTGAGTATTCAAATCTATGAGCTGGTTGATCACAATGCAGACTTGTATGGGGCGGGGGTGTGAACATCCCATGTACAAGCCTACGCTCTGATAGGGCACTACCATGTACCAGTCTACACTCTCATAGGGCACCCCCATGTACAAGCCTACGCTCTGATAGGGTACCCCCATGTACAAGCCTACGCTCTGATAGGGTACCCCCATGTACCAGTCTACACTCTCATAGGGCACCCCCATGTACAAGCCTACGCTCTGATAGGGTACCCCCATGTACAAGCCTACGCTCTGATAGGGTACCCCCATGTACCAGTCTACACTCTGATAGGGTACCCCCATGTGCCAGTCTACACTCAGATAGGGCACCCCCATGTACAAGCCTACGCTCTGATAGGGTACCCCCATGTACAAGCCTACGCTCTGATAGGGCACCCTCATGTACAAGCCTAGGCTCTGATAGGGTACCCCCATGTACAAGCCTACGCTCTGATAGGGTACCCCCATGTACAAGCCTACGCTCTGATAGGGTACCCCCATGTACAAGCCTACGCTCTGATAGGGCACCCTCATGTACAAGCCTAGGCTCTGATAGGGTACCCCCATGTACAAGCCTACGCTCTGATAGGGTACCCCCATGTACAAGCCTACGCTCTGATAGGGCACCCTCATGTACAAGCCTAGGCTCTGATAGGGTACCCCCATGTACAAGCCTACGCTCTGATAGGGTACCCCCATGTACAAGCCTACGCTCTGATAGGGTACCCCCATGTACAAGCCTACGCTCTGATAGGGCACCCTCATGTACAAGCCTACGCTCTGATAGGGTACCCCCATGTACAAGCCTACGCTCTGATAGGAAACTCCCATGTACAAGCCTACGCTCTGATAGGGCGCCACCATGTACAAGTCTGAAACTCTATAGATCAGACCAAAATGATGGACAAATGAGGAGGAGAGAGGGACAGAGGGACTTTCCTCCAAATCAGGGACAGTTGGGAGCTGTGCGAAATTCTTCACTTTCCAGAATGTTGTCTATCTCCAGCCTCACGCAAAATGGCCGCCGCCGTAGGCGAAGACACCTTCCTACAGTGCACTATACACCTCTACCGCAGCGCAGTGCACCGCCTACCTGTAGCCCATCACGGATTGGTGGGAGAGGTGCGGACGGTAGAGCGGGAAGGGAAGGGAGCAGGAAAGATGGCGAGCCTGTGGATGGGAGATGTGAGTATGGAGAGGGCTGTGTGTATCGGCGGGACTCCACTACGAGAGGCCGGGGATTTGCTGCGGCCTAGGCCCCCTATAAACTCCTGTATGTGATCTGTTACTGTGTGCGCTCATAGTGATACACCGATGTCTATCTGTAACATTGTACCTAAATGAGGAGAGAGGATGGAGTCCAGGTCTTGTTTTTAGTCCTGGAGGGAGCTGGAAATGGTCAGACCTCCCCCAATCAGGATTTTATTGTCTGTCTGTGTCTCCATGGGGGAGATTTCCCATTTCTTCCTCTCCTGGATATAAAACAGGAAGTCAGGGAAATCTCTTCTTGGATCAAGTGTCCCCAATAGAAGATTTCTGCTAAAATCTCCATCATGGGACAAAGAGGGGAAAGTACAGTACAATGCACACCCCATTTATAATATGAACTCCGCGCTACGGCCGTCCTTTTTTGCGCCCCGCGCTGCGTCCGTCCTTATTGCGCCCGCCGATGCGTCTGTCATTTTTGTGCCCCATGATGCGGCCGTCATTTTTGCGCCCGACGACGTAGGCGTCCTTTTGCAACCGACCTTTTTGCGCATGATGATGTCATCACCTCCTGTCTGATGATCTCTTGTGTTTTCTCCTCTACAGATCGATGAGTCGATGAACGAAGCATTCATCACGCAGGCCTTCCAGGCCATGGGGGAGACGGTGCGCAACGTGAAGATCATACGCAACCGATTCACAGGGTGAGCGATTCTGGCAGCAGCCGGGATTCTCCGCAGCTTTGAGATCCCAGCATTTATTTTTACAGGTCGCTGTAGTCATCACTGGGGGACGTCGGGTGTTTCTCCGCCCCCCCCCTCCGTCTCTCCCCCCCCCTCCTCCGTCTCTCCCCCGTCTCTCCGTCTCTCCCCCCCGTTTCCCCCCCTCCGTCTCTCTCCCTCCCCCCCTCCGTCTCTCTCCCTCCCCCCCTCCGTCTCTCTCCCTCCCCCCCTCCGTCTCTCCCCCTCCCCCCTCCGTCTCTCCCCCTCCCCCCTCCGTCTCTCCCCTCTCCCCCTCCGTCTCTCTCCCCCCTCTCCATTTCCCCCCCCTCTGTCTCTTCCCCCCCCCCCTCTGTCTCTTCCCCCCCCCCCCCCTCTGTCTCTTCCCCCCCCCCCCCTCTGTCTCTCCCCCCCCCTCTGTCTTTCCCCCCCCCCCTCTGTCTTTCCCCCCCCCCTCTGTCTTTCCCCCCCCTCTGTCTTTCCCCCCCCCCTGTCTCTCCCCCCCCCCTGTCTCTCCCCCCCCCCCCTCTGTCTCTCCCCCCCCCCTGTCTCTCGCCCCCCCCCCCTGTCTCTCGCCCCCCCCCCTCTGTCTCTCGCCCCCCCCCCCTCTGTCTCTCGCCCCCCCCCCCCTCTGTCTCTCGCCCCCCCCCTCTGTCTCTCGCCCCCCCCCCCCTCTGTCTCTCGCCCCCCCCCCTCTGTCTCTCGCCCCCCCCCCCTCTGTCTCTCGCCCCCCCCCTCTGTCTCTCGCCCCCCCCCTCTGTCTCTCGCCCCCCCCTCCCCCTCTGTCTCTCCCCCCCTCTGTCTCTCCCCCCCCTCTGTCTCCCCCCCCCCCTCTGTCTCTCCCCCCCCCTCTGTCTCTTCCCCCCCCTCTGTCTCTTCCCCCCCCCTCTGTCTCTTCCCCCCCCCCTCTGTCTCTTCCCCCCCCCCCTCTGTCTCTTCCCCCCCCCTCTGTCTCTTCCCCCCCCCCCTCTGTCTCTTCCCCCCCCCCCTCTGTCTCTTCCCCCCCCTCTGTCTTCCCCCCCCCCCCTGTCTTCCCCCCCCCCCCCTCTGTCTTTCCCCCCCCCCCTCTGTCTTTCCCCCCCCCTCTGTCTTTCCCCCCCCCCTCTGTCTTTCCCCCCCCCCCTCTGTCTTTCCCCCCCCCCCCTCTGTCTTTCCCCCCCCCCTCTGTCTTTCCCCCCCCCCCTCCCTCTGTCTTTCCCCCCCCCCCCCTCTGTCTTTCCCCCCCCCCCCTCTGTCTTTCCCCCCCCCCCCTCTGTCTCTCCTCCTCCCCCCCCCCCTCTGTCTCTCCTCCTCCCCCCCCCCTCTGTTCTCCTCCTCCCCCCCCTCTGTCTCTCCTCCTCCCCCCCCCCTCTGTCTCTCCTCCTCCCCCCCCCCTCTGTCTCTCTCCTCCCCCCCCTCTGTCTCTTCCCCCCCCCCTCTGTCTCTTCCCCCCCCCCCCCTCTGTCTCTTCCCCCCCCCCCCTCTGTCTCTTCCCCCCCCCCCTCTGTCTCTTCCCCCCCCCCCCTCTGTCTCTTCCCCCCCCCCCCTCTGTCTCTTTCCCCCCCCCCTCTGTCTCTTCCCCCCCCCCTCTGTCTCTTCCCCCCCCCCTCTGTCTCTCCTCCTCCTCCCCCCCCCCCCTCTGTCTCTCCTCCTCCTCCCCCCCCCCTCTGTCTCTCCTCCTCCTCCCCCCCCTCTGTCTCTCCTCCTCCTCCCCCCCCCCTCTGTCTCTCCTCCTCCTCTCCCCCCCCCCCTCTGTCTCTCTCCTCCTCCCCCCCCTGTCTCTCCTCCTCCTCCTCCCCCCCCCCCTCTGTCTCTCCTCCTCCTCCTCCCCCCCCCCTCTGTCTCTCCTCCTCCCCCCCCCCTCTGTCTCTCCTCCTCCTCCCCCCCCTCTGTCTCTCCTCCTCCTCCTCCCCCCCCCCCTCTGTCTCTCCTCCTCTCCTCCTCCCCCCCCCTCTGTCTCTCCTCCTCCTCCTCCCCCCCCCCTCTGTCTCTCCTCCTCCTCCCCCCCCCCCCCTCTGTCTCTCCTCCTCCTCCTCCCCCCCCCTCTGTCTCTCCTCCTCCTCCTCCTCCCCCCCCTCTGTCTCTCCTCCTCCTCCTCCCCCCCCCCTCTGTCTCTCCTCCTCCTCCTCCCCCCCCCTCTGTCTCTCCTCCTCCTCCTCCCCCCCCCCCCTCTGTCTCTCCTCCCTCCTCCTCCCCCCCCCCTCTGTCTCTCCTCCTCCTCCTCCCCCCCTCTGTCTCTCCTCCTCCTCCCCCCCTCTGTCTCTCCTCCTCCTCCCCCCCCCTCTGTCTCTCCTCCTCCTCCCCCCCCCTCTGTCTCTCCTCCTCCTCCCCCCCCTCTGTCTCTCCTCTCCTCCCCCCCCTCTGTCTCTCCTCCTCCTCCCCCCCCTCTGTCTCTCCTCCTCCTCCCCCCCCCTCTGTCTCTCCTCCTCCTCCCCCCCCCTCTGTCTCTCCTCCTCCTCCCCCCCCCTCTGTCTCCTCCTCCTCCCCCCCCCTCTGTCTCTCCTCCTCCTCCCCCCCCCCTCTGTCTCTCCCCTCCCCCCCCCTCTGTCTCTTCCCCCCCCCTCTGTCTCTTCCCCCCCCCTCTGTCTCTTCCCCCCCCCTCTGTCTCTCCTCCTCCTCCCCCCCCCCCCTCTGTCTCTCTCCCCCCCCCCCCCCGTCTCTCCTCTTCCCTTCCCTTACATCACAATTCACCCTCTTTACCTTGTGCTGCTCTCTGGAAGAAGCTGGGGATAGAGCTGGGTAGGAACAAAGATTCGGGGGAGCTACAGGAGAGGTGGGAAAGCCACATGAAATGGTCTGGAGGGCTGCATTCGGCCCACAGGCCTTGTGTTTGACACACGTGGCTTAGATGGGGAGGGCGGGGGGAAGTGGCATAGACACACCTCTCCGCAGTTGCAGAAGCGCAAAAGTTCAGTCCTCCACTCTACTGCCAACTGCTGAGACAAGGTGGGAGTGGAAACAAGAGGTGGGGGGGGCACAGCTGCAGGAGAGGTGCAAGGGCCCCGCCCTCGCTTAAAAAAAAAAAAAAAAAGGTTTCAGTATGAAAGGACACAATGACAGCCTGGATTCGGATGTGGATTTTCTCTCCTGCAGGGCTCTGGCTGGTTACTGTTTTGTTGAATTCTCCGACCAAGATTCGGCGGCCCGATCTCTGATAAACATCAACGGGAAGGCGATCTCTGGAACCAATCCTGTGAGTGCCTGTTTTCTTCCCTTTGTTGGCGATCCTGTGAGTGCGTGTTTTCTTCCCTTGTTGGCGAACCTGTGAGTGCGTGTTTTCTTCCCTTTGTAGCAATCCTGTGAGTGTGTGTTTTCTTCCCTTTGTTGGCGATCCTGTGAGTGCGTGTTTTCTTCCCTTTGGTCAGACCTGCTTGGTTTGGCCTTTTTTTTTTTTTTTTTTTTTTTTTTTAATGTTTCAGATTTTCATCTTTTTTTATACTATTGTTACATTGACACAAGTCGCTTTCAGATGACCTTTTCTGTCTTTTTGCAATTTTACAGCCCAAGAGGTTCAAGCTGAAACACGCACTTTACACGAAGCCGGCAGCTGATCCCAGCCCCAGGTACGGTGTCATTCCATTGTGGGTTCATTTACCCTCTTTTTTTTTTTTTCTCTTTAGCACTGCGCTACTTTAAGTGGTAATTGCGTGTAATTTTATATCTTTTTTTTTTTTTCTTTTTTGGTGGTATTTGATCACCACTGGATCTTTTATCTTTTGTTATATAAATGAAAAAAGACCGAAAATTAAAAAAAAATATCTATATTATTTTTTACTTTCTGCTACAAAACCTATTCAATGGAAAAAAAAAAAAAAAGTATTTATACATGGAGATCATATCCCCCCTTATGTAATATACATGGAGATCATATCCCCCTTATGTATTTATACATGGAGATCATATCCCTCCCTTATGTATTTATACATGGAGATCATATCCCCCTTATGTATTTATACATGGAGATCATATCCCTCCCTTATGTATTTATACATGGAGATCATATCCCCCCTTATGTAATTATACATGGAGATCATATCCCACCCCTTATGTATTTATACATGGAGATCATATCCCCCCCCCCTTATGTATTTATACATGGAGATCATATCCCCCTTATGTATTTATACATGGAGATCATATCCCTCCCTTATGTATTTATACATGGAGATCATATCCCACCCCTTATGTATTTATACATGGAGATCATATCCCCCCTTATGTATTTATACATGGAGATCATATCCCACCCCTTATGTATTTATACATGTTGATCATATCCCCCCTTATGTATTTATACATGGAGATCATATCCCCCCTTATGTATTTATACATGGAGATCATATCCCCCCTTATGTATTTATACATGGAGATCATATCCCCCTTATGTATTTATACATGGAGATCATATCCCCCCTTATGTATTTATACATGGAGATCATATCCCCCCTTATGTATTTATACATGGAGATCATATCCCCCCTTATGTATTTATACATGGAGATCATATCCCCCCTTATGTATTTATACATGGAGATCATATCCCCCCTTATGTATTTATACATGGAGATCATATCCCCCCTTATGTATTTATACATGATGATCATATCCCCCCCCCTTATGTATTATACATGATGATCATATCCCCCCTTATGTATTATACATGGCGATCATATCCCCCCTTATGTATTTGTACATGGCGATCCTATCCCCCCTTATGTATTTGTACATGGAGATCATATCCCCCCTTATGTATTTGTACATGGAGATCATATCCCCCCTTATGTATTTGTACATGGAGATCATATCCCCCCTTATGTATTTATACACGGGGATCGTATCCCCCCCCTTATGTATTTATACACGGGGATCGTATCCCCCCCCTTATGTATTTATACACGGGGATCGTATCCCCCCTTATGTATTTATACATGGGATCGTATCCCCCCCTTATGTATTTATACATGGGGATCGTATCCCCCCCCCTTATGTATTTATACATGGGGATCATATCCCCCCTTAATCTCCACTTTTCAATAGAAAATAAATTCAGCTCCTCTAATCTTTTCTCATAGCTGAGCTCCTCCATGCCTCTTATCAGTTTGGTTGCCCTTCTCTGCACTTTCTCCAGTTTCCTGATATCCTTTTTAAGAACTGGAGCCCAAAACTGAACTGCATATTCCAGATGAGGTCTCACTAATGATCTGTACAGGGGCAAAATGATATATATCTCTCTCTGGAGTCCATGCCTCTCCTAATACTAGAAAAGACTTTGCCTGCTTTGGAAACATCAGCTTGGCATTGCATGCTATTATTAAGCTTAGGATCTACCCAGAACACCCAGATCCTTCTCCGCTATGGACTCCCCCAGATCCTTCTCCGCTATGGACTCCCCCAGATCCTTCTCCGCTATGGACTCCCCCAGATCCTTCTCCGCTATGGACTCCCCCAGATCCTTCTCCGCTATGGACTCCCCCAGATCCTTCTCCGCTATGGATTCCCCCAGATCCTTCTCCGCTATGGATTCCCCCAGATCCTTCTCCGCTATGGACTCCCCCAGATGCTTCTCCGCTATGGGCTTCCCCCAGATGCTTCTCCGCTATGGGCTTCCCCCAGATGCTTCTCCGCTATGGGCTTCCCCCAGATGCTTCTCCGCTATGGGCTTCCCCCAGATGCTTCTCCGCTATGGGCTTCCCCCAGACGCTTCTCCGCTATGGGCTTCCCCCAGACGCTTCTCCGCTATGGGCTTCCCCCAGACGCTTCTCCGCTATGGGCTTCCCCCAGACGCTTCTCCGCTATGGGCTTCCCCCAGACGCTTCTCCGCTATGGGCTTCCCCCAGACGCTTCTCCGCTATGGGCTTCCCCCAGACGCTTCTCCGCTATGGGCTTCCCCCAGACGCTTCTCCGCTATGGGCTTCCCCCAGTTCTACTCCCCCCTAGTATGTATGATGCCTGCATATTCTTAGCCCCCAAGTGCATAACTTTACATTTATCAACATTAAACCTCATTTGCCACATAGTTGCCCAATAAAACAGTGGATTGAGGTCGGCTTGTAAGTTGGAGACATCCTGTAAGGAAGTTTTTCCACTGCAAAGCTTGGAATGCTACTTTTAATCCCAGACCCAGTAGGAGTAGTTTGTAACCTGGGGACCGCCTGTACTAACCTACCCACCCCCTCCAGAGGGGCAGCGTCTGTGAGCGGCTGCTTTCATATACTTCTGATCTTTTTCCAGGTTCGGCATCTTGATTGGTCGCCCCGGGACAGCGAAGCTCCCATGTGTGTGCGTGGGAGTTTATTGGCACCCCAGACATGTCAAGAATTGAGCCGCTTCAAACAGCGCTGCCTTTCTGCACTGCTAGGGGATTTTTAGGAGCCTTATTGCTTTTTGGTTGAAAACGAGTTACTTTTGTCAGCTTTTTAACCTCTTCTGAACCGCCTGCCGCCTTTATACTGCAGCAGGCTGGCCCTCCTGCGCAAACTGATGTAGACCTACGTCGGTCACGCGCCTGCAGCTAGGGGGCGAGCTTGTGCCACCAGCAGCGCGCTCCCGCCCCCACTCGGCAGCGGGGAAGCCGATGCACGGGGCTGGCACCTCTGATTGCCGCCTGACACCCGCGATCGCTCCCCGCTGAGAGAGAAGAACGGTCGGATGTTGTAAACACAACTGACCATTCTTCTCTCTGGAATGATCACAGAGCGCCTGTGATCCTTCTATATAGGAACACAGGTCTCTGATCATTTCACAAGCCACGCCCCTACACAGTTAGAATCACTCCCCTAGGCTCACATTTAACCCCTTGATCAGCCCTGGTGTTAACCCCTTCCTTGCCGATGTTATTAGTGCAGTAACAGTGTATTTTTTTTGCACTGATTACTGTAGTAATGTCACTGGCCCCCCCAAAAATGTCAGTTAGGGGTCCCATCTGTCCACCGCAATGTCGCAAAAATCACAGATCGCCGCCATTACTAGTAAAAAAAAAAAAACAATAAAAATTACATAAATCTTTCCCTTAGTTAGTAAACGCAATAACTTTTGCTCAAACCAATCAAAATACCCTTATTGCGATTTTTTATTTTTTTTTTCTCTTTCTTTCTTTTTTTTCCCCCCCAAAAATATGTAGCAGAAAACAAATTTACCTAAAATGTTAGAAAAAAAAAAAAAATTAAATTTCTGCTATATAACATCCCCCCCCCCCCCCCGAAAAAAATGTAAAAATCCAAAAAAAATTTTCAGAATTATTGCTCCTTTTTTCTTTCTTTCTTTCCTTTTTTTTTTTTTTTTTTTTTTTTTTTTCTCTTCTCTTTCTTTTTTTTTTTTTTTTTTTCCCCCAAAAATATGTAGCAGAAAACAAATTTACCTAAAATGTTAGGAAAAAAAAAAAAAAATTCAATTTCTGCTATATAACATCTCCCCCCCCCCCCTCCAAAATGTAAAAATCAAAAAAAAAAAACATTTTTTTCCAGAATTGTTGCTCCTTCTTCTTCTTTTTTTTTTTTTTTTTTTTTATTTAGAGCATAAAAAAATAAAAATCGCAGAGGTGATCAAATACCACCAAAAGAAAGCTCTATTTGTGAGGAAAAAAGAGACATCAATTTTATTTAGGTACAGTTTTCACACGACCGCGCAATTGTCCGTTAAAGTAACGCAGTGCTGAATCGCACAATATGGCCTGATCATTAAGGAGGCAAATCTTCCGGTCCAGAAGGGGTTAAGTATTGGACATCTGAGTCTTTTCCTCTTGTCGTTTTTCAGCACGCCAGTAAGGAACCCGGCGGCAGAGTACGTCCAGGCCTTCAACTACTACACCCAACAGTTTCAGCAAATGCTTTCCAACTGGAAGTATGACCCTAAAGGCAACGCTTACAGCTATCAGCAGTACGGCTACACCTCCAACGCCTGGCAGGTATGTAACGGTGACAGTGCGGGGTCTTTGGTATTAAAGGAGACCTGTTATCAATTCATGTAGGTTGCCATTACTGACCCTTAATCAAAATGCGGGTGGCCTGGCTGTCTAATTCAGCTGGCTTTAACCACTTGCTGACCACCCCCCACAGTCGTAGTCAGTCGCGCGCGTGGGGCTGGAGGGAGTTCGATCGCCGCTGACATTCGCGCTCCCGCCCCCACTAGGCAGCAGGGATGGCAATGCACGGGGCCAGCGGCCATGATTACCGCCGGGCACCCTCGATCGCTCACCGCTGAGAGAGAAGGACGGTCAGCTGTTGTAAACACATCTGACTGTTCTTCTATCTGAAATGATCACAGAGCCCATGTGATCCTTCTATATAGGAACACAGGTCTCTATGATCATTTCACAAGCCACGCCCCCCCACAGTTAGTAAACACTCCCCTAGGCTCACACATAACCCTTTGATCACCCCTAGGTTAACCCCTTCCCTGCCAGTGTCATTATTACAGTGACAGTGCATGTTTTTAGCACTGATTACTGCAGTAATGTCACTGGTCCCCCCAAAAGGGTCAAAAATGTCAGTTAGGGATCCGATCTGTCCGCCGCAATGTCGCAGTCCTGCTAAAAAAATCACTGCCATTACTAGTAAAAATAAAAATGACAAATCTTTCCCCTAGTTTGTAGAGGCGATACATTTTTCACAAACAAATCAAAATAAGCTTATTGCGATGTTTTTTTTTTTCCAAAAATATGTAGCAGAATACAGATTGGCC
>NC_138779.1:213789878-213857378 GCF_965119305.1 Pelophylax lessonae | reverse complement strand
GCTTTTCACAACATCAGCCTTGGAGCTGACCAATTCTTCCATTTCTGTACGCAGCTGTTTGTTAACACTTTCTAGTTCAGCCTTACACTCTAGAGCTTCCTCCAAAGAGCGAGCCAAGAACAGGGCTTTGCTCTCGTTATCACGCACCTCCGTTTCTGCACGTGCGCGTTCTTCTGCATATTTTGCAGACACATTCTTCTCTTCACCAAGCATCTGATCAAACTTCTTTTTCACATCTTCAACACACTGTAATGAACCAACGCTTTCTTCCATGCGTTTTTTCATAACCGCTATCTGAGCTTGCAATGTTGCGACTTGCTCTGATAGGTTTTTCTTTGCTTCCGCCTCCTCTTTTAATTGTTCCAGGAAGCCATTTTTCTCATCTTCCATTTGTTTGAGCTTTGTGCTAAAACTCAGCCTTTGACACCTCTCTTCCTGTAAGAGTTCCTGCGTGTCTTGCAGCTGCGATTCCAAGATAGAAAAATCTTCCGCAATTTCTCTAGATTTGCTGTCTGCTTGAGAAAGCTGATTTGTAACATTGTCCAACTCAACCTGCAGTCGGTTTGCCTTCTCTGACAGCTTAGCACACAATCGGTCACCTTCTGACACCTTGACTTGCGATTCCAGAAGCTGTGCCTCTACTTTTTCCCTCTTATGTTCACAATCTCCTTTTCCCTGCATAAGAGCCTTCACCTCATTGGCTAGCATCTGGGAATAAGAATGTAATTCTGCCACACAGGCTTCTTTCTCCTTTAACTGCTGCTGGAAACGGGCTTCACCTTTCCAACTTTCACAGTCTGCACGTAATTCATCTACCACATTGCTCAAAGTGGTGAGCTCATACACAGTACTCAGTAATTTAGCCTCTCTTTCACTTTTCTCTTTGTCGCTGAGAGACAATGTCGCTTTCAGAGCAACATTCTGTTCCTGCGACTCCTGCAGGTCTATTTTTGTAGCTCCCAAAGACTGAAGACTTTTTTCCAGCTGATTACGCAACTCCAACATATCAGCCATACTTTGCTTCTGCAAAGTCTGAATTTCACTTTCCTTTTCCATGAGGATGGTATCTTTCTCCATTATAGTCTCTCTGCGTTTTTGCAACTCGACCAAAAGAAGAGCAGTGGATTCTTCCCACTGTAACACATGAGACTTGAGTAGTTCATTCATTTCCTGCAAGTTTCTATGCTCCATTTTAAGCAATTCCAAGGCTTGTTCCTTTTCTTCCATTTTCCGTTGCAAGGCATCCAACTCAGCCCTGCACACATACTCGGTTTCCTCCAAACCGATGGCCTCCATTGGCTGCTGGCGTCTCTGTTTCCAGCCTGCCATGCTCTCTTGATGAGCCTTTTGTTGAGCTGCAAAGCTCCGCTGAAAATCCGCATTTGCCTGCTGTTGAGCTGCATTTGCCTGCTGTTGAGCTGTATTTGATATAATCAGTTGTTTCAACATCTCCTCCATTTTGAGCTTACTTTTCATCTGAGCACACTGCGTCTCCATAGCAGTTTCATCAGTGTTGCTAGGGACAACAACCTTCCTCTTTAGTAGACTCTCTTTAGGCATGGATGGGGCTGGTTCAGACGGCAACATCCCCTCCATCCATAGAATCCGGTCTCTCATTTCATCTATCTTTGCATTTTTCAGGCGTTTGGACCGCCCCATCTTCAATAACTCCACAAACAAATTTTTCACAGTCCAGCAAACAATTTTCAGACCACTGTCTCTTCAACACATGTAGTTTTTCTCTCTCTTGCGGGATCTCTTTTCCTGCGCACACAGTTTGTGCAGTCACTTGCACCAGACACAACAAAGTTCATCAAATAATTTTGAGACCCCTGTCTCTTTAAAACACTTTTTTTTTTTTTTTTTTTTTTCTGTCAGGATCTTCTCTCCTGCACACATAGATTGTGCAATCTCATGCACCAGACAAAGTTCATCAAACATTTGCACTTCCTTGCAGGGATCTCTGCTTATGCCCACTGCATACCTCCACCATATGTAAGGGATTAGCTCGGTGGTAGGCGTGGATGACCCCTTTGGGGGTGCGTTTTCACAGAGAGATAGCCGACAAGTGCTTGCAAACAAACAGTGTGGTTTATTAAATGGTGTTTTCTTCACCAGGCTGTATGCAGCAAAACATCCAAAATAAAATAAAACACAAAATAAATCCTTGCCTCTGTGGGCGGCTACCTTCTCACAGCTGGAACCTACCTAAGAAGTCTTTCCAACCTACTGTTGGGCCGACACTGCTGATCCTACAGCAGACACTCAAATGTCCATTTGTTTGCTTTTCACACAGCACAAACATTGTCCATTGAACATGTCCCTTTGTTTTCTTTCACACAGCACATGTTCATTTATAACAGGATCCTTTACTCTTCAGATTCTTCACATTGAACATAGTTCATTTAACAGGTCCCTTTACTCTTCACACTCTTCACATGGAACACTTTGTCTTCTCACCTTTGAGACGTCTTCACTCGTGGTTACCCTCCTTAGCTTCACATCGCTGTAGGGGGTCTTCTCCCATGCTCACCAGCTTGTCGGGAGGCACACATCCGACTGTCCCCCTCTCCCAGCCCACACGGCGACAGGCGGCAGCAGTCCTTCTCCCATGCCCACACGGCGTCGGGAGGTACACGTATGTCTGTCCTCCTCTTCCCAGCTCACACAGCGACAGGAGGCAGCACTCAATAGATTTTCTCTGGACAAATTATAGAGTCCTTGATCTCCTCATTCTGAACAGCTGAATGGTTTTCAACTTCCTGCTGGCTCTCTCTGCAGCCAACACCCTATAGTATCAGTGAACTTTCAAAGCAGGTGGGAATGTGTCTCCTCTCAGTGACTACATTCCCAGATTTACCTGACTTCCTGTCACAATATATATAATATAATATAATATAATTTTTTTTTTTTTTTTATAAAAGATCATTTTATCAACTTTGTAAACATTATAAAATTTATAATTATCACAGTTTACTTTACAAATATAATATTTTAGAGCATATATTGACGCTGAAAGTCACAATAGGACATTAATTTGATTTATAAATGTAAAATTGATTGTACAGAATACCAGCCCATTAGATGTTCACTCGTTTGATATGTATATACAGTTTTGTTATTCTATGTCTTTGATTTTTATGTAAATGAGTCAGACACATTTCAGCAGACGCCACACAATTCCTTGAAACAAAAGCTTTACTGTAACTTTTCTAAAGTGAGACGACTCAGTCACAAACATCCCCTTGTTTTATCCTCCCCCCCCCCCCCCCCAGATCCCATCCCCCAGATGGACGTGAACGAGGCCAACAACGAGTTCATGGCACAGAGTGAGGAGCTGTATGATGCTTTGATGGACAGCCACTGGCAGCCTCTGGACACCGTCACCTCCAAAGTACCTTCTGAAGTCTGACCACCTCCATATTGACACCGCCGTCCTATAGACTCTATTCTGCCTTTTATCCCCTTAAAGGAAAAATTCATTTTGTTTAAGTGTTCTGTGTATATAAGATGCGACATTTGTACACATTTTGCTATTTAACTTAATTAAAAATAAATAAAACATCAATTTGACTACAAGCACTGAACTTATTCTCTCTGGAGAAGAGACGGTTGAGGGGGGATATGATATCAATGTACAAATACTGTACTGGCGACCCTAGCATAAGGAACAAACTATTCAGAGAAAGGGAATACAATAAGACGCATGGCCACTCACTAAAACTAGAGGAAAGGCGGTTTAACCTTAAAATACGCAGGGGGTTCTTCACTGTCAGAGCAGTAAGGATGTGGAATTCTCTTCCACAAGCAGTGGTATCAGCAGGGAGCATCGATAGTTTCAAAATAACTATTAAATGGGCACCTTAAAGACCACAACTTACAGGGGTATACAATGTACAACATACAGGGGTATACAATATACAACATACAGGGGGTATACAATGTACAACATACAGGGGTATACAACGTACAACATACAGGGGTATACAATGTACAACATACAGGGGGTATACAATGTACAACATACAGGGGGTATACAATGTACAACATACAGGGGGTATACAATGTACAACATACAGGGGGTATACAATGTACAACATACGGGGAGTATACAATGTACAACATACGGGGAGTATACAATGTACAACATACGGGGGTATACAATGTACAACATACAGGGGGTATACAATGTACAACATACAGGGGGTATACAATGTACAACATACAGGGGTATACAATGTACAACATACAGGGGTATAGAATGTACAATGTATGGTTAACAGCCAA
Source organism: Pelophylax lessonae (assembly GCF_965119305.1). NCBI lineage: Eukaryota > Metazoa > Chordata > Amphibia > Anura > Ranidae > Pelophylax > Pelophylax lessonae. The sequence continues at coordinate 213,853,091 of NC_138779.1, read as the reverse complement.
CACACACATCATAGGTTGAACTGGATGGACTGATGTATTTTTTCAACCTCACAAACTATGTAATTTTATTTTGCAGTTAAAAATCTACGTAACAAATCTCTTCCTTGCAGCCTCGTCCTCACCCCCTGTTCTTGTAATTGGCTCAGTTTTGCGCCTCTTCTGACTTGGCAGCTAAATGCAATATAATATCAATTTTTTTTTGGTAAAATATAAAAGATGATGTTACGCTGAGTAAATAGATACATATCATGTCATGCTTTAAAATTGTGCACGCCTGTGGAATGGCGACAAACTACGGTACATTCAATTATTCATAGGCAGGCTTTAAAAGACTTCACAGGTTACCAGGTTAGAGTTACAGCGGAGGTCTGGGGCTGGAAATGTTACTCTCACACTGATGATACCTCACGTGTGGTGTGATAACTATTTACATGTGTGTTCACATTTGCACACGGGGAGGGGGGAGGAAGTGCTTTAAAAATGTTTTATTCTTTTTTTTAGTTTTTTGTTTTTTGTTTTTTTTTAACTCTGTACCTTTACATTGTTTTTGGGGGGGGGGAGCATGGGCTGTGATAGCTCCTCTTTATGGAGAGCTCTGACTTCTGTTAGACTCCATCTCTCACCTCTGGCCTCCAAAGCTTTTAGTGCCCCTTTTCCCTTTTGTTGCCTGTAAAAGGGATCCAGAAGCTGCATAGCCACTGGGATCACTTTTACTTTAAAGAGAATCACTGGCTTAAAAAAAAAACCTACACTGCTCAAAAAAACTAAAGATAAACACTTTGAAAACACATTGGATCTCAATGGGGAAAAATATCATGCTGGATATCTATACTGGTATGGACTGGGTAATGTGTTAGGATCTATACTGGTATGGACTGGGAAATGTGTTAGGATCTATACTGGTATGGACTGGGTAATGTGTTAGGATCTATACTGGTATGGACTGGGTAATGTGTTAGGATCTATACTGGTATGGACTGGGTAATGTGTTAGGATCTATACTGGTATGGACTGGGAAATGTGTTAGGATCTATACTGGTATGGACTGGGTAATGTGTTAGGATCTATACTGGTATGGACTGGGTAATGTGTTAGGATCTATACTGGTATGGACTCGGTATTGTGTTAGGATCTATACTGGTATGGACTGGGTATTGTGTTAGGATCTCTACTGGTATGGACTGGGTATTGTGTTAGGATCTCTACTGGTATGGACTGGGTAATGTGTTGGGATCTATACTTGTATGGACTGGGTAATGTGTTAAGATCTATACTGGTATGGACTGGGTAATGTGTTAGGATCTATACAGGTATGGATTGGGAAATGTGTTAGGATCTCTACTAGTATGGACTCGGTATTGTGTTAGGATCTATACTGGTATGGACTGGGTATTGTGTTAGGATCTATACTGGTATGGACCGGGTAATGTGTCGGGATCTATACTGGTATGGACTGGGTAATGTGTTAAGATCTATACTGGTATGGACTGGGTAATGTGTTAGGATCTATACTGGTATGGACCGGGTAATGTGTTGGGATCTATACTGGTATGGACTGGGTAATGTGTTGGGATCTATACTGGTATGGACCGGGTAATGTGTTGGGATCTATACTGGTATGGACCGGGTAATGTGTTGGGATCTATACTGGTATGGACCGGGTAATGTGTTGGGATCTATACTGGTATGGACCGGGTAATGTGTTGGGATCTATACTGGTATGGACTGGGTAATGTGTTAGGAAGGAAAGGATGCCACATCCTTTGATGGAAATGAAAATTATCACCCTACAGAGGGCTGAATTCAAAGACACCCCGAAAATCAAAGTGAAAAAATGATGCAGCAGACTAGTACATTTTGCTGAAATTCCATTGCAGCAACTCAGAATGGTCCTCAGTAGTTTGTATGGCCCCCACATGCTTGTATGCATGCCTGACAACGTCGGGGGGGATGCTCCTAATGAGAGGACGGATGGTGTCCTGGGGTATTTCTTCCCAGATCTGAACCAGGGCATCACTGAGCTCCTGAACAGACAGAGGGGCAACCCGGGGGCGTCAGATGGACCGAAACATAATGTCCCAGAGGTGTTCTATTGGATTTAGGTCACGCAAGCATGCGGACCATTTAATGGTATCCATTCCTTCATCCTCCAGGAACTGGCTGCATACTCTCGCCACATGAGGCCGGGCATTGTCTTGCACCAGGAGGAACCCAGGACCCACTGCACCAGCGTAGAGTCTGACAATGGCTCCAAGGATTTCATCCCGTTACCTAATGGCAGTCAGGGTGCCATTGTCTAGCCTGTAGAGGTCTGTGTGTCCCTCCATGGATTTGCATCCCCAGACCATCACTGACCCACCACCAAACCGGTCATGCTGAATGATGTTACAGGCAGAATAACGTTCTCCACGGCTTCTCCAGACCCTTTCACGTCTGTCACATGTGCTCAGGGTGACCCTGCTCTCATCTGTGAAAAGCACAGGGGGCCAGTGGTGGACCTCCCAATTCTGGTGTTCAATGGCAAATGCCAATCAAGCTCCACAGTGCAGGGCAGTGAGCACAGCGCCCACTAGAGGACGTCGGGCCCTCAGGCCACCCTCATAAAGTCTGTTTCTGATTGTTTGGTCAGAGACATTCACACCAGTGTCCTGCTGGAGATCATTTTGTAGGGCTCTGGCAGTGCTCATCCTGTTCCTCCTTGCACAAAGGAGCAGATACCGGTCCTGCTGATGGGTTAAGGACCTTCTACGGTCCTGTCCAGCTCTCCTAGAGTAACTGCCTGTCTCCTGGAATCTCCTCCATGCTCTTGACTGTGCTGAGAGACACAGCAAAAATTTTATGAGATGCACCTGTAGGTGGCAGCTGGATGTTAAGACCCAATCTACCTTCGTAAAGTACCCAGAGTCAGCCAGGCTGATGGCACACAACAACATAACCGCTTTCTTTTTAACTCTGTGTTGAGAAAACTTGAGCTCAGGAAGATCTTATAGCCCAGGGGTACTCAAATGTAAACTGGAAAGGTCCGCTTACCAATTTTCCATTCAGTCCGAGGTCTGGAAAAGTGACCGTCAAATTCCAAATACAGAACGCCAACAACAAAAAAAGGCATTCCCCAAAACTTGCCCCCATCCAATGCAGAGCGACCATTGTGCATGCCCCCATTAATGCAGAGTGACCAGTGTGTGTGCCCCCATTAATGCAGAGTGACCAGTGTGTGTGCCCCCATTAATGCAGAGTGACCAGTGTGGCCCCTATTAATGCAGAGTGACCAGTGTGGCCCCTATTAATGCAGAGTGACCAGTGTGTGTGCCCTAATCCAATGCAGCGTGACCATTTGGTCCCCATTAATGCAGAGTGACCAGTGTGTGTACCCCATTAATGCAGAGTGACCAGTGTGTGTGCCCCATTAATGCAGAGTGACCAGTGTGTGTGCCCCATTAATGCAGAGTGACCAGTGTGTGTGCCCTAATCCAATGCAGCGTGACCATTTGGTCCCCATTAATGCAGAGTGACCAGTGTGTGTGCCCCATTAATGCAGAGTGACCAGTGTGTGTGCCCCCATTAATGCAGAGTGACCAGTGTGTGTGCCCCAATCCAATGCAGCGTGACCATTTGGTCCCCATTAATGCAGAGTGACCAGTGTGTGTACCCCATTAATGCAGAGTGACCAGTGTGTGTGCCCCATTAATGCAGAGTGACCAGTGTGTGTGCCCCAATCCAATGCAGCGTGACCAGTGTGTGTACCCCATTAATGCAGAGTGACCAGTGTGTGTACCCCATTAATGCAGCGTGACCAGTGTGTGTGCCCCATTAATGCAGAGGGACCAGTGTGTGTGCCCCCATTAATGCAGAGTAACCAGTGCGAATTAGAGCGCTGCATGATTACAAAAAGCCAAGTCATCAGCAGGGGGCAGAATGGAGAGGATCGGAGTGGCTGTGTCTTTGCCGGGTAAGCAGAAGAACTTGGCTTTTTGGAATCATGCAGCGCTGCCAGTGTAACACACAGCTGCTCCGATCTTCTCCATTCTGCCCCCCGCTGATGACAGAAGAAAGGAGACCGCTTCGGCGGACCAGATTTAAGTGCGTGTGGGTCCGGACGCGGCCCGGAGTCCGCCTATTGAGGACCCCGGTTATAGCCGCTCACAGGTGTAGGTACCTATATGCTGGGCCGTAGCTGGATGTCACCGGTAGGAACGTCACTAGTTTTCGGTTGGCTGATTCTACACAGTACAATTATTTTCCATACAACGGATCTCTTCTGTATATTCCCTGGATGGTTCCATCATTCCTCCTCTGCATGGTGTCAGCGGTCTGTATTTATATGTGACGTCCTGTCATAACAGCAGCGGATGCTGCAGTACGATGTCACCAATTACCGCCCACCGCTCCGCCATCTACATCAACTTTAATAAAGCCGGTAACCCATTCATCGCCAGCATGCACCTCCTCCCTCTGTGTTACACCTGATGTCTCTAATTCGTTTTTTCTTTAACCACTTAAGGACCAAGTCCATTTCTGACACATGTTGTTTACAAGTTAAAATCAGTATTTTTTGCTACAAAATGACTTAGAACCCCCAAACAATATATATTTATATATATATATATATATATATATATATATATATAATTTTTTTTTTTTTTTTTTTAGCAAAGACTCTGGAGAATAAAATGGCGGTCGATGCAATATTTTTTTGTCACACAGTATTTGCGCAGCGCTCTTTTAAACGCCATTTTTTTGGGGAAAAATTACATTTCGTTGCATTTAAAAAAAAAAATAAATAAACAGTAAAATTAGTCCATTTTTTATATATTGTGAAAGATGATGTCACGCCGAGTAAATAGATACCTAACATGTTACGGTTTAAAATTGCGCACTCCCGCAGAATGGCGACAAACTACTGTCATTAAAAATCTCCATAGGCGACGCTTTAGAATATGTTAACGGTTACCAGTTTAAAGTTACAGAGTAGCTCTTTTTTTTAATATTATTGCCCTCACTCTGGCGATCAAGGCGATACCTCACATGTGTGGTTTGAACAGCGAGTTCATTTGCGAGCGCGACTTCTGTATATGTTTTCTTTCGTGCGCGAGCTCACGGCAGGGGCGGTTAAAAATATTTTTTTTTCCTATTTATTTTTTTAATTTTAGCACAGGTTTTAAAAAAAAAAAAAAAATCTGATCACTTTTATTGCTGTCACAAGCAATGTAAACATCCCTTGTGACAGCAATATGCAGTGACAGCTACTCTTTATGGAGGGATCGGGGGTCTAAAAGACCCCAAACCCCTCCACAGCACTTCTATGTATTCAAAATGCCGAAAACTGCATTTTTGAATACACTCACTTTTTAAATTTGGCGTCTTTAGCAGCCGAGTAACCCGGACGTGATGTCATGCACGCTGCCTCCGGGTTACGTCACCGGAGACCCAATCGAAGCTGAATCCGGCTTTGATCAGGACTCCAAGCAGCCGGCGGACGCGCCAACTGGTTGCTCAGGTCTCCCAGTGGGACGGGAGACCTATGCAGAGCCGCGGGAGGAGGGTGTCCCCTCCCGCTCGCTGGGGTAACAATCGAGCGACTCCCGGGCCACATCGGCCGTTACCGCCTGAAAGCCGACCGCCGGCTCTAAAAAATGGTACCGGGATGATGCCTCTAGCTGCAGGTATCACCCCAGTACAGCCACTTATTGCAGCTGACGTAGGGCTACGTCGACTTGGGGTAAGTGGTTAAGGAGTTGTAAAGGCAGAAGGTGCATTCTATGCATTAAGATAAAAAGCCTTCTGTGTGCAGCAGCCCCCACCAGCACCCCCTAATACTTACCTGAGCCCCATCTCTATCCAGCTATGTGCACAAATCCCTCCTTTTTGATGGCTGAGATACAGCCGCGACACAATTGGCTCCTGCGGCTGTCAATCAAGGTCAGTGAGCCAATCAGGAGAGAGAGGGGGTGGACCAGAATGTCAGCCCCGTGTCTGAATGGACACTGGGAGCTGCAGCTCGGTCCGGGTGCCCCCATAGCAAGGCGCTTGCTGTGGGGGCACTCAGTAGGAGGGAGGGGCCAGGAGCAAGGCACCCGCGAAGAGGAGGATCTGGGGCACTCTGTGAAAAACCAACTGCACAGAGGAGGGAAGTGTAACATGTTTGTTATTTTTTTTTAAAAAAAACAAGAATTTTCAATCACTTTAAGCTTTTTCTTGCCAGAGTGTTTTTTTGCACACGTGTACCCACTTTGGCCCCCGGAAGGTTTTACCCCCCTTAATGACCAGGCCATTTTTTGCGATACGGCACTGCGTTACTTTAACAGACAATTGCACGGCCGTGCGACACTGTACCCAAATAAATAAATGCATGGCATTTGAAGAGGAGGGGAAGCCCCTGGAAACGCGTCATGCACACCCCCTCTCCCGACATCCACCAGGCATTTTAACAGCTGTCATCCCTGTGTGCAGCCTAGAATATCCATACTTTGAGCTGGCTGGCTCCCTGTAATCCTCGGTCTCTGTTTACCCAGTGATGCCTCCAGCCTCACCCTGATCACAGCTGCTTGGTCCCCAGTGTACCCCTATGCTGCTCCATGCTAAGTTCAAAGTAAGTGTGCTTCCTATTTTAATAAAGTGTTTTTTATTTGATACTGACCTCAGCACCCTGCCATTCATTTTCTTCCACATTGTATCATGTCTGGAGTCTCTGACCATCTCTTGTATCATGTCTGGAGTCTCTGACCATCTCTTGTATCATGTCTGCAGTCTCCGACCATCTCCTGTATCATGTCTGGAGTCTCTGACCATCTCCTGTATCATGTCTGGAGTCTCTGACCATCTCATGTATCATGTGTGTAGACTCTGTCCATCTCCTGTATCATGTCTGCAGTCTCTGACCATCTCATGTATCATGTGTGTAGACTCTGACCATCTCTTGTATCATGTCTGCAGTCTCTGACCATCTCTTGTATCATGTCTGGAGTCTCTGACCATCTCCTGTATCATGTCTGGAGTCTCTGACCATCTCCTGTATCATGTCTGGAGTCTCTGACCATCTCCTGTATCATGTCTGGAGTCTCTGACCATCTCCTGTATCATGTCTGCAGTCTCTGACCATCTCATGTATCATGTGTGTAGACTCTGACCATCTCTTGTATCATGTCTGCAGTCTCTGACCATCTCCTGTATCATGTCTGCAGTCTCCGACCATCTCCTGTTGTATGTCCGCAGTCTGACCATCTCATGTAGGATGTCTGCAGTCTGTGACCATCTGCTGTAGTATGTCTGCAGTCTCTGACCATCTCCTGTATCATGTCTGCAGTCTCTGACCATCTCCTGTATCATGTCTGCAGTCTCTGACCATCTCCTGTTGTATGTCCGCAGTCTGACCATCTCATGTAGGATGTCTGCAGTCTCTGACCATCTCCAGTAATATGTCTGCAGTCTCTGACCATCTCCGGTAATATGTCTGTAGTCTGTTACCATCTCCTGTAGTATGTCTGCAGTCTCTGACCATCTCTTGTATCATGTCTGCAGTCTCTTACCATCTCCTGTATGATGTCTGCAGTCTCTGACCATCTCTTGTATCATGTTTGCAGTCTGACATCTCCTGTAGTATGTCCGCAGTCTCTGACCATCTCCTGTAGTATGTCTGCAGTCTCTGACCATCTACTCTAGCATGTCTGCAGTCTCTGACCATCTCCTGTATCAGGTTTGCAGTCTCTGACCATCTCCTGTATCATGTGTGCAGTCTCTGACCATCTCTTGTAGTATGTCTGCAGTCTCTGAGCGTCTCCTGTAGTATGTCTGCAGTCTCTGACCATCTCCTGTAACATGTGTGCAGTCTCTTACCATCTCCAGTAGTATGTCTGCAGTCTCTAACCATTTCCTATAGTATGTCTGCAGTCTCTGACCATCTCCTGTAATATGTCTGCAGTCTCTGACCATCTCTCATATCATGCCTGCAGTCTCTGACCATTTCCTGTGTCATGTCTGCAGTCTGACCATCTCCTGTAGGATGTCTGCAGTCTCTGACCATCTCTTGTATCATGTTTGCAGTCTCTGACCATCTCTTGTATCATGTCTGCAGTCTCTGACATCTCCGGTAATATGTCTGCAGTCTCTGACCATCTCCAGTAATATGTCTGCAGTCTCTGACCTCCCCCTGTATCAAGTTTGCAGTCTCCTGACCATCTCCTGTATCATGTCTGCAGTCTCTGACCGTCTCCTGTAGTATGTCGGCAGTCTCTGACCATCTCTTGTAATATGTGTGCAGTTTCTGACCATCAACGGTAATATGTCTTCAACCTCTGACCATCTCTCATATCATGTCTGTAGTCTCTGACCATCTCTCATATCATGTCTGCAGTCTCTGACCATCTCCTGTATCATGTTTGCAGTCACATAATAAGGATTCCAATAATTAATAATAGTAAATATTCAATATCATGTTTTATTTATATTAACGAGTCCAATAATAAATAATATAAAAAAAATATAAATAAAATATGATATTAAATAATGATTCCAATAATTAATAATAATGTTAAATAAAATAAAAACCATGCGATTAAATAAGGATTCCAGTAATTATTAATAATAGTTTATTATAATAAAAAAATAAAACATGTTAAAAAAAGATTTCAATAATAAATAACAGTAAATAATATAATAAAAAACATGATATTAAATAAGGATTCCAATAATTAATAATAGTAAATAAAATAAAAATTAATAAACCATGAGATTAAATAATACCTTTTCCAGTAATTAATAATAGTAAATATAATAAAAAAATAAAACATGTTATTAAATAATAAGGATTCCAATAATAAATAACAGTAAATAATATAATAATAAAAACATGATATTAAATAAGGATTCCAATAATTAATAATAGTAAATAAAATAAAAAAATAAACCATGAGATTAAATAATACGTTTTCCAGTAATTAATAATAATAATAGTAAATATTATAATAAAAAAATAAAACATGTTATTAAATAATGATTCCAATAATAAATAACAGTAAATAATATAATAATAAAAACATATTAAATAAGGATTCCAATAATTAATAATAGTAAGTTAAAAAAAAATAAAACATTAGATTAAATAATACGTTTTCCCAGTAATTATTAATAATACTAAATATTATAGTAAAAAAATAGAGCATGTTAATAAATAATAAGGATTCCAATAATAAATAACCGAAAATAATATAATAAAAAAAACATGATATTAAATAAGGATTCCAATAATTAATAATAGTAAAAAAATAAAACATGAGATTAAATAATACGTTTTCCAGTAATTAATAATAATAGTAAATATAATAAAACAATAAAAAATGTTATTAAATAATGATTCCAATAATAAATAACAGTAATAGATATAATAATAACAAAAACATGATATTAAATAAGGATTCCAATAATAGTAAATAACATAATAAAAAAATAAAACATTAAAAAAAATGAAAATGCAATAAAAATAAATATAATAAAAATAAAACATGACTTGAAATAAATAATACAGGTTCTGGTTGGATACAATGTAACAGTGAGGAGTCACGTTCCAGGAAAGAGGGGCGGGAACTACAAGCTCAGCGCTGCTGCCCATGGGGACTGACCCCGCCTATTGAGGAGTTCACGCGTGCGCGTACAGACCCGCTGAATAAACCAGCGGGTGCTCACGTGACACACGCACAGCTCTGCTGTATACGTCATCTCCCGGCGCCGGAAGTAGTCAGTATTGGCCAGTCCGCAGTGACACAGGGAAACGGAGAATGGAAGAGATCGGGATCATCGTAGAGAAAGGCAGCGGACAGGTACCGGGAGGGGGGAATCTCTGCAGTCATATCTGTCTATATAATTCAGCTCTGCACCCCCATCATTGTACTCAGGTCACTGCTAGAGCTGGGGGGGGGGCCCAGGAGGGGTATCAGGGCCCTGGGCTGTGTGTTTATAAGATGGGGATCGTGTCCTCCCTCCTCCTCAGGGCTCAGGCCGCATACACAGAGATATCAGCTTTATAGGGATCGACTAAAATCGATTTTTTTCAGGGTCAATACCGATATTCTGTGCATTTAAAGTTTTTATTTTTACACTGTCCTTTTAAATTATTTTTTGATCACTTTTATTGCTGTTACAAGCAATGTAAACATCCCCTGTGACAGTAATATGCAGTAACCGGTACTCTTTATGAAGAGATCGGGGGGAGGGGGGGGGTGACAGTAATATGCAGTGACCGGTACTCTTTATGAAGAGATCGGGGGGAGGGGGGGGTGACAGTAATATGCAGTGACCGGTACTCTTTATGAAGAGATCGGGGGGAGGGGGGGGTGACAGTAATATGCAGTGACCGGTACTCTTTATGAAGAGATCGGGGGGAGGGGGGGGTGACAGTAATATGCAGTGACCGGTACTCTTTATGGAGGGATCGGGGGGAGGGGGGGGTGACAGTAATATGCAGTGACCGGTACTCTTTATGAAGAGATCGGGGGGAGGGGGGGGTGACAGTAATATGCAGTGACCGGTACTCTTTATGAAGAGATCGGGGGGAGGGGGGGGTGACAGTAATATGCAGTGACCGGTACTCTTTATGGAGGGATCGGGGGGAGGGGGGGGGTGACAGTAATATGCAGTGACCGGTACTCTTTATGAAGAGATCGGGGGGAGGGGGGGGTGACAGTAATATGCAGTGACCGGTACTCTTTATGGAGGGATCGGGGGGAGGGGGGGTGACAGTAATATGCAGTGACCGGTACTCTTTATGGAGAGATCGGGGGGAGGGGGGGGGGGTGACAGTAATATGCAGTGACCGGTACTCTTTATGGAGGGATCGGGGGGAGGGGTGGGGGTGACAGTAATATGCAGTGACCGGTACTCTTTATGGAGGGATCGGGGGGAGGGGGGGTGACAGTAATATGCAGTGACCGGTACTCTTTATGGAGGGATCGGGGGGAGGAGGGGGGGTGACAGTAATAGGCAGTGACCGGTACTCTTTATGGAGAGATCGGGGGTCTAGAAGACCTCCAATCCCTCCTCTGCATTTAAAAGCATTCAAAACACCACAAATGCTCCGTTACACTCAAACACCCCGTTTCCCCCGTCCTCTTTGGAAAAATCCTTTACCAGGGTTTATTTTTTCCTTGTTTTCTCCATTCAAAACACCAAGTTTGGCTGTTTTTGAATACTGTATATTTTTTTTTAAATCTGGCGCCTCTAAAGAGTAACTCCACTTTTGTTGAGAAAAAACATTCCCCTCTGGGTGATCTCTGTACATTGCAGGGATTGTAACAAAACTTTGTTGCAGATTCCTTCCTTTTGTTATTCTGAAGAAATCATTGTTTGTTCTTCTGTGCTGAGTGGGTCTAATGGGAGTGGTTTCATAATTATCTATCAGCTGTGGCAGCTGCAGGGCATTCATGAGTTAGTCTGCTGGGCCTGCATTCCTTTAGATGTGTTCCTATTGGGAGGGGGAGGAGGCCACTCCTCCTCGGGACACTCAGCAAGGAGGAGGAGTTGGGGGAGGAGGCCACTCCTCCTCGGGACACTCAGCTTGGGGGAGGAGTTGGGGAGAAGGCCACTCCTCCTCGGGACACTCAGCAAGGAGGAGGAGTTGGGGAAGGAGACCACTCCTCCTCGGGACACTCAGCAAGCTGGAGGAGTTGGGGGGAGGAGGCGGCCACTCCTCCTCGGGACTCTCAGCTTGGGGGAGGAGTTGGGGAGAAGGCCACTCCTCCTCGGGACTCTCAGCTTGGGGGAGGAGTTGGGGGAGAAGGCCACTCCTCCTCGGGACACTCAGCAAGGGGCAGGAGGCCACTCCTCCTCGGGACACTCAGCATGGGGGAGGAGTTGGGGGAGAAGGCCACTCCTCCTCGGGACACTCAGCATGGGGGAGGAGTTGGGGGAGAAGGTCACTCCTCCTCGGGACACTCAGCATTGGGGAGGAGTTGGGGAAGGAGACCACTCCTCCTCGGGACACTCAGCAAGCTGGAGGAGTTGGGGGGAGGAGGCGGCCACTCCTCCTCGGGACTCTCAGCTTGGGGGAGGAGTTGGGGAGAAGGCCACTCCTCCTCGGGACTCTCAGCTTGGGGGAGGAGTTGGGGGAGAAGGCCACTCCTCCTCGGGACACTCAGCAAGGGGCAGGAGGCCACTCCTCCTCGGGACACTCAGCATGGGGGAGGAGTTGGGGGAGAAGGCCACTCCTCCTCGGGACACTCAGCATGGGGGAGGAGTTGGGGCAGAAGGCCACTCCTCCTCGGGACACTCAACAAGGGGGAGGAGGCCACTCCTCCTCGGGACACTCAACAAGCTGGAGGAGTTGGGGGGGGAGGAGGCAGCCACTCCTCCTCGGGACACTCAGCTTGGGGGAGAAGGCCACTCCTCCTCGGGACTCTCAGCTTGGGGGAGGAGTTTGGGGAGAAGGCCACTCCTCCTCGGGACACTCAGCAAGGGGCAGGAGGCCACTCCTCCTCGGGACACTCAGCATGGGGGAGGAGTTGGGGGAGAAGGCCACTCCTCCTCGGGACACTCAGCATGGGGGAGGAGTTGGGGGAGAAGGCCACTCCTCCTCGGGACACTCAGCATGGGGGAGGAGTTGGGGAAGGAGACCACTCCTCCTCGGGACACTCAGCAAGCTGGAGGAGTTGGGGGGAGGAGGCGGCCACTCCTCCTCGGGACTCTCAGCTTGGGGGAGGAGTTGGGGAGAAGGCCACTCCTCCTCGGGACTCTCAGCTTGGGGGAGGAGTTGGGGGAGAAGGCCACTCCTCCTCGGGACACTCAGCAAGGGGCAGGAGGCCACTCCTCCTCGGGACACTCAGCATGGGGGAGGAGTTGGGGGAGAAGGCCACTCCTCCTCGGGACACTCAGCATGGGGGAGGAGTTGGGGCAGAAGGCCACTCCTCCTCGGGACACTCAGCATGGGGGAGGAGGCCACTCCTCCTCGGGACACTCAACAAGCTGGAGGAGTTGGGGGGGGAGGAGGCAGCCACTCCTCCTCGGGACACTCAGCTTGGGGGAGAAGGCCACTCCTCCTCGGGACACTCAGCAAGGGGCAGGAGGCCACTCCTCCTCGGGACACTCAGCATGGGGGAGGAGTTGGGGCAGAAGGCCACTCCTCCTCGGGACACTCAGCATGGGGGAGGAGTTGGGGGAGAAGGCCACTCCTCCTCGGGACACTCAGCAAGTGGGAGGAGTTGTGGGAGGAGCAGCGGGGGGGATTTTTGTGCAATTGGAATGTTGTGCAATTTTTTTTATTATTTAAGTCTCTCTAAATGTGTAAATAACATTTTTGTATTCTTTCTGATGTTTCCTATATTTCTCTGTTATCAGGACGATGTCCCCTCCCTGTCCACTTCACGCCCGGTCACGGCGCTCTCTTTCCTCGCTCCGGAGCCGGAAGATCTGGAGGATCTGTACAGCCGATACAAGGTGAACTCTCCCTGAACTCTTATTATTGCAGGACTCCTTTGTAAATACTTGCTTGAATGTGTGCAGACACAAAGATTCCCCCAATCGTCTTCCAGGACGGCTTCCCTTGAGAGATGATTGGCTCTGCCTTCAACAGGAAACACCAGAAAGAGATTTAATAGCCCCTCCCCCACCCCAACTTCCCTATATAGTTTCATACTCAGACCCCCCCCCCCCTTACTTGTGACTAAGACCCGCTGTGCCCATGTTCTATAGTCGCTTACTAATAGGCAGTACTTTTTTTTCTGTGGGGTAGCGCAGCTCCTGTGGCTCAGGCTGCTGTACGGGGATGTACCTGGTCAGCAGGGTGCGTGGGTGGGTGGACCACGATGGCGGCAGCACCACTTCCGGTGTTCCGTCAGAATAGGCGACCCGTCAGATTAGGTAACCGAAGTGACGTTCAGTCAGCTGAGCATGCGTTCCACCGCTACCAGATCTGCTAATGTGACCGAACGCCTGCAGACAGAAGAAGGCGGCGGACATCTTACTACACCCAGCTACGTCTTTCATTTCAGAGTAATTTTAGCAATAAAGTGAGCGGATATAAATTAAATATAGATTATCGATATCTGTGATGATGTTTAATTTTGAAACCCTTAAGGTTTAGCGCTGAGCAGTGCTGGGTGTACCAACATGGCCTCCGCCACCTTCCTACTGCTGGTGCCCAGTATCTTTCAAAAACCCAAAACCGAGGATAGAAGAAAAGTGGGCTTTTTTAAGGCTCAAATGAAGTGGTCAAATCATCCAACGCCACACAATAATAAAGTTAAAAAGCATATTCATTAATTAATATAAAAAGGCATAAAGACAATATGCCTAAAAGACACACATGCATATGACCAATATAAATAAAAATTTGAGGAACACAAGGTAGGTAACCAGAAGGTGGAGTCTCAATCAAAAAGGATGGATATGGTCCCTTTGCAGCCAACGCGTTTCGCTTGACTTCGCTTCTTCAGGGCTTAAGACACCAGAGAATCAGCTAGTGTTCCCAAATGGTGCGGATCCATAGTCCAGGCAAAACTCACGGATAATGATTGTCTAGTAGACGTGGACCATATATCCAGATTGAAATATATAAGACGTACTAGTGCATATACTGTAAAGGTATCTACACGCTTTTATATATATATTTTGCTTTATTATATCGTATAGGTCCGAATGCACTAGTATGTGGTTATTCAGACGCCACCATAGGGAGAGAATATGTAGCTTCCTTTTATATTAGTGTATAATAGGTTAGGCAGGTAATCATATAAATGGTATTCCTAGGCATCCAGGTCATATCATAGTTATATAGGCTGAGAATATTATATTCAGAAATCTTTAGTGTCCTTATTTGTGAAGGGGAAGCATGACCCGTTTGTGTCTCTCTGGTAGCGTGACCTTTCAAAAACATCAAAACAGCATCAGAGATGTCAGTATATTTTATTTATATCCGTTCAATTTATTGCTAAAATTACTCTGAATTCAAGACGTAGCTGGGTGTAGTAAGATGTCCCCTGCCGCCTTCTCCTGACTGCAGGTGTTCTGTCACATTAGCAAACCTGGTTAGCGGTGGAACGCATGCGTAGCTGACGTAACGTCACTTCCGTTACCTAATCTGATGGGTCGCCTATTCTAACAGAACTCCGGTATTGCTTTGAGCCGTTTCTGAAGTGTCCTGAAGGCTGGGTGTACCAAGATGGCGCTTGGGGAGAGGAAGCTCTTGTGGGCGCGTCCTTTCTCTATGGCAGTGATGGTGAACCTTGGCACCCCAGATGTTTTGGAACTACATTTCCCATGATTTTCATGCACTCTGCAGTGTAGGCGAGAATCATGGGAAATGTAGTTCCAAAACATCTGGGGTGCCAAGGTTCCCCATCACTGCTCTATGGTGTCCCAAGATGGCGCTTGGGGAGAGGAAGCTCTTGTGGGCGCATCCTTTATCTATGGTGTCCCAAGATGGCGCCTTTTACTTTTTATGATCTCTCTGTTCCCTTTTTTTTTTTTTTTTTTTACTCAATAATGCTGATCTCTGGGATAATGTTAACCCCTCCCTCACTTACCTCTAATCGCTGGGCCCTTTATACTCCCCTAAAGCCACAGTCATGTGACGCTCAAGTCTTGTCTCCTCTTCTGTTTACATCCAGTGGGGTCTTTTTTCAGGTGTCCACCACACTGCCTGCATTACGTGGACACTTCCAGCAGGAGGACAATCTCAGCAGGGTCCAGATAAGGAGGGATGTCGGGGACCTCAGCAGGGTCCAGATAAGGAGTGATGTCGGGGACCTCAGCAGGGTCCAGATAAGGCGTGATGTCGGGGACCTCAGCAGGGTCCAGATAAGGCGTGATGTCGGGGACCTCAGCAGGGTCCAGATAAGGAGTGATGTCGGGGACCTCAGCAGGGTCCAGATAAGGAGGGATGTCATGGACCTCAGCAGGGTCCAGATAAGGAGGGATGTCATGGACCTCAGCAGGGTCCAGATAAGGAGGGATGTCGGGGACCTCAGCAGGGTCCAGATAAGGAGGGATGTCAGGGACTGGCTGGCAATGGAACATTAGCAGCCACTTGTATCCACTAACTGTGCAGTTGAGGGACCTCAATGAACTTGCTACAATAAAAAAACAGTGAGGGGGTTTATATGTTTCCCACAATAAGGTTATAATTAAACTTAGTTTACACTTGCAATTAGAGGGTGGTAAAACAAGGTGGTTGAGCTGCATTTTTTGCCACCCCCTTTAACCATTTGTGGACCGACCGCCTTCAATGTACTATGGATGGGCAGACAAAGCAACGTTCCTGTAGCCTTTCAGATGATTCCAGCCAATGATTGATTGACAAACATCACAGAGCTCTCTGCAGTGGAAACAATATCTCTGTTATTTATCCCTGCAAAGCAGGAGTAAGAATCCGAGAGAGGTTCTTGAAATGATCTGCTGATCCTGTTGGTCACTCGTCCTTCCCTTTCTGGTGCCAGCAAATTCCACATTCATAGAGGCTCTGTAATTTCTGCTTAAAGCGGAGTTCACATAATGTAGCTGCTGACTTTGGATATCAGGACACTTACCTGTCTTGGAGTCCAGCCACCGCAGTCCATGTTTCCATCAGCTATCGGGTGCTGCTGCTGCCGCCATTGCCGGTAAGGAAACCCGGCAGTGAAGCCTTGCGGCTTCACGGGTGTGTCCCTACTGCGCATGGGCAAAGCGCGCTGTGCATTCAGATTGGCTCAGTGGCGAGGGAAGGAGGAGGGGGCCAAACTTCCGAGTGACGGCGCCGTTGTGTTCCGGAAGTGGGGAAGGGTACCTGTCAAAAACAGGTACCCCCCTCCCCCCGAAAGGTGCCAAATGTGGCACTTTTGGGTGGAACTCCGCTTTAAAGTGTACAGGACTTAGCCAGCAAACAGCTGATAAAAGCATGGGAAGGTGCAGAGAAGCAGCCGAACGCACAGCCAGCCAAACCATTCGAAATTTCTTAAACTAAACCGTACATTTTTCCGATCTTATTTTCCGGTTATAGAAACTGCAGCAAGAGCTGGAATTCCTGGAGGTTCAGGAGGAATACATCAAGGATGAGCAGAAGAACCTGAAGAAGGAATTCCTCCATGCCCAGGAGGAGGTGAAGCGAATCCAGAGCATCCCTCTGGTCATTGGCCAATTCTTGGAGGCGGTGGACCAGAACACGGCCATTGTAGGATCCACAACTGGTACAGAAAATCATTCCATTAAGAGTTTCTATAGTATTGCATTGGTATATTGTAGAGGCTTCCTCTGATCTGTACATCCTAGGATAAAATAATCGGTTCTTTAACGTCTAGTTTGTATTCTGTAAATACTCACCTTTCCTTTGACCCTCCTTGGGAGGATCTGTTAACACCAGGAGAAAAATATCAGACATTCCGGATGGGAGGGGTTTCGATTTTGGCCAGTGCTTTTTTTTTTTTTTTTTTTTTTTTTTTTTTTTTTTTTTTACCAAAAATATGTAGCTGAATACATGTTGGCCTAAATTGATGAAAAAAAAAAAATAGACTTTTTACATTTGACATTTTTTTTAAAACATCAGATATCCGATTTTGTCCACCGCAATGTCAGTCCTGCTAGAAATTTCTGATCACTGCCATTACTAGATTTTTTTTTTTTTTTAATTGGCTGTGTTTTTATAGCAGAAAGTAAAAAATATATATTATTTATTTATTTTTTTCAAAATTCTTTTTTTTTTTTTGTTTATAGCCCTTAAAAAAAAAAAAAAATGCACAGGTGATCAAATACCACTAAAAGAAATCTATTTAGGGGGGAAAAGGAGGGGTTTCGATTTTGGCCAGTGCTGTGTGTTTTTTTTTTTTTTTTTTTTTTTAACAAAATTATTTAGCTGAATACATGTTGGCCTAAATTGATTAAAAAAAATAGATTTTTTTATATTTGACATTTTTTAAAATTTCAGATGTCCAATTTTGTCTACTGCAATGTCACAGTCCTGCTAGAAATCTCTGATCGCCGCCATTACTAGTAAAAAAAAAAAATAAAAAAAAAAAAATTCTATAAAAATATTGCATCGTTTGTAGATGCAATTACTTTTGTGCAAATCAATCAATATACATGTATTGGGATTTTTTTTTTACCAAAAATATATAGCTGAATACATATTGGTCTAAATTGATAGAAGAAAATAGATTTTTTTTTATTGGCTGTGTTTTATAGCAGGAAGTAAAAAAAAAAATACATACATACACATTATATATATATATATATATATATATATATTGTGACAGGAAGTCAGCTAAATCTGGGAATGTAGTCACAGGAAGGAGATACATTTCCACCTGATTGAGAAGTCCATTAATTAATTTAGGGTGTTGGCTACAGAGCTAGCCAGCAGGAAGTTGAAAGGCCTTCACCTGTTCAGAATGAGGGAGTTAAGGCTCTATAATTTGTTCAGAGAAAGTCCTATTGTTTGCTGCCTCCAGAAGCTGTGTCCTGAAGCCATGTGGGCTGGGAGCAGGAGGACAGTCAGCGTGTGCCTCCCGACAGGATGTGTGGGCCTGGGAGAAGACCCCCCGGAGTGATGTGTGCCCGGGACGGTAACCAAGGGTGAATACGTCTCAAAGGTGAGAAGACGAACTGTTGATGTGAAAGAAACAAAAGGACTGTGTTGCCCTGTGAAGCTATTATAAAAGGACTATTGAGTGTCTGCTGTAGGATCAGCAGTGTCGGCCCAACAGTAGGTTGGAAAGACTTCTTAGGTAGGTTCCAGCGTGAGAAGGTAGCCGCCCACAGAGGCAAGGATTTATTTTGTTTTATTTTATTTTGATGTTTTTGCTGCATGCACTTGTTTGAAGAATAAACCTGTTGTTTGCAAGCACTTTTGGGCTATTTCTCTGTGAAAATGCACCCCCCAAGGAGTCATCCACGCCTACCACCGAGCTAATCCCTTACATATGGTGGAGGTATGCAGTGGGCAGAAGCAGCAAGATCCCTGCAAGGAAGTGCAAATGTTTGATGAACTTTATCTGGTGCATGAGATTGCACAATCTATGTGTGCAGGAGAGAAGATCCTGACAGAAAAAAAAAAAAAAAAAAAAAAAGTGTTTTAAAGAGACAGGGGTCTCAAAATTTTTTGATGAACTTTGTTGTGTCTGGTGCAAGTGACTGCACAAACTGTGTGCGCAGGAAAAGAGATCTTGCAAGAGAGAGAAAAACTACATGTGTTAAAGAGACAGTGGTCTCAAAAATTTTTGCTGGACTGTGAAAAATTTGTTTGTGGAGTTATTGAAGATGGGGCGTTCAAAACGCCTGAAGAATGCAAAGATAGATGAAATGAGAGACCGGATTCTATGGATGGAGGGGATGTTGCCGTCTGAACCAGCCCCATCCATGCCTAAAGAGAGTCTACTAAAGAGGAAGGTTGTTGTCCCTAGCAACACTGATGAAACCGCTATGGAGACGCAGTGTGCTCAGATGAAAAGTAAACTCAAAATGGAGGAGATGTTGAAACATCTGATTATATCAAATGCAGCTCAACAGCAGGCAAATGCGGATTTTCAGCAGAGCTTTGCAGCTCAACAAAAGGCTCATCAAGAGAGCATGGCAGGCTGGAAACAGAGACGCCAGCAGCCAATGGAGGCCATCGGTTTGGAGGAAACCGAGTATGTGTGCAGGGCTGAGTTGGATGCCTTGCAACGGAAAATGGAAAAAAAGGAACAAGCCTTGGAATTGCTTAAAATGGAGCATAGAAACTTGCAGGAAATGAATGAACTACTCAAGTCTCATGTGTTACAGTGGGAAGAATCCACTGCTCTTCTTTTGGTCGAGTTGCAAAAACGCAGAGAGACTATAATGGAGAAAGATACCATCCTCATGGAAAAGGAAAGTGAAATTCAGACTTTGCAGAAGCAAAGTATGGCTGATATGTTGGAGTTGCGTAATCAGCTGGAAAAAAGTCTTCAGTCTTTGGGAGCTACAAAAATAGACCTGCAGGAGTCGCAGGAACAGAATGTTGCTCTGAAAGCGACATTGTCTCTCAGCGACAAAGAGAAAAGTGAAAGAGAGGCTAAATTACTGAGTACTGTGTATGAGCTCACTACTTTGAGCAATGTGGTAGATGAATGGCGTGCGGACTGTGAAAGTTGGAAAGGGGAAGCCCAACGTGTCCAGCAGCAGTTAAAGGAGAAAGAAGCCTGTGTGGCAGAATTACATTCTTATTCCCAGATGCTAGCCAATGAGGTGAAGGCTCTTATGCAGGGAAAAGGAGATTGTGAACATAAGAGGGAAAAAGTAGAGGCACAGCTTCTGGAATCGCAAGTCAAGGTGTCAGAAGGTGACCGATTGTGTGCTAAGCTGTCAGAGAAGGCAAACCGACTGCAGGTTGAGTTGGACAATGTTACAAATCAGCTTTCTCAAGCAGACAGAAAATCTAGAGAAATTGCGGAAGATTTTTCTATCTTGGAATCGCAGCTGCAAGACACGCAGGAACTCTTACAGGAAGAGAGGTGTCAAAGGCTGAGTTTTAGCACAAAGCTCAAACAAATGGAAGATGAGAAAAATGGCTTCCTGGAACAATTAAAAGAGGAGGCGGAAGCAAAGAAAAACCTATCAGAGCAAGTCGCAACATTGCAAGCTCAGATAGCGGATATGAAAAAACGCATGGAAGAAAGCGTTGGTTCATTACAGTGTGTTGAAGATATGAAAAAGAAGTTTGATCAGATGCTTGGTGAAGAGAAGACTGTGTCTGCAAAATATGCAGAAGAACGCGCACGTGCAGAAACGGAGGTGCGTGATAACGAGAGCAAAGCCCTGTTCTTGGCTCGCTCTTTGGAGGAAGCTCTAGAGTGTAAGGCTGAACTAGAAAGTGTTAAACAGCTGCGTACAGAAATGGAAGAATTGGTCAGCTCCAAGGATGATGTTGTGAAAAGCGTTCAGGAGCTAGAAAAGTCTAAGCGAGCCTTAGAACAGCAAGTAGAAGAGATGAAGATTCCGTTGCAGGAACTGGAAGAGGAATTCCAGGCAACAGAGGATCTGTCCCAAAGAGGGGATAGTGTGCCTGATGCAGTTTTTTAAAAGGATCAGTGTTTTGGGGTCTGTCCTGAGTGAGCCTCAGAAATGTGATGACACGTGGCTTGAATCACCCCTTTGGAATAAACCGTTCCTTCAAAAACTTCAAGCATTGGAAAATGTATCATTAGAACTTCAGCAAATAAAGGAGTTGTGTAAGAAATGTGATGATTTCTCAGTTCAGGCTGAAAACCTAGTGGAGAAAACTAAAGCGGAGAAAACTAAAGCAAGTGATATAAATCTGGGAGGAAAAAGCAAACGCCACCTAGTGGAGAAAACTAAGGCTGTTGGTGAAAACGTGAAGCAAATGAATTTCAAGTGCCTTTCAGAGAATATTTCTAAAATGAAACTGGTGAAAGACGGGTGGCAGAAGTTTGATCGTGATCTTGAGATGCATTCCATGTGGAATTCAGATAGAGAAAAAGAACTAGGTGACCTTGAGCGGTCAAATAGTTCAGCAGAAAGTGCATTGAAGAAACCTGTAAAAGAATGTGTTGCAGTTCCATGCTTCTTCACTGATGCAGAGAGGAGGTCTATAATGGATACCACCCAGATCGCTGGGTTCAACTGTGTTGTTGCCTTTGACCCCTATGTTGGTGGAAGGAAAGTTGATGATGTTCTGGTTGGCTTCTTCTGTGAAGAGTTTGGCAAGAAATATAAACTGAATATCAAATCAAATAGTAGGCCTTTACTGCGACTCGCTCAGGAGGGCGAAAAGTTTAAGAAGTTGATGAGTGCAAATGCTTCAGATCTGCCTATGAATATGAAATGTTTGGTGAATGATATTGATATCTCTGGGAAAAGGAACAGGGGTCACTTTGAAGAAATGTGTGACAGCCTGTTGTCTCAATTGGAAAATCCTCTGCACAGCATCTTAGAGCAAGCAAAGCTCAAGAAGGAAGATCATTCCCTTTTACAACAAAAAGTCAA
The DNA here is from genome assembly GCF_965119305.1 of Pelophylax lessonae. Taxonomy (NCBI): domain Eukaryota; kingdom Metazoa; phylum Chordata; class Amphibia; order Anura; family Ranidae; genus Pelophylax; species Pelophylax lessonae. The sequence goes on along the minus strand of NC_138779.1, from coordinate 213,831,176 downwards.
TGATTGTGTACAGATGTATGGAGAGGCAACTCAAGTCAAAGAGGGATGTCAAGAGTCCCTACTTGGAACAAAGCTTAGTGAAGCAAAGGTTCTCAAAGTTTTGTGGAAAACATTTATGGATTGCAGAGAGAGGCGTCTTAAGAATGTTGAAGACATTAAGACTAGCCCAATTGAGTTGCCTATGGATCACGGTCCTCCATGGTGGATTGGACAGACGGTTATGAGGGACAAGCTGTCTGACATTTATGAGAAAGCTGTCAATGAAGATGACAGAAACGAGAAGGAGCAAAATGATGCCAAAAATGCAGTTGAAGAATGTGTATATGAGATGAGAGACAAACTGTGTGGCATTTATGAGAAATCCGTCAATGAAGATGACAAAACAGTTTCATCCGGAAGCTTGAGGATAATAGGAGGCTTATCAGTGAGTCAGCAGTGCCTGACACATGCATGCCTGGAAATATGTGTCCCAACCCTAGGGTTGAAACAAGAGGGGGGGGTATGTGACAGGAAGTCAGCTAAATCTGGGAATGTAGTCACAGGAAGGAGATACATTTCCACCTGATTGAGAAGTCCATTAATTAATTTAGGGTGTTGGCTACAGAGCTAGCCAGCAGGAAGTTGAAAGGCCTTCACCTGTTCAGAATGAGGGAGTTAAGGCTCTATAATTTGTTCAGAGAAAGTCCTATTGTTTGCTGCCTCCAGAAGCTGTGTCCTGAAGCCATGTGGGCTGGGAGCAGGAGGACAGTCAGCGTGTGCCTCCCGACAGGATGTGTGGGCCTGGGAGAAGACCCCCCGGAGTGATGTGTGCCCGGGACGGTAACCAAGGGTGAATACGTCTCAAAGGTGAGAAGACGAACTGTTGATGTGAAAGAAACAAAAGGACTGTGTTGCCCTGTGAAGCTATTATAAAAGGACTATTGAGTGTCTGCTGTAGGATCAGCAGTGTCGGCCCAACAGTAGGTTGGAAAGACTTCTTAGGTAGGTTCCAGCGTGAGAAGGTAGCCGCCCACAGAGGCAAGGATTTATTTTGTTTTATTTTATTTTGATGTTTTTGCTGCATGCACTTGTTTGAAGAATAAACCTGTTGTTTGCAAGCACTTTTGGGCTATTTCTCTGTGAAAATGCACCCCCCAAGGAGTCATCCACGCCTACCACCGAGCTAATCCCTTACATAATATATATATATATATATATATATATATATGTGTGTATGTATGTATGTATTTTTTTTTTTTACTTTCTGCTATAAAACACAGCCAATAAAAAAAAAAAAAAAAAAAATTTTTTTTTATATATATATATATATATATATATATATATATATATATATATATATATAATGTAATTTTATTTATTTTTTTGTTTGTTTATAGCTCTTAAAACAAAAAAAATGCAGAGGTGATCAAATATCACTAAAATAAATCTCTATTTATGGGGAAAAAAAGGACATACATTCTATCTGGGTATGGCGTCGCAAGAACGCACAATTGTCAGTTAAAGCGACGCAGTGATGTATCGCAAACAATGGCCTGGTCATTAAGGGGGTAAACCCCCCCCCCCCCCGGGACCAAAGTGGTTAATGTCCTTTCTGGCTTCAGGATTTGTTTGATTTTTGCTTTGAATAAGTTTTCCCCTCCGCAGGCTTATTAAAGGGTTTCTATTCATTATGTAGGTTCCAATTATTATGTGCGGATACTGAGCACCATCGATCGGGAGCTGCTGAAGCCGAACGCCTCCGTCGCTCTTCACAAGCACAGCAATGCTCTGGTGGACGTTCTTCCTCCGGAGGCGGACAGCAGTATTATGATGCTGACAGCAGGTAATGGTGTGGCTCAGGGTATTTCCTGTAAAAGCGTTGGGTGGGGGTTCAAGTTGTGTGACGGCCTTTTTTTGTCCTGTTGGGCTCAGTGGTCTCCCTTCCTGCTATAAATGGTCTTCTGGGCCTAGCGTGGGATCAGCCCTTAGTATTGATCTTTGTGTCTTTTGTTGCCTCTTGCAGACCAGAAGCCGGACGTCTTGTATTCGGACATCGGAGGAATGGATATCCAGAAACAGGAAGTCCGCGAGGCGGTGGAGCTTCCATTAACACACTTTGAGCTCTATAAACAGGTAGGATTTTTTCTGAGCAGAACAGACGATCGTTCACTGGAAGTATAATATGACATCCATGCCAAGACTCACTTTCCCTTATTTGTATTCTGCAGATTGGCATTGATCCACCCCGTGGGGTGCTGATGTACGGGCCCCCTGGTTGTGGGAAAACCATGCTGGCTAAAGCTGTGGCTCATCACACTACAGGTGAGTGCATTTACACATGGGGGGGGCGCAGATATATCCGGGCCTAGATCAGTGATGGTGAACCCATGGCACGCAGAGCCTGCCCTCTGTGAAGGGCACCTGCGGTATCCATGCATCAATGATTTTCCCCTACACAGGGCTGTGTATATTTTGCCTTTGCTTGTCTGGTTACCTAGGGATCGGGGGGTGTCTTCTGCAGGGCACAAGGGGGGGGGGGGGCATGATTGGCTCATGTGGGGCCCATCAGATGGCATCATCGGTGGAACCAATAGCTTGCGGGGTGGCGCCATGCCCCCAATAGCTTGCGGGGTGGCGCCATGCCCCCAATAGCTTGCGGGGTGGCGCCATGCCCTTCAGGCTTGGTTGGTCCAGGAGCCGCCTTCTCGCATGCACGGTAATCCCCTGAAGCCGAGTGCCATATTTAGGTCCCCAGGCAGGCTGTATTCACTGAGCTTTGCTTTGGAGGAAACGTTTGGGACATCAGTAGAAACCACCTTTTATTTACCAGCAGGTAATTACCATTTCCATCTTGGATATAGGGCCCTATGGTCCACATATATACAGTATCTCACAAAAGTGAGTACACCCCTCTCATGTTTGTAAAATATTTTTTTTCATGTGACAACACTGAAGAAATGACACTTTGCTAAAATGTAAAGTAGTGAGTGTACAGCTTGTATAACAGTGTAAATTTGCTTTCCCCTCAAAATAACTCAACACACAGCCATTAATGTCTAAACCGCTGGAAACAAAAGTGAGTACACCCCTAAGTCAAAATGCCCAAAGTGTCAATATTTTGTGTGGCCACCATTATTTTCCAGCACTGCCTTAACCCTCTTGGGCATGGAGTTCACCAGAGCTTCACAGGTTGTCACTGGAGTCCTCTTCCACTCCTCCATGATGACATCACAGAGCTGGTGGATGTTAGGGACCTTACGCTCCTCCACCTTCCGTTTGAGGATGCCCCACAGATGCTCAATAGGGTTTAGGTCTGGAGACATGCTTGGCCAGTCCATCACCTTTACCCTCAGCTTCTTTAGCAAGGCAGTGGTCATCTTGGAGGGGTTTGGGGTAGTTATCATGTTGGAATACTGCCCTGCGGCCCAGTCTCTGAAGGGAGGGGATCATGCTCTGCTTCAGTTTGTCACAGTACATGTTGGCATTCATGGTTCCCTCAATGAACTGTAGCTCCCCAGTGCCGGCAGCACTCATGCAGTCCCAGACCATGACACTCCCACCACCATGCTTGACTGTAGGGAAGACACATTTGTCTTTGTACTCCTCACCTGGTTGCCGCCACACACGCCTGACACCATCTGACACCAAATAAGTTTATCTTGGTCTCATCAGAGCACAGGAGATGGTTCCAGTAATCCATGTCCTTAGTCTGCTTGTCTTCAGCAAACTGTTTACGGTCTTTCTTGTGCATCATCTTTAGAAGAGGCTTCCTTCTGGGACAACAGCCATGCAGACCAATTTGATGCAGTGTGCGGCGTATGGTCTGAGCACTGACAGGCTGACCCCCCCCCCCCACCCCTTCAACCTCTGCAGCAATGCTGGCAGCACTCAGATCAGTACCTAATAATTTTATTTATTTTTCTTCCTGGTGCCTGGAATGGGGCTTTAAATAAAAATTTGGATATAAAGGTGCTTTAACTGCACATTGACAGTATAATATTTTACCATTACAGCTGCCTTCATTCGTGTGGTGGGCTCCGAGTTTGTCCAGAAGTACCTGGGTGAGGGTCCGCGCATGGTGAGAGACGTCTTCCGGCTCGCCAAAGAGAACGCCCCCGCCATCATCTTCATTGACGAAATCGACGCAATCGCCACAAAGAGGTTTGACGCGCAGACGGGAGGTGAGTGTATTCACAGGAGGAGATGGAGATGGGTTTGTTTTTATGTTGCAGCCATTGTACATAGTTTAGAACATCTGGAGCAGCCATGTTTGACTTGCCTTGAAGTGGCACAAAGGGAATTCTCCCTCATCCACCTGGATCTGGGGAGGATGGAGAGAACTCCGACCCTCCCTTCAATCTTGCACAGTTGTACCGGCTCCTCTCCTAGACTGAAATGGCTTACTCTGATTTCACTGCACACTGTGAGCTTCTCATAATGTGCATTAGAAGCTGCAGCAAGTAAGATAGAGCCTGCCTCATATCCTGGCTGGAGGACATCCTGCATCATCTAGTGCTTTCTTCCCAAACATGAATGTTCCTGGCCCATCCCTATCATTCATTATATTTATGTTCTTTTAATCATGGAGGGTCAGCACCACATGTGGGTGTTGCCTAGTGTGGTCTGCATGCAAATACAGCCTGCCTAGTAATGCCCACTCTCCCAGATTGACTTCCAACCATCAAGGCATTTTGATATTTGCATAACCCCTCCCAAGAGCCAGCCCACTGCTTGCATCTGGGCTTAAGGCTGTTGAGGAAAGTACTGAGGTCGGGTGCTGTGATGTTTTCAGGCAGCTGTGTATGGCAACCTGCTGGCCCCTCCCACCAGCCACGATCTGCTTGCTTTGCATAGAGCAGAGGGTCTCCAAGCTGTGGCCCTTTGCTAGTCTATATCTCGCTCTTGAGGCACCATTCTTTCCAATGATATAAAGCACTATTCCTCCCCCTGACACCAGCGATGGGGCACTATTCCTCCCCCTGACACCAGCGATGGGGCACTATTCCTCCCCCTGACACCAGCGATGGGGCACTGTTCCTCCCGCTGGCACCAGCGACCGGGTCACTGTTCCTCCCGCTGACACCAGCGACCGGGGCACTGTTCCTCCCGCTGACACCAGCGACCGGGTCACTGTTCCTCCCGCTGACACCAGCGACCGGGTCACTGTTCCTCCCGCTGACACCAGCGACCGGGTCACTGTTCCTCCCGCTGACACCAGCGACCGGGTCACTGTTCCTCCCGCTGACACCAGCGACCGGGTCACTGTTCCTCCCGCTGGCACCAGCGACCGGGTCACTGTTCCTTCCGCTGGCACCAGCGACCGGGTCACTGTTCCTTCCGCTGGCACCAGCGACCGGGTCACTGTTCCTTCCGCTGGCACCAGCGACCGGGTCACTGTTCCTCCCGCTGGCACCAGCGACCGGGTCACTGTTCCTCCCGCTGGCACCAGCGACCGGGTCACTGTTCCTCCCGCTGGCACCAGCGACCGGGTCACTGTTCCTCCCGCTGGCACCAGCGACCGGGGCACTGTTCCTCCCGCTGGCACCAGCGACCGGGGCACTGTTCCTCCCGCTGGCACCAGCGACCGGGTCACTGTTCCTCCCGCTGACACCAGCGACCGGGTCACTGTTCCTCCCGCTGACACCAGCGACCGGGTCACTGTTCCTCCCGCTGGCACCAGCGACCGGGTCACTGTTCCTCCCGCTGGCACCAGCGACCGGGTCACTGTTCCTCCCGCTGGCACCAGCGACCGGGTCACTGTTCCTCCCGCTGGCACCAGCGACCGGGTCACTGTTCCTCCCGCTGGCACCAGCGACCGGGTCACTGTTCCTCCCGCTGGCACCAGCGACCGGGGCACTGTTCCTCCCGCTGGCACCAGCGACCGGGGCACTGTTCCTCCCGCTGGCACCAGCGACCGGGGCACTGTTCCTCCCGCTGGCACCAGCGACCGGGGCACTGTTCCTCCCGCTGGCACCAGCGACCGGGGCACTGTTACATCTCCTACTAACCACCAACCCCGAGGTCCTGTTTGTTCTCACTGATGCTGGGCCTGGGACATTTTCTACCCCTACTGGCCACAATCTGGCCTCCCTGAATTTCAGAGGACAGTAAACTGTAGACTGTAACCATTTTCTGTTCTATCTAATACAATATATAAAGGTTGGAGTGGATTTAGGCTTTATCACAGTCATGGTCACCTCTTTCATTGTGTCCTTACAGCTGACAGAGAGGTACAGAGAATTCTGCTGGAGCTCCTGAATCAGATGGACGGGTTTGATCAGAATGTCAATGTGAAGGTAAGGAATCCCCGTCTGCTGCTGTTCAGTGACCTGATGAGAATCTGAACCATTTATGTACATACCCGGGTTGTCATGCGAGGCCTTGGCTCACCTTCCATAGAAGAGGGTGGTGGTAATAAAGAGACACGCTAGGGGATTGTGACTATTTGTTGTACTATTTGATAAGGAGAAATGGGGGCATCAAGTCTCTTTTCCTGCCCTCAGGTCATCATGGCCACAAACAGAGCCGACACTCTAGATCCGGCCCTTCTGCGACCCGGCCGCCTGGACCGCAAGATCGAATTCCCACTGCCTGACCGAAGGCAGAAACGTCTCATCTTCTCCACCATCACCAGCAAGATGAACTTGTCTGAAGAAGTGGATATGGAAGATTGTATCCTTTTGTCACTTACCTTATTATAGAAGAAAATATACTCATCTTCCTCCCTCTGCGCGCCCGCGCCGTCTTTTCCGGTTTGCGATGACTCCTGGGAGCTGAACAACATTGATCCCAGGAGTCAATGCGCCTGCACCGGCCCCGCTCGTCGCCTCCGGTGCAGGCGCGGTATTCACTGCTAAACAGCTTCTGGGCATGCCCAGAAGCTGTGCAGGGATGCCGCGCCTGCACCGGAAGTGACGAGCGGGGCCGGTGCAGCCGCATTGTGGGACTCCGACTTCACGAAGAGGACACGAAGAGGGACGCTGCGGCTTCAGCTGCCCACACCTGAGATGGCAGCGCTGGAGAAGAAATTTTCAAGGTAAGTATTTCTTCTAAATGTAAGTGCGACCCGGGACAGTTCAGAGGCTATCCATTATGGAATGTACTAGCCCTGAGTGTTCCGGGGGTATTTTTAGCTCAAATTGACCCCCGAGGCCGGAACTCCGTTTTAAAGTGTGACAGCGCTGAATGCTGAAAATTGGTCTGGGCAGGAAGAGGGTAAAAGTTTCCCGGTATTGAAGTGGGTAACTTAAAGCACATGTGTGTGGGGGCTGAATGTTACAGGTTTAACACGGAAATCATTTTTTAGGGGTGCATAATGTTGATCTCCTTGACTACTCTGCAGATGTCGCTCGCCCCGATAAGATTTCTGGAGCCGATATCAACTCCATTTGCCAAGAGGTAGGTACAGTTTGGTCAGTCGATTCAGGCTATCATGTCCTGCATTTAAAGCGGTTGTATAGCCCACATTATTTTTATCTACAGGTAAGTCTATAATAGGACTTACCTGTAGGTATAATGAATATCTCCTAAACCTTTACCGTTTAGGAGATATTCACCCAGCATACGCTCTGAAGGTCCGGCATATTGTGCTGGAACTTCAGAGCTTCTCGCCGGAACCAAGGGCGTTGTGATGTCATCACTGCTCCGGCCACTCAACGCCGGAGCCAGCAAACCCAGGAAGAAACGCCGGGGGGAACATGTCAGCCCCCTCAGCGGTGACCGGGCGCCGCTCTGGGGGCTTGGTTCTAAGGTAAGTATTTCATAATGTGCATATTATGCCATTGACTTGCTTTTTCGGTATGCAACCGCTTTAAAGCCACTGCCCATGTCCTTCCTCTGGGCTTTAATCAAAAGTGACTCTTGTGCCCTGCATATGAAGTCGCTCCCCTGCCCCTCCTCCAAGCAATAGTTGAAAGGGGCTCCCGATCCTTGCATAGAAAGCCACTCCCTCTGCCCCCCCTCCAAGCTTTAATCGAAACAGGCTCTTGTGCCCTGCATATGAAACCACTCCCCAGCTCCTCCTCCAGGCCCTAATTAAAAGGGGCTCCCATTCCCTGCATATGAAGCCACTGCCCCTGTACCTCCTCCAAGCTTTATTCGAAAGGGGCTCTTATACCCTGCATATGAAGCTACTCCCCTGCCCCTCCTCTAAACTTTAATCGAAGGGGCTCTTATACCCTGCATATGAAGCCACTCCCCTACCCTCTTCCAAGCTTTAATTGAAATGGGCTGTTATACCCTGCACACGAAGCCACTCCCCAGCACCTCCTCCAGGACTTAATTAAAAGGGGCTCCCATTCCCTGCATATGAAGCCACTTCCCTGCCCCTCCTCCAAGCTTTAATCGAAACAGGTTCTTGTGCCCTGTATATGAAGCCACTCCCCTGCCCCTCCTCCAAGCTTTAATCGAAAGGGGCTCTTATACCCTGCATATAAAGCCACTCCCCAGCCCCTCCTCCAGGCCTTCATTAAAAGGGTCTCCCATTCCTTGCATATGAAGCCACTCCCCTGCCCCTCCTCCAAGCTTTATTTGAAAGGGCTCTTTTTTACCTGCATATGAAGCCACTCCCCTACCCTCTTCCAGGCTTTAATTGAAATGGGCTGTTATACCCTGCACACGAAGCCACTCCCCAGCCCCTCCTCCAGGCCCTAATTAAAGGGGTTCCCATTCCCTGCATATGAAGCCACTCCCCCTGCTCCTCCTCCAAGCTTTAATCAAAACAAGCTCTTGTGCCCTGCATATGAAGCCACTCCCATTGTCCCTCCTCCAGGCCTTAATTGAAAGGGACTCTTCTACCCTGCATATGAAGCCACTCCCCAGCCCCTCCTCCCAGCTTTAATCATTCAGCTCTTCCTGTTACACCTCTCATGGTGCATCTTTTTTTTTTTTTTTTTTTTTCTTTCCAGGGCGGTATGCTTGCCGTGCGTGAGAATCGCTACATAGTTCTGGCCAAGGACTTTGAGAAAGCCTATAAGACTGTGATCAAAAAAGACGAGCAAGAACACGAATTCTACAAGTAACAATCGCCCGGCTTCTCTGTGTCACGCCTGCTTGGATTTCCTGTTTTCTTTCATTTTATTAGCGTACGTTTGGATGGTATGTTGAATAAAAGGCTCTGGTCAGCTGATGATTCCTGGTCTTTATGTTAACAATAATTGTAATCAAAGGTCTTTTATTTATTTATGCATCTTGACCTACTAAAGGATAAGTCCACCCTTTGTCACACGGTATTTGGCTTTGCATGGGGGCAATTTAATTGTTCTTTATTTATTTATTTTAATTGCTTTTACAAGGAATGTAAACATGCTTTGTGACAGCAATAGTCAGTGACATGTACTCTTTATGGAGGGATCTGGGGTCCCCCCCCACTACCAGCTTCCTGCAGAAAACTACAGGAGGGATGGAGACCAGACCGTTCACCCTGTGTAAGGAGAGAGACCAGAGCTGTGGGAGGGGCCCAGCAGGCTCCACCCACTACCAGCTGCCTGCAGAAAACTACAGGAGGGGCGGAGACCAGACCAGTCACCCTGTGCAAGAAGAGAGACCAGAGCTGTGGGAGGGAGGTCAGCAGACTCCACCCACTACCTGCAGAAAACTACAAGAGGGGCAGAGACCAGACCAGTCACCCTGTGCAAGGAGAGTGACTGAAGCTTTGGGGTAAATGCGGTGCGATTTTGCCACGATTGTCGCCCGAAAATCACCGAAACAGAATCGCAGGGCGCCTGTCACCCAAAAAAAATGCAAGAACTTCTTTTGGGCGACAGGTGTCACGTGATTCTGTTTGCGATCTGAGATGCCTATATGTGAATAGAGCCTAATGGTGCACTCACACCAGGTGTATGAACCGTCCCTAGGCACAGTTATGCTCCGAAGTCCAGTTCATTTGTGTAGTGGGATCGCTCCATACTGGTTCAGTTGGAGTCTGGCTTGGTACGCTTGGGTGTGATCACTAACTGTGCCCGAGTCTCATAGGTCACTGAGGAAGTATGGAAGTAGGGATCACTGTCGTCTGGCTGGCAATGATGACGCAACTCTTATGGCATGTTTGGTCATGCATACCATTTGACCATCTCTTCCAGTGTGTGATCTCAAGCAGTTCACAGCTCAGAAATTGTCAGATGTCATGTGACAGCCCCAGGCTCTCTGGCATCAGGTGACCTTCGAGCCCTCCAGACTCTCTGGCATCAGGTGACCTCCGAGCCCCCCGACTCTCTGGCATCAGGTGACATCCGAGCCCCTGACTCTGGCATCAGGTGACATCCGAGCCCCCGACTCTGGCATCAGGTGACCTCCGAGCCCCCCAGACTCTCTGGCATCAAGTGACTGAGCCCCCCCCGTCTCTCTGGCATCAGGTGACCTCCGAGCCCCCCGACTCTCTGGCATCAGGTGACATCCGAGCCCCCCGACTCTGGCATCAGGTGACATCCGAGCCCCCGACTCTGGCATCAGGTGACATCCGAGCCCCCGACTCTGGCATCAGGTGACATCCGAGCCCCTCGACTCTCTGGCATCAGGTGACCTCCGGGCCCCCTGACTCTCTGGCATCAGGTGACATCCGAGCCCCCCGACTCTGGCATCAGGTGACATCCGAGCCCCCGACTCTGGCATCAGGTGACATCCGAGCCCCTCGACTCTCTGGCATCAGGTGACCTCCGTGCCCCCTGACTCTCTGGCATCAGGTGACATCCGAGCCCCCCGACTCTCTGGCATCAGGTGACCTCCGGGCCCCCTGACTCTCTGGCATCAGGTGACCTCCAGGCCCCTGACTCTCTGGCATCAGGTGACCTCCGGGCCCCCCGACTCTCTGGCATCAGGTGACCTCCGAGCCCCCCCCAACTCTCTGGCATCAGGTGACCTCCGAGCCCTCCCACTCTCTGACATCAGACGTCCTTTGAGGCCCCCCCCCCCCGACTCTCTGGCATCAGGTGACCTCTGAGCCCCCCGACTCTCTGGCATCAGGTGACCTCTGAGCCCCCCGACTCTCTGGCATCAGGTGACCTCTGAGCCCCCCGACTCTCTGGCATCAGGTGACCTCTGAGCCCCCCGACTCTCTGGCATCAGGTGACCTCCGAGCCCCCCCCAACTCTCTGGCATCAGGTGACCTCCGAGCCCCCCCCAACTCTCTGGCATCAGGTGACCTCCGAGCCCTCCCACTCTCGGACATCAGACGTCCTTTGAGGCCCCCCCCCCCCGACTCTCTGGCATCAGGTGACCTCTGAGCCCCCCGACTCTCTGGCATCAGGTGACCTCTGAGCCCCCCGACTCTCTGGCATCAGGTGACCTCTGAGCCCCCCGACTCTCTGGCATCAGACGACCTCTGAGCCCCTGACTCTCAGGCATCAGACGACCTCTGAGCCCCTGACTCTCAGGCATCAGACGACCTCTGAGCCCCTGACTCTCAGGCATCAGACGACCTCTGAGCCCCTGACTCTCTGGCATCAGACGACCTCCAGGCCCCTGACTCTCTGGCATCAGGTGACCTCCAGGCCCCTGACTCTCTGGCATCAGGTGACCTCCGGGCCCCCCGACTCTCTGGCATCAGGTGACCTCCGAGCCCCCCCCCCAACTCTCTGGCATCAGGTGACCTCCGAGCCCTCCCACTCTCGGACATCAGACGTCCTTTGAGGCCCCCCCCCCCCCGACTCTCTGGCATCAGGTGACCTCTGAGCCCCCCGACTCTCTGGCATCAGGTGACCTCTGAGCCCCCCGACTCTCTGGCATCAGGTGACCTCTGAGCCCCCCGACTCTCTGGCATCAGGTGACCTCTGAGCCCCCCGACTCTCTGGCATCAGGTGACCTCTGAGCCCCCCGACTCTCTGGCATCAGGTGACCTCTGAGCCCCCCGACTCTCTGGCATCAGGTGACCTCTGAGCCCCCCGACTCTCTGGCATCAGGTGACCTCCGAGCCCCCCCCAACTCTCTGGCATCAGGTGACCTCCGAGCCCTCCCACTCTCGGACATCAGACGTCCTTTGAGGCCCCCCCCCCCGACTCTCTGGCATCGGGTGACCTCTGAGCCCCCCGACTCTCTGGCATCAGGTGACCTCTGAGCCCCCCGACTCTCTGGCATCAGGTGACCTCTGAGCCCCTGACTCTCAGGCATCAGACGACCTCTGAGCCCCTGACTCTCAGGCATCAGACGACCTCTGAGCCCCTGACTCTCAGGCATCAGACGACCTCCGAGCCCCCTGACTCTCAGGCATCCTCTGGGCCCCTGACTCTCGGGCATCAGGCGACCTCTGAGCCCCTGATTCTCAGGCATCAGGTGACCTCTGAGCCCCTGATTCTCAGGCATCAGGTGACCTCTGAGCCCCTGACTCTCAGGCATCAGACGACCTCTGAGCCCCTGACTCTCAGGCATCAGATGACCTCCGAGCCCCTGACTCTCAGGCATCCTCTGAGCCCCAGACTCTCAGGCAACCTCTGGGTCCCTGACTCTCAGACTCTCAGGCAACCTCTGGGCCCCTGACTCTCTGGCATCAGGCGACCTCTGAGCCCCTGACTCTCTGGCATCAGGCGACCTCTGAGCCCCTGACTCTCTGGCATCAGGCGACCTCTGAGCCCCTGACTCTCAGGCAACCTCTGGGCCCCTGACTCTCAGGCAACCTCTGGGCCCCTGACTCTCAGGCATCAGGCGAACTCTGAGCCCCTGACTCTCAGGCGACCTCTGGGCCCCTGACTCTCAGGCATCAGGTGACCTCTGAGCCCCAGACTCTCAGGCACCTAATGACCCCTGAGTCTCTGACTCTCAGGCAACAAGTGACCCCAAGCCTCTCAATCGCAAGCACTAAGTGATCCTTTGGCCCCAAACTCTCAAGCGGACGAGTCAGACACAACAAAATGCTGAATGCGTGGATAAAGGCTTTGTTGGCGCACATGGAATGAAATTTGAAGCGCTGATCTTCCAGCTCTATATTTTCAGACTGGAGTGCCTTCAATTCATATGTTCTTCTATTTCTCTTCTTCTGTTACTTAGCGGCAGCGTAATAAAATGACTAATTCTTCTTCTGTCTCGTAATGAGAGCACAGTGTGAACTGAGAGGATTCCAGGAAATTTAGGGCAAGTGTGATAGATGAACGCCTGTCTACTAAACAATGTTCATTATATGTGTCAAGGTTATACAAGTCAGTGCAGATGTTCAACATACAGCAAGGGAAAGGAGCATTTTATGGTGCAATGGCAGAGGGTAGGAGAGTTAAAGGAAGGAGCAGAGTATTTCAGAAGAGGAGCGTTAGATAGATAGAGCAGAGTCCTGCAGTAGTGCAGAGTATTTCAGGAGAGGCGCGTTAGGTAGAGGAATGAGCAGAGTCCTCCAGCAGTGCAGACTATTTCAGTAGAGGAGAGTTATAGAGGAAGGAGCAGAGTATTTCAGGAGAGGAGAGTTATAGAGGAAGGAGCAGAGTCCTCCAGCAGTGCAGAGAATTTCAGGAGAGGAGAGTTATAGAGGAAGGAGCAAAGTCCTCCAGCAGTGCAGAGTATTGCAGGAGAGGAGAGTTATAGAGGAAGGAGCAGAGTTCTCCAGCAGTGCAGAGTATTTCAGGAGAGGAGAGTTATAGAGGAAGGAGCAGAGTCCTCCAGCAGAACAGAGTATTTCGGGAGCGTAGATTTATAGAGGAAGGAGCAAAGTCCTCCAGCAGTGCAGAGTATTTCAGGAGAAGAAAGTTATAGAGGAAGGAGCAGAGTCCTCCAGCAGTGCAGAGTATTTCAGGAGAGGAGAGTTGTAGAGGAAGGAGCAGAGTTCTCCAGCAGTGCAGAGTATTTCAGGAGAGGAGAGTTGTAGAGGAAGGAGCAGAGTCCTCCAGCAGTGCAGAGTATTTCAGGAGAGGAGAGTTGTAGAGGAAGGAGCAGAGTCCTCCAGCAGTGCAGAGTATTGCAGGAGAGGAGAGTTGTAGAGGAAGGAGCAGAGTCCTCCAGCAGTGCAGAGTATTGCAGGAGAGGAGAGAAGTATTATTAATGTTTCATTCTACGTGTTCAGTAACACACAGCTCCAGATTATTGCAATGCTCGGATCCTCTGCATCACACATGGAGATCACATGGCTAATATTGCTCCATGAATAAGATGACATTGGTCAGGAAATAATGACTGGAATAGGTTGCTGTAGAAGATGACACATCCTCAGCTCCTGACATTCAGCAGACCAGTGGGGGGGGGGTTGTTATTTCATTAACCCTACATGATTACCTCCGGTTCTCTCGTGGCGTCTCACAGCCATACATTGGACCTTTATTACCTGCGCTAACATGATTAGGATTTGCTGGGATTTCTCTGCTGGGTCCGGAGTGCTTGGCAGATGCCTGTGAGCAAACCGATCATAGATCAATCTGTGATGAGCTATACAGTGTATATATATATATATATATATATATAGATTAAATTTTTTATTTTAAGAAAATACTAGTGCGCTTCTCTAATTCAACCAAAACATGAGTGGAACAAATAATATCTAATAACAGGTTGCAATCCTTATGATGATATTAAAAAAAAAAAAAAAGAAAAATAATAAATAAATGATTAGAGTCCTTTAGCAAATCAAATCATCAGTGACAGTTCAAAGGTGAATTTCCAAATATTAAACTCAATCCAAGTAACGAAAATCCAGGTGATAAATCGGTGTCCTAAGAACGATGTAACAAACGGTGCTCAGATAAATGCCTTCACCACGTGCAACACAACGTCTCTTACCACACATGTATGATCTCAAATTATAAAGATCTCACTCGCTACAAGTGCATCCAAGGCAGTGGCGGCCCGTCCATTGGAAAATAAAAAAAATGAAAGTGCCCCGTCCCTGTTAGCTCACGCTCTCCTGACAACGTCAAGCGTATGACGAAACATGCTGGGTGGAGCCAGACGTGACGTCGCTACACTCTTGGGCAGGCTTTTTTTGGGACCGCTGCAGCCTGTTTCTGGATCGTTTTATGCTGTCATGCATATGATGTTTGTGAGTGCACTCTTCTATTAATAAATGTACTATTGATTGTACTGGATTACGCTGTGATCCCTTGTTTTATTCGTGTATACCGGAAATCCTATACAGTACTGTGTAGACATCCGTCTGAATGAATATTATCGATATGCCTTGGACACTTTCCTAATCAAGCTTTGTAGGCTTATCCATTAATTTGGAGGCCATCTGGTTCTGCTAAGTGGCCACTCTCCTCTTGATTACTGTTTGTGGATCCCACTTCTTAAGGATTGGGGAGGATCGTCCTTTTCGCACATGCTGGGATTTGTGGTGCTTCTCTGTTTATTTTATCATCACGTTTTATATATTTTCTGCAATTTTTATGGACACTCTAAGGAATTCATATATATATATATATATATATATATATATATATATATATATTTTTTTTTTTAATTCTTTTTATTAAGTTTTAACAATTATATAGATAACAAGACCGTAAACAGACTGTCAAAAGTAGAAAAAAAAAAAGGAATTTATATTTAAATGATGCACTTTAGGATCATGATTTATTAATTAATAATAATTAATTATTTTTTGGATATTCACCCATTTTTCACATGCATTTTGCACTTTAGGATCATGGTTTATTAATTAATAATAAATATTAATAATAATTTTTTGGACATTCACCCATTTTTCACATGAATTTTGCACTTTAGGATCATGGTTTATTAATTAATAATTACTAATAATAATTTTTTGGACATTCACCCATTTTTCACATGAATTTTGCACTTTAGGATCATGGTTTATTAATTAATAATTATTAATAATAATTGTTTGGTCATTCACCAATTTTTCACATGAATTTTGCACTTTATGATCAAGGTTTATTAATTGATAATAATTATTTTTTGGATATTCACCCATTTTTCACATGAATTTTGCACTTTAGGATCATGGTTTATTAATTAATAATTATTAATAATTTTTTGGACATTCACCCATTTTTCACATGAATTTTGCACTTTAGGATCATTGTTTATTAATTAATAATAAATAATAATAATTTTTTGGACATTCACCAATTTTTCACATGAATTTTGCACTTTATGATCATGGTTTATTAATTCATAATAATTATTTTTTTGGATATTCACCCAGTTTTCAGATGAAGTTTGCACTTTATGACCATGGTTTATTAATTCATAATATTTATTAATAATCATTTTTTGGACATTCACCAATTTTTCACATGATTTTTGCACTTTATTTTCATGTTTATCAATTTGTTAGTGCTGCATTTATTTGTATGGGTTTATCTATTGACCTGTGCTGGCTGCTATTTAGTAGTATTTATTAGTGGGAGGAATAGTGCCCCATCATTGGTGTCAGTGGGAAGAATAGTGCCCCATCATTGGTCTCAGTGGGAGGAATAGTGCCCCATCATTGGTGTCAGTGGGAGGAATAGTGCCCCATCATTGGTGTCAGTGGGAGGAATAGTGTCCCATCATTGGTGTCAGTGGGAGGAATAGTGCCCCATCATTGGTGTCAGTGGGAAGAATAGTGCCCCATCATTGGTGTCAGTGGGAGGAATAGTGCCCCATCATTGGTGTCAGTGGGAAGAATAGTGCCCCATCGTTGGTGTCAGTGGGAGGAATAGTGCCCCATCGTTGGTGTCAGTGGGAGGAATAGTGTCTCATCGTTGGTGTCAGTGGGAGGAATAGTGTCCCATCGTTGGTGTCAGTGGGAGGAATAGTGCCCCATCGTTGGTGTCAGTGGAAGGAATAGTGGCCCATCATTGGTGTCAGTGGGGGCAATAGTGCCCCATCATTGGTGTCAGTGGGAAGAATAGTGCCCCATCATTGGTGTCAGTGGGAGGAATAGTGCCCCATCATTGGTGTCAGTGGGAGGAATAGTGCCCCATCATTGGTGTCAGTGGGAAGAATAGTGCCCCATCATTGGTGTCAGTGGGAGGAATAGTGCCCCATCATTGGTGTCAGTGGGAGGAATAGTGCCCCATCATTGGTGTCAGTGGGAGGAATAGTGCCCCATCATTGGTGTCAGTGGGAAGAATAGTGCCCCATCATTGGTGTCAGTGGGAGGAATAGTGCCCCATCATTGGTGTCAGTGGGAGGAATAGTGTCCCATCATTGGTGTCAGTGGGAGGAATAGTGTCCCATCATTGGTGTCAGTGGGAGGAATAGTGTCCCATCATTGGTGTCAGTGGGAGGAATAGTGTCCCATCGTTGGTGTCAGTGGGAGGAATAGTGCTCCATCATTGATGTCAGTGGGAGGAATAATGCCCCATCTCTGGTGTCAGTGGGAGGAATAGTGCACCATCATTGGTGTCAGTGGGAGGAATAGTGTCCTATCATTGGTGTCAGTGGGAGGAATAGTGCCCCATCATTGGTGTCAGTGGGAGGAATAGGGTCCAAACAGCCAGAGAAGGACAAGCAAAGGGCAGCCTCCGTCCCGTGGGCCACATTTTAGAGACCACTATTTTAGACAATATTTGCTTATCCCAGAGTTCAGATTTAACCTAATTGCACAGGAAAACATACCTGGACGCACACATGGGTATAAATCGGCCAATAAGGATCTGACATGCAGTTCTCTGTAATTCTGGGATAACAATTAAGCACACCCCCCCCCCTTTCTCCCCCATAGATGGAACATTTGACCCCTGTAAGACCTCCTGTAGCCTCTCTGGCATATTCCTGTACCTGTCATGTACGGCGTCTATTATATTAAGCTGCGGCTATTGTACCGGTTCCACCAGCGGCCGCTCTCTGAATTCTCGGCTATTTAGAGCAGCTGGGAGATAAACAACTAATCTGCCATTAATCAGATGTTACGTGAAATCCAATACCGCGCCTTTTGTGTCCATGTACGCGTGATTAAGTCTCCGTCCGTCGCACCGGCTCACCGCATGTTGAGTGCAGTTAGGAAGGATGGCGTCAGTTTGGATCGGAGCCAGGTTTTCGCTTCGGTATAAAATTGTGTAAAGGAAGTACATTTCTGTCCATCCAGTCTCAAGATTTACACAGCTCTGCCACACAGCAGAGTACAGATTTTTCTCTACTACAATTAAGGTCTTGTCTCTCCCACAGCTTGTGATTGGAGAAGCAGCAGAATGATGAACTCAACTATGTCACTCTGCTCTCCCCTCCTGTCAGCATGCACAACTGATTGGCTCCTCGCACTGCATCTCCCTCTCCCAGTCTGAGCTCTGCTACATAGTGACTTATGGGTCTTGTCCCTCCCCCCAGCCTGTGATTGTAGAAGCAGCAGACTGATGAGCTCATCTCTGTCACTCTGCTCTCTCCTCCTGTCAGCATGCACAATTGAATGGCTCCTTGCACTGCAGCACAACTGATTGGTTCCTTGCGCTGCTCCCCCTTCTCCCAGTCTGAGCTCTGCTACATAGTAACTTATGGGTCTTGTCCCTCCCCCGGCTTGTGATTGTAGAAGCAGCAGACTGATGAGCTCAACTCTGTCACTCTGCTCTCACCTGCTGTCAGCATGCACAACTGATTGGCTATTTTCACTTCTCCCAGTCTGAGCTCTGCTACATAGTGACTTATGGGTCTTGTCCCTCCCCCAGCCTGTGATTGGACAGTGAAAAAAAGAAGCAGCAAACTAATGAGCTCATCTTTCTTTCTCTGCTCTACCCTCCTATTGGAATGCTCTTTGCACTGCAGCACAACTGTTTGGCTCCTTGTGCTGCCCCTCCTTCTCCCAGTCTGAGCTCTGCTATATAGTGACTTATGGGTCTTGTCCCTCTCCCAGCCTGTGATTGGACAGTGAAAAAAGAAGCAACAAACTAATGAGCTCATCTCTCTCACTCTGCTTTACTCTCCTATTGGAACGCGTTTTGCACTGCAGCACAACTGATTGGCTCCTCGCACTGCTCCCCCTTCTCCCAGTCTGAGCTTTGCTACATAGTGACTTATGGGTCTTGTCCCTCCCCCAGCCTGTGATTGGGCAGTGAAAAGAAGAAGCAACAAACTAATGCTCTCTTCTCTCACTCTGCACTCACAGTTTTTTCAGCAGGAACGCGGTGGAACGCAGTACCGGCACCTCCTGCACTGAATGTATGTAATAGCAAGGGGTGTGGGGTGTGTTGGAGGGTCTCTTGATGCTGGCTGCTTGGGGATCTATTGTCACTGGTAAGGATATGGTATTGTGTGTGAGGGTCTATTGTTGCTGCTGGGGATCTATTGTTGCTCAGGGGTCTTATGTTGTTGGTAGGGATCTCCTGTTGAGGTAGAGGTCTATTGTTGACTGACCTTTTGATACTGGTTGCTGGGAGAGCTGTTGTTACTACTGGAGGGGGTCTAATGTTGCTGGGGTGGATTTTTTGTTGCTGGGTGAGGTATTTTGTTGTGCGTGGGTGGGAGGTAGGTAGGGGATGGAACCAAGAAACAGTGCTCAGAGGGGGGTAGTGGGTGGAGACAAGGGGTGACTCAGAAGGGGGGGGTTCCTGCACCTATTCTCCGAGAAAACAGAGACACCATCTGAACCAAATAAGTTTATCTTGGTCTCATCAGAGCACAGGAGATGGTTCCAGTAATTCATGTCCTTAGTCTGCTTGTCTTCAGCAAACTGTTTGCGGGCTTTCTTGTACATCATGTTTAGAAGAGGCTTCCTTCTGGGACGACAGCTATGCAGACCAATTTCATGCAGTGTGCGGCGTATGGTCTGAGCACTGACAGGCTGACCCCCCACCCCTTTAACCTCTGCAGCAATGCTGGCAGCACTCATACGTCTATTTCCCAAAGACAACCTCTGGATATGACGCTGAGCACATGCACTTAACTTCTTTGGTCGACCACGGCAAGACCCGTTCTGAGTGGAACCTGTCCTGTTAAACCACTGTATGGTCTTGGCCACCGTGCTGCAGCTCAGTTTCAGGGTCTTGGCAATCTTCTTATAGCCTAGGCCAGTGATGGCGAACCTTTTTGAGCCCGAGTGTCCAAACTGCAACAGGTGCTAGAGCAGCGTGCCAGAGGTCATGTGACTGCATCCAGAGTAGGGGGGAGGACAGAACTCCGCTCACCCCACCATATATCTGATCCCCAGGAGGAGATCACACATGGCTTGCTACAGTAATGGCCCCTCTAGGAGTCCCCGCCTTCCCTGGCAGGTGCAGCACCCGCTCTCCTCTCACCGGTGCACTTCGCAATCCCCATCCTCCAGGGGCAGCAGTGACACCCAGCACTGCTCAGGGGTTATGAGAGAGAGGAGGGACTGAAAGAGAGAGAGGGGTGTGAGAGAGAAGGGGACTGAGAGATGGGAGGTTGAGAGAGAGAAGGGAGCTAAGAGGGATGGGGGGGGGCTGAGAGAGAGAGGAGAGTGAGGAGGGAGATGAGAGAGAAAGGCTCTTAGCTTGGTCCCTGTTTGCAGTAGCTGCTCTGCACCCCCCCCCCCCCCACCCCCCAGTCTCTGTCTGCAGGTAGATCTGTGTATGATCATGTCTAGTACCTTCCATGCCAGTCTCTGTGTGCTCTCTGCTCTGTTCCTTCTGGCGGCTCCCTTGTAGCCTGTGCCTACTGCCCATCCTTGTCTTCCAGGCCCCCAGTCAGCCTGTTCTCCTGGCCTCACTGTTGGTGTTTTGGGGAGGTTTGAGGAGTTCAGGCTCTGGAGAGCACCGGGGTGCTGCGCCCGCTGCTCGCCTCTTCGAGGGTCAAGAAGGTAGTGAAGCTTTTTTACTCCCTCCCGGGCTCTCCAGCCTATCTCTTCATCTACCCCATGGAGGCTGTGGGACCGCCCACTTACCCACCTTGTGCAGATAGATTCCCACACCTCACCCTCGCTGCTGTTTGCTGCCTCTCTCCCAGACCATCACCAGACTGCTCGCGTGCCCACAGAGAGGGCTCTGCGTGCCAACTGTGGCACACATGCCATAGGGTCGCCATCACTGGCCTAGGCCATCTTCATGTAGAGCAACAATTCTTTTTTTTTAGATCCTTAGAGATTTCTTTTCCATGAGGTGCCATTTTTAACTTCCAGTGACCAGTATGAGAGAGTGAGAGCGATAACACCAAATTTACCACACCTGCTCCCCATTCACACCTGAGACCTTGTAACACTAACGAGTCACATGACACCGGGGAGGGAAAATGGCTAATTGGGCCCAATTTGGACATTTTCACTTAGGGGTGTACTCACTTTTGTTGCCAGCGGTTTAGACATTAATGGCTGTGTGTTGAGTTATTTTGAAGGGACAGCAAATTTACACTGTAAGAGCCGATTCACACTGAGGCGACACGACTTCGGGGGGCGACCTGTGAAGTCGCGTGCACCGCTGTGCACCGCGACTTCGGCGCGACTTGCAGGGACTTCACATAATGGAAGTCTATGCAAGTCGCCCCAAAGTAGTACAGGACCCTTTTTCTAAGTTGGAGCGACTTGTGCCGCTCCTATTAGAACGGGTCCTGTGCTAATCAATGGCCCACGACCGACTGCGACTTGTCAGGCTGACAAGTCGCGCTAATGTGAATGGGCTCTTATACAAGCTGTACACTCACTACTTTACATTGTAGCAAAGTGTCATTTCTTCAGTGTTATCACATGAAAAGAAATAATAAAATATTTACACAAATGTGAGGGGTGTACTTACTTTTGTAAGATACTGTAAAATAAAGATGGTACGTGTAGTCTAAAAAAAAAACTTTACAAACTTCAGCCAGTGAACACATAAGAGTTTTGTCCGTTTAGAAATGGATCAGTAGAAGGATATAACAGCAATTAAGGGATTTTGGCAACCAGCTGCACAAGATGAATGCCAGAATGGAGACAAGGACAGGTGGGATCTGTCACATGTGAACGGCCTGTACCTTTAAAAGTACAAAAATAATCGATCTTCACAATGATAATTTTTTATTTTACAAGGTCGAATGACCCACATTATTAATAGTCTTTTATTATACAATATTTCACCTTTGTTTTTCTCCCAGGAAATTCTTGTAATTGCTTTTCCAGAATCTGTCAGAATCGTGATGCCTTGGAGCAGAATAATGCAGCCAAGGAGCTGAGCAGAAATATAAAGTAGCCATTGCTTCCTGTGTATTGCATTACCCCTGATTACAGAACATGGATCATTTCTCTTATCGCTGGGCCCTTTTCAGCTGCCACACAGCAGCCTCTATCAAACCTGATACCCCGCCGTACAACAGGACCGCCATGGTACACTGGTTGCATTGCTTGACCGGTCACCCTGGCGATGAAACACAGGCTGGTGATTGGGCAGAGCAGCCAGAGACAGATGGGACAGGTGATTTTATTATAGATAGAGAGGTAATAAAGATAGAGGGAGGCAGAGACAGGCAGGAGGCAGAAGGGAGAAAAACTTTATAAGTGCAGAGGAAGGAAAAAAAGAGGGGAAAGGATCAGGAGGGTAAAGAAAGAGAGAAAAAAATAAACAAAAGAGTGAAGAGGGGAAGAAGAGAGAGGGGGGGGGGGGTTAGAGATCCAAGGGGAGAACAGAGAGAGAGATAGAAGGAAAAGGCATAAGAAGGAGAGATAAGAGCAAAGGAGACAGGGAGAAAGCAGGAGGTAAATGATAAGGGAGGGGTCACAAAGAGAGAGACAGGAGAAAAGAGGGGGTAGAGAGAAGAGGGGTAAGAACCTAAGAAGGGAGAAAGGGTGATAGAAGAGAGAGAGAGAGAGAGAAAGGGGTGAAAAGTAGACCTTAAGCCGAGGCAAAGGATCAGGAAAGAGAGAGAGAGAAGAGGGAGAGAAGAGTAGAGAGGAGGATCAAGAGGACAAAGAGAGAGGAGAGAGGGGGTGAGGAGGGGTAAAGAGGGAAGGAGATAAGAATATCAAAAGGTGAAAGAGAGGAGAGAGTGATAGAGGAGGATCAAGAGGAAAAAGAGAGAGGGAGAGAATAGGGTTTAAGTGTAGATATAAGGAGAGGGGAGAGAGGGAGAGAATAGGTTCAAAAGTAGAAAAAGAGAGGGAGAGAAGGGGAGAGAAGAGGAGAGAGGGAGAGAAGAGGAGAAAGAGAGGAGGGAGGGATAAAAGAGGATCAAAAGGGAAAAAAGAGAGGTCGAGAAGAGGGTTTAAGAGTAGAAAGAGAGAGGAGAGAGTAAGAGAAGAGGTTCAAGAGTAGAAAGAAAGGGGGAGAGAAGAGGATCAAGGGTAGAAAAAGAGAGGGAGAGAAAAGGATCAAGAGGAGAAAAAGAGGAGAGAGGGATAAAAGAGGATCAAGAGGAAAAAGAGAGAGGAAGAGAAGAGGGTTTAAGAGTAGAAAGAGAGAGAAGAGAGTAAGAGAAAAGGTTCAAGAGTAGAAAGAGAGAGGGAGAGAAGAGGATCAAGAGGAGAAAGAGAAAGGAAGAGGAGGAGGATCAAGAGGAGAAAGAGAGAAGAGAGGGATAAAGGAGGATCGAGAAAGAGAGAGGGAGAGAATAGGGTTTAAGAGTTGAAGGAGAGAGTAAGAGAAGAGGTTCAAGAGTAGAAAGAGGGAGAGAAGAGGATCAAGAGAAGAAAGACAGAGGGAGAGAAGAGGATCAAGAGAAGAAAGACAGAGGGAGAGAAGAGGATCAAGAGAAGAAAGAGAGAGGGGGAGGAGGAGGATCAAGAGAAGAAAGAGAGAGGGAGAGAACATGATCAAGAGAAGAAAGAGAGAGGGAGAGAGGAGGGTTTAAGAGTAGAAAAAGAGAGGTGAGAGTAAAAGAAGAGGTTCAAGAGTAGAAAGAGAGAGGGAGAGAAGAGGATCAAGAGTAGAAAGAGAGAGGGAGAGAGAAGAAAAGGAACAGGACTGTAGGAAAGAGAGGGAGATGAGTGTTGGGGAATGAAGAGAAGAGAAAGAGAGTTGGGGTGAGGGAGGGAGATAAGAAAAAAATCGTAAAGGGAGAGAAAGATAGTGAGAGGAAGAATTAGGAGGAGAGACATAAAGAGAGAGTGGAAACAGTAAAGGAAGAGGGAGACAGACAGAAAGAGGGAGAGGAGGGGGTAAAAATCCAGAGAGTGGAGAAGGAAAGGGGGATAAAAGAGAATCATGGGGGGGGGATAAAGATTAAAGAAGAGAATCACAAAAAGGGAAGGAGGGGGAGAGAAGAGAAAAAGAAGTGAGAGAAAGCAAAGGGTGCAGGAAAGGAAAAAGGAGTAACAAAAAAAAAAAAAAAAAGAGGGGAAAAGAAAGGGGAGAGGGAGAAAAAACAGAGGGTAGAAAAAGAGGGGGAGAGAGTAAGAAAGGTAAAAAGAACACAGAGGGGAGAAAAGACGGACAAAGAGCAGAGGACGTTGGAAAAGTTTTCAGAAGAAAGGCAAAGAGGTGGATGAAGGAGTTCTAGAAGGAGAAGGATAGGTGGGGAAGATTGAGAGAGAGAAAATAGGTAGGTGTGTGTGGGGGGGGGGTTTAGCTACAAAAGGAGGAAGGGAGGGAAGTAAGGAAGTTTGGAAAGAGAGAGAGAGAGGAGAGAAAGGGGCGCACAGGAGGGATAGTTAAGGAAGGAGAGTTGAAGAAGGCCATAAAAGTGAGAGAAGCTATAGAGGAGAGGGAGGGGAGAGGAAGAGGAGAGGGAGAAGTGGGGAGGAAGAAGAGGAGAGGAGAGGAAGAGGAGAAGGAGGAGAGGGAGAGGAAGAGAAGCGGGAGAGGAGAGGGAGAAGTAAAGAGAGGAAGAGGAGAGGGAGAGGACAGAGAGAGGAAGAGCAAGAGGAGAGGAAGAGGGAGAAGGGAGGAGAGGAAGAGGAGAGGAAGCGGAGAAGGAAAGGCAGGAAAGGAAGAGGAGAGGGAGAAGAGGGGAGGGAGAGGAAGAGGGGGAGAGGGAGAGGAGAAGTAGAAGAGGGAGAGGAAGAAGAGCAGGAAAGGGAGGGGAGAGGGAGAAGGAAAGAGAGGAAGAGGAGAAGGGAGAAGAGGGAGAGGACAGAGAGAGGAAAGGGAGAGGAAGAGCGAGAGGAAGAGGGAGAAGGGAGGAGAGGAAGAAGGGAGGAGAGGAAGAGGAGAAGGAAAAGAGGGAGAGGAAGAAGAGAGGGAAAGGCAGGGGAGAGGGAGAAGGAAAGAGAGGAAGAGGAGAAGGGAGAAGAGGGAGAGGACAGAGAGAGGAAAGGGAGAGGAAGAGCGAGAGGAAGAGGGAGAAGGGAGGAGAGGAAGAAGGGAGGAGAGGAAGAGGAGAAGGAAAAGAGGGAGAGGAAGAAGAGAGGGAAAGGCAGGGGAGAGGGAGAAGGAAAGAGAGGAAGAGGAGAAGGGAGAAGAGGGAGAGGACAGAGAGAGGAAAGGGAGAGGAAGAGCGAGAGGAGAGGAGGAGGGAGAAGGGGGGAGAGGAAGAGGAGAGGAAGAAGGAGAGAGAAGGGAGGAGAGGAAGAGGAGAAGGAAAAGGCAGGAGAGGAGAGGAGAGAGAGAAGGTAGGAGAGGGAGAGGGGAGGGAAAAGAGTGAGGAGTGGAAAGTGAGGCACAGGATATAGAAAGAGACTGAAAAGAAGAGCAATAGTATAAGTAAGGTAAGAATTAAAAATTGGAAATCAATAGAGAAGTCTCTTAATTCAATCCAAAGAGCGCAGGAATTAGACACGTAAAGGTGAGAGGGACAATGAAGATGAAGTAACGACTTTCTCACTCCGCAGTATTTTCCACCAGGATTCAGACACAATCTGATCACTACTGCGAGAGGAGAGGGAGAGGAGATGGAGAGAGAGGAGAGGTAGAGAGGAGAGGAAGGAGAGGTAGGAGAGAGAGAGAGGAGAGGGAGAGTAGAGGGAGAGTAGAGGGAGAGTAGAGGGAGAGAGAGGAGAGGAGAGGAAGGAAAGGAAGAGGAGAGGTAGGAGAGAGAGAGAGGAGAGGGAGAAAGAGGAGAGGAAGGAGAGGGAGAGGAGAGGGAGAGTAGAGGGAGAGTAGAGGGAGAGTAGAGGGAGAGAGAGGAGAGGGAGAGGAGAGGTAGGAGAGAGAGAGGAGGAGAGGGAGAGGAGAGGAAGGAGAGGGAGAGGAGAGGGAGAGAGAGGGAGAAGTGGAAGTGACAGGGAAATAATGCAATTACAGAGCAGAAAAAAAGCTGTTAATATCTAGAGAAGAAGTGAAGGGGGAGGTAGGAGGCCTGACAGCTCACAGAGGAGGGGGACATATAAAGGGGAAAGGAAAAGCGATTGCAGAACAAGTTTCAGTGACACCGAACAGATAAGGGAGAGGAATAGATGTAGAAAACTCCCATTCCTCGCAGCCTGCTCCACCACAGACAATGGAGACACAATGACGGTGAATGTGGACAAGGAGACAACTCCACAAGGACGGTCGCAGCTCTAAACATGGACACAGGTAAGAGATACTTTTAAAGTGGACCTGTCACTGAAATTTACAGGGCAGAACTAAATCCCATCACTGTCTTGAGTCATTTTTCTTGATAGGATTTAAAAAAAAAAAAGAAAAAACATGGTTCTGTAGTTCCCTTATGTGACCTGAAACCCAGGCAGGAGATCACATGGTCTTTGGCTACCTGGGACATTGTGGGTGTTTGATGTCATTAGATACTGCAGAGGTTGATAACTAATTCTAGGCACCTGCAGGGCTTTGTGCTGAGGATGGAATATCACTGCTTGATTTTTCCATGTGACGTGGTGTGTAAAGCACATCATTTCCATGACATCCTCATCCTTCAACCCCTGAAGACTTTTTTTGTTTCTATTTTACTTTAAAATCATCTTATTGTTCATTGATTGCATGTCCTGCAGAATTCAAGTTTTCTTGTTATCACTCACCCTGAGAGTGCTTCTTTGATTGGGTTAGTTATCACTCACCCTGAGAGTTCTTCTTTGATTGGGTTAGTTATCACTCACCCTGAGAGTGCTTCTTTGATTGGGTTAGTTATCACTCACCCTGAGAGTTCTTCTTTGTTTGGGTTAGTTATCACTCACCCTGAGAGTTCTTCTTTGATTGGGTTAGTTATCACTCACCCTGAGAGTTTTTCTTTGATTGGGTTAGTTATCACTCACCCTGGGAGTGCTTCTTTGATTGGGTTAGTTATCACTCACCCTGAGAGTGCTTCTTTGTTTGGGTTAGTTATCACTCACCCTGAGAGTGCTTCTTTGTTTGGGTTAGTTATCACTCACCCTGAGAGTGCTTCTTTGTTTGGGTTAGTTATCACTCACCCTGAGAGTGCTTCTTTGTTTGGGTTAGTTATCACTCACCCTGAGAGTTCTTCTTTGTTTGGGTTAGTTATCACTCACCCTGAGAGTTCTTCTTTGATTGGGTTAGTTATCACTCACCCTGAGAGTTCTTCTTTGATTGGGTTAGTTATCACTCACCCTGAGAGTGCTTCTTTGATTGGGTTAGTTATCACTCACCCTGAGAGTGTTTCTTTGATTGGGTTAGTTATCACTCACCCTGAGAGTGCTTCTTTGATTGGGTTAGTTATCACTCACCCTGAGAGTTCTTCTTTGATTGGGTTAGTTATCACTCACCCTGAGAGTGCTTCTTTGATTGGGTTAGTTATCACTCACCCTGAGAGTGCTTCTTTGATTGGGTTAGTTATCACTCACCCTGAGAGTGCTTCTTTGATTGGGTTAGTTATCACTCACCCTGAGAGTGCTTCTTTGATTGGGTTAGTTATCACTCAACCTGAGAGTGCTTCTTTGTTTGGGTTAGTTATCACTCACCCTGAGAGTTTTTCTTTGATTGGGTTAGTTATCACTCACCCTGAGAGTTCTTCTTTGTTTGGGTTAGTTATCACTCACCCTGAGAGTTCTTCTTTGATTGGGTTAGTTATCACTCACCCTGAGAGTTTTTTTTTGATTGGGTTAGTTATCACTCACCCTGGGAGTGCTTCTTTGATTGGGTTAGTTATCACTCACCCTGAGAGTGCTTCTTTGTTTGGGTTAGTTATCACTCACCCTGAGAGTGCTTCTTTGTTTGGGTTAGTTATCACTCACCCTGAGAGTGCTTCTTTGTTTGGGTTAGTTATCACTCACCCTGAGAGTTCTTCTTTGATTGGGTTAGTTATCACTCACCCTGAGAGTTCTTCTTTGATTGGGTTAGTTATCACTCACCCTGAGAGTGCTTCTTTGATTGGGTTAGTTATCACTCACCCTGAGAGTGTTTCTTTGATTGGGTTAGTTATCACTCACCCTGAGAGTGCTTCTTTGATTGGGTTAGTTATCACTCACCCTGAGAGTTCTTCTTTGATTGGGTTAGTTATCACTCACCCTGAGAGTGCTTCTTTGATTGGGTTAGTTATCACTCACCCTGAGAGTGCTTCTTTGATTGGGTTAGTTATCACTCACCCTGAGAGTGCTTCTTTGATTGGGTTAGTTATCACTCACCCTGAGAGTGCTTCTTTGATTGGGTTAGTTATCACTCACCCTGAGAGTGCTTCTTTGATTGGGTTAGTTTTCACTCACCCTGAGAGTTCTTCTTTGATTGGGTTAGTTATCACTCACCCTGAGAGTGCTTCTTTGATTGGGTTAGTTATCACTCACCCTGAGAGTGCTTCTTTGATTGGGTGAGTTATCACTCACCCTGAGAGTTCTTTTTTGATTGGGTTAGTTATCACTCACCCTGAGAGTGCTTCTTTGATTGGGTTAGTTATCACTCACCCTGAGAGTTCTTCTTTGATTGGGTTAGTTATCACTCACCCTGAGAGTGCTTCTTTGATTGGGTTAGTTATCACTCACCCTGAGAGTGCTTCTTTGATTGGGTTAGTTATCACTCACCCTGAGAGTGCTTCTTTGATTGGGTTAGTTATCACTCACCCTGAGAGTTCTTCTTTGATTGGGTTAGTTATCACTCACCCTGAGAGTGCTTCTTTGATTGGGTTAGTTATCACTCACCCTGAGAGTTCTTCTTTGTTTGGGTTAGTTATCACTCACCCTGAGAGTTCTTCTTTGATTGGGTTAGTTATCACTCACCCTGAGAGTTCTTCTTTGATTGGGTTAGTTATCACTCACCCTGAGAGTGCTTCTTTGATTGGGTTAGTTATCACTCACCCTGAGAGTGCTTCTTTGATTGGGTGAGTTATCACTCACCCTGAGAGTTCTTCTTTATTTGGGTTAGTTATACCATTGGCTGTGCAGGTTCCTTTGTCCCATCATTGACAGAACTAATTGCAAGTCATTTTACAGCTCTTAAAGTGAACCTTTCAGCACTTCTATTCCCCTTCCCCTTGCCGAATCACTGAACAAATCTTTAAAATGTTAAAAAGGGACTCCAGGCTCCCCCCCCCCCCCCCCCCAAAAAAAAATTAAAGTCAGCATCTACAAATACTGTAGCTGCTGACTCTAAATATAAGGACACTTACCTGTCCAGGGATCCCGTGATGTCCTCATCCAAACCGATGCTTTAATCCGCTTCGGGTGCAGGCGCCGGTGTTCTATCAGAAAACCATACCCCATCAGAATTCCATACCTCCGTCATTTCCAGTGAGGATCAGCTGTGGCTACATCATGCACCAGCTGTAGCCGCGTCACACATCCTAGTGCGCATGCGCGTAATAGGTAGGGAATTTAGATAACATCGTAACGGATCATGCAAAAGTCCTAGTGCGCATGCGCACCAACGGGTCGGGCAGCGGCATCTCTTATAACACACATCCATCCGATCTCAATGCCCCACACTGCACCGACCCGACAATGGCACATAGCTATGAAATGGACAGTGGGCGTGCGTGTGGGGGTAGGGAATAGGATTATCCCAGTGTTCGGCCGGTGCAGTGTGGGGCAAGGAGATCGTATGCATGTTTGTTATAAGAGATGCCGCGGCCTGACCCGTTGGTGCGCATGCGCACTAGGACTTTTGCCTGTCTCATTGCGATGTTATCAAAATTCCCTACCTAGTTCGTGCATGCGCAGTAGGACTTGTGACGCGGCTACAGCTGATGCATGACGAAGCCACAGCTGATGCAAAAAAACATGGAGGGCCCCTCTGACCACCAGGGCCCTTTTCATCAGTCCTGGGGCCCTTCCTATTGATCCTGGGGCACTTTACTCCCTTTTTTTGGGCACTTTACAAGCCCCAATTCACACCGCGACCCAAAGTCGCATGACAAGTCAAAACACAATCATTTCAATGAGCGCTGCCCTCATCAATGTGACAAAAAAAAAAAAGGTGGCTGCACTACTTTTCTGCAACTTTGGTGCGATTTGAGTGCCATAGACTGCAATCTTAAATCATAAAAGTCGCAAGCAAGTCACAAGGAAACCGGAAGCAAGTCACATGATTTTGGGGTTGCGATCATGTAAACCGAGCCTCATGGTCCCAAAGCGCCCCCCCCCCCCCCCCCAATATGGTGGATTGCCAATGCCCATTTACAAAAGTTGCAAGCAGGTCACGAGGAAATCTCAAGCAAGTCGCAAGCAAGTCACATGATTTTGGGGTTGCAGCAGTGTGAACCAAGCCTTATGGTCCCTCAGCGCCCCCCCCCTGCAATCTGGTGGAATGCCAGGGGCCATTTACAAAAGTCACAAGGAAATCTCAAGAAAGTCACATGATTTTGGGGATGCAGCAATGTAAACCAAGCCACATGGTCCTGAAGAGCCCCCCCCCCCCCAATCTGGTGGATCGCCAGGGCCCATTTACAACAGTCGCAAGAAAGTCACAAGGGGATTGCGAGCAAGTCACATGATTTTGGGGTTGCAGCAATTTTAACCGAGCCTCATGGTCCTGAAGTGCCCCCCCCCCCCCAAATCTGGTGGATCGCCAGGTCCCATTTACAAAAGTCGCAAGCAAGTCACAAAGACATCTCAAGCAAGTTGCAAGCAAGTCACATGATTTTGGCGTTGCAGGAATTTAAACCGAGCCTCGTGGTCCTGAAGCGCCCCCCCACGTAAACCCCATGTAAACCCCATGTAAACCGAGCCACGTGGTCCTGAAGCGCACCCCCCCAATCTGGTGGATCGCCAGGTCCCATTTACAAAAGTCGCAAGCAAGTCACAAGGACATCTCAAGCAAGTCGCAAGCAAGTCACATGATTTTGGGGTTGCAGCAATTTAAACTGAGACTTATGGTCCTGAAGAGCCCCCCCCCCCCAATCTGGTGGAATGCCAGGGCCCATTTACAAAAGTCACAAGGAAATCTCAAGCAAGTCACATAATTTTGGGGTTGCAGCAATGTAAACCGAGCCTCATGGTCCCGAAGCGCCCCCTCCCTCCCCAATCTAGTGGATTGGCAGGATCCATTTACAAAAGTCGCAAGCAAGTCACATGATTTTGGGGTTGCAGCAGTGTGAACCAAGACTTATGGTCCCTCAGTGCCCCCCCCCCCCCCCAATCTGGTGGATCGCCAGGTCCCATTTACAAAAGTTGCAAGCAAGTCACAAAGACATCTCAAGCAAGTCACATGATTTTGGGGTTGCAGCAGTGTGAATCAAGCCTTATGCACCCCCCCCCCCCAAACTGGTGGAATGCCAGGGCCATTTACAAGTGTAGCACCATCCTAGGTAGGATCTGTGAGTTAGGTCTGCTCAGTATGTGATTCATTGGGTCTAGAGAGTGTTTTCACACTTGTCCAATAAGGAGGCATATTGTTCGGTGGGAGGAAACCTGACCAATGACTACACAGGCCTTGATACAGTCCCAGTGATTGGTAGAGACTGGCTGTCTCAGTGCATGATGGGATACTGTATAAAAGCCAGGAGCGCATGTTATTGGACTTTCAAAAAAATGGGTGGAACTCCGCTTTAATGTGACCATATTAGGTCAATGATGTCATGACTTTACCCTCCTCTTTGCAGAAGTGAAGCTGCGGGGTGGGGAATCCTGAGCCAGCACTGCCTAATGGGCTGACCTCAAGCTCACCCCCTGCTGGCCATGACAGGAAGCGGCAGTTACGTAGGGCAGAACTAGGCGACAGCAGCCATGGAAGCTTCCTAGGCTCCTGCCAACAATGTAACACCTCCTCTTCTACAATGTCACAGCAAAGTAAGAATCTTATTAAAAACCCATGGGAGTCACTGATGCTTTTTTTTTTTTTGATTAATGATGTTTATTTACGCAGCTGGTACATTACAAAAAAAAAAAAGACATTTTGTTCTTCTTTGATGTCGGCGTGTTTACAGAATAGCGCCGCCGTCTTAGCAACCGGCAGATTCCCCTAGGCAACCCAACTTTGCTGACTCTTCAGTTTATTTTTTATTTTTTATGTAACCCTGTGAGTGCTTGGCTAAATAACGTGCGGCTTTGCCAGGCGACAGCGACATGGCGATTGAGGTTGTGGGACTACAGGTTTCAGGATGACCTTGGACTAAAAGCTGTAACTACAGAGACCGCGAAGGCAAAGAAGTGAGCAAGGGGGAAGGTAGGTGGGGAGTAGAAGGAAAGGGATGGTCGGCACTCAGGATGACAACAAAAAAATTTAATTTCTTTATTGAAAGGACGAACAATGCTGCAAAAACAAAAAAAGAGGGGATTGGGGCTTAAACCAGTTCTGGACCGGAAGGATTTGCCCCCTTAATGACCAGGTCATTTCTTGCAATTCAGCACTGCGTTACTTTAACGGACAATTGCGCGGTCGTGCGATGCTGTACCCAAATAAAATTGACGTCCTTTTTTTCCCCATTAATAGAGCTTTCTTTATTTTTGGCACTATAAACAAAAAAGCACAACAAGACAATTCTGAAAAAAAAAAATATATATATATATATATTTTTCACATTCTGCTATATAAAATTCCCCCCCCCCCCCAAAAAAAAATAAAAAATGTAAAAATCTATTTTTTTCATCCTTTTAGTGCCGGTTCACACTAGTGCGGCTGCGGCGATCGCATGTAATATCGGAGCGCACTGCTCCTTCATTACATGCGATCGGATGTGCGGTGCGAATTCAGCCATACAATTTGTATGGCTAAATTCGCACTGCACCCGCAGCAAAGTCGCACAGGACCCTTTTTTTTTAGCCGCATCAGGATCGGATCGCACAGTGGTTCACACTTGTGCGATCCGATCCTGTGCGAACTGTAAAGATCGCACTGCGATATGCGATCAAACTGGGGGTGTCGTTAACATTTCATTGACACCCCCCAGCGTATCGCATATGGCAGTGTGAACTGCCAAGGATGCGTTTGCGATGCGGGAACAGGCTGCAAATTCGCAGCCTTCACGCATCGCATTCACTTGAGCGTAGCGTTTTACCGCGGTTTTTTAACCGCGATTTTACCGCGATTTTTACAGCGATTTTACCGTGATTTTCAGGCGTTTTTTTCAGGCATTTTTGGAGGCAGGCATTGACATTTATCAAAAACGCTGGTAATCAGCCCAAAAAGAAGCTCATGTACCTTTTTCAGCTACAGGCGTTTTGCAAAACGCTCAGATGTGAACAGGGGCCATTTAAATGAATGGGTTTTACTTGTTGGGCGTTTTGGAACGTTTTTTTTGGAGCGTTTTTGGAGCTGAAAAACACTCAAAAATGCCCAGGTGTGAATTGAGCCTTAGGCCAATTTGTATTCTGCTACATGTGTGATATGTAGATTTAAACCCACGCTTAGTCCCCGTTCACATACAGGCGACGCTACTTCGCACCGCGACGCGACCTCGGAGCGGCCGCCACGGACTTCATAACATTGAAGTCTATGGCGGTCGCCTCCTGGTCGCCCCAAAGAAGCTCCGGACCCTATTTCTAAGTCGGAGCGACTTGTGTCGCTCTTATTAGAACGGGTCCGCAGCTTCCCTATGGGAGGCGACCTACGGCGACCTGTGAGGCGACCAGGTCGCCTCACAGGTCGCCTCAGTGTGAACCGGCAATAAATAAGTATGATAATATGATGATAGATGTAAAGAATAAATAAAAATAAATAGAAATAGAAAAATATAAATAAATAAATTAAATTAGGTGTAGTGCAGCTGCTGTTTGCCAAGTAAAAACTTGGACAAAATGGTAAAACAGGAAAACACAGCGCTTGCAAAATTGAGTGTCTATAATAACTAAATATATATATATATTCTGCTACATATTTTTGGTAAAAAAAAAAAAAAAATTGCAATAAGCGTATTTTGATTGGTTTGCTCAAAAGTTATCGCATTTTCAAACTAGGGGAAAGATTTATGTAATTTGTATTTTTTTATTTTTATTATTTTACTAGTAATGGCAGCGATCTGCGATTTTTAGCGGGACTGCGACATTTTGGCGGATAGATCGGACCCCTAACTGACATTTTTGACACTTTTTTGGGGACCAGTGACATTAATACAGTTAGTGCTAAAATATGCACTGTTACTGTAATAATGACACTGGCTGGGAAGGGGCTAACTCAGGGGCGATCAAAGGGTTAAGTGAATGCCTAGGGGGTGTTTTCTAACTGTGAGGGGGATATGCTCTACAAACTAGGGGAAAGATTTATGTCATTTTTATTTATTTATTTTTTACTAGTAATGGCGGCGATCTGCGATTTTTAGCGGGACTGCGACATTTTGGCGGACAGATCGGACCCCTAACTGACATTTTTGACACTTTTTGGGGACCAGTGACATTAATACAGTTAGTGCTAAAAATATGCAGTTACTGTAATAATGACACTGGGTTAACCCAGTGGGTGATCAAAGGGTTAAATGTGAGCCTAGGGGAGTGTTTTCTAACTGTGGGGGGAGGGACTTGTGAAATGACCATAGAGACCTGTGATCCTATATAGAAGGATCACATGAGCTCTGTGATCATTTCAGGGAGAACAACGGTCTGCTGTGTTTACAACAGCCGATCGTCCTTCTCTCTCAGTGGGGAGCGATCGCGGGTGCTCGGCGGCACCCTCCTCCAGATAAAAAAAAAAATGCCCATGAATGACATTTTGGCCTCGGCTAGAAACCAGGATGAAATCATGTTCGTTGTGAAGTTTTTGGCGCAATTTCCAACAGAAGAAAAAACTTAATGAATGCATTTTTTTCACTTATACACCTAACAAAAGTATTCTTCACTGCATCTTCCAGCTGCTGCAGATTAGCAGTTGAAGTGGTGGTGTTCAGAATGACCTCTTATTTTCTTGTTGTTATTCAACACAACAATGCAGACAGTCTAATTAATGAATTCTGAAACAATTTTATATTATTTCATCCCATTATTGATTGCAGTGTTTGGGCTCTCGCAGCTCTGCAGATGGATTCTTTCGTCTCCTCAGTCTCAGGATGATGGATTGACAGCGCTAACGGTTTAATTCTGCTTTAAAAAAAAGTGATTGATTCTGACAGTCCTACCTACCGCGGAGCATGTTATGGGATTCACTTAATATTCAGGTCTGTTGGATGCCCCAGGAAGTCTTCAGTAAACAAGTCATTTGCATGCCGGGATTTACATATTTCTCCTTCATTTATACTGTCCGTATAGCAACCGAAACTTCCCTGCCCTCCATACACCATAGAATTCCACCCCGTAGAATTCCACCCCATAGAACTCTACCCCATAGAATTCCACCCCATAGAATTCCACCCCATAGAACTCCACCCCATAGAATTTCACCCCATAGAATTCCACCCCATAGAATTCCACCCCATAGAACTCTACCCCAAAGAACTCCACCCCATAGAATTCCACCCCATAGAATTCCACCCCATAGAATTCCACCCTATAGAATTCCACCCCATAGAACTCCACCCTATAGAATTCCACCCCATAGAATTCCACCCCATAGAACTCTACCCCATAGAACTCCACCCCATAGAATTTCACCCCATAGAACTCCACCCCATAGAATTCCACCCCATAGAACTCTACCCCATAGAATTCCACCCCATAGAACTCTACCCCATAGAATTCCAACCCATAGAATTCCAACCCATAGAATTCCACCCCATAGAACTCTACCCCATAGAACTCTACCCCATAGAATTCCAACCCATAGAATTCCACCCCATAGAATTCCACCCCATAGAACTTCACCCCATAGAATTCCACCCCATAGAATTCCACCCCATAGAACTCTACCACATAGAATTCCAACCCATAGAATTCCAACCCATAGAACTCTACCCCATAGAATTCCACCCCATAGAACTCTACCCCATAGAATTCCAACCCATAGAATTCCACCCCATAGAACTTCACCCCATAGAATTCCACCCCATAGAATTCCACCCCATAGAACTCCACCCCATAGAATTCCACCCCATAGAATTCCACCCCAAAGAACTCCACCACATAGAACTCCACCACCCCATAAAACTCCACCCCATAGAACTCCACCCCATAGAATTCCACCCCATAGAACTCCACCCTATAGAACTCCACCCCATAGAATTCCACCCCATAGAATTCCACCCCAAAGAACTCCACCACATAGAACTCCACCACCCCATAAAACTCCACCCCATAGAACTCCACCCCATAGAATTCCACCCCATAAAACTCCACCCCATAGAACTCCACCCCATTGAATTCCACCCCATAGAATTCCAACCAATAGAACCCCACCCCATAGAACTCCACCCCAAAGTATTCCACCCCCATAGAACTCCACCCCATAGAACTCCACCCATCACATGGAGCTCCAAGGTCAAAAATGATCATTACTTCCAGCTTTTCTCCTGAAATACTCTGCACTGCTGGATGACTCTGCTCCTTCCTCTATAAATCTCCTCTTCTGAAATACTCTGCACTGCTGGATGACTGCTCCTTCCTCTATAAATCTCCTCTTCTGAAATACTCTGCACTGCTGGAGGACTCTGCTCCTTCCTCTATAAGAGCCGGTTCACACTGAGGCGATCCGACTTCGAGGGGCGACCTGTGAAGTCTGTGCACCGCGACTTCGGTGCGACTTGCAGGGACTTCACATAATGGAATTGTGTCGCTCCTATTAGAACGGGTCCTGTGCTAATCAATGGCGAGCGACCGAGTGCGACTTGTCAGGCTGACAAGTCGCCTGACAAGTCGCGCTAGTCTGAATGGGGTCTTACTCTCCTCTCCGGAAATACTCTGCACTGCTGGAGGACTCTGCTTTTTCCTCTATATTATTCATGGAGCAATATTGTGATCTCCATGTGTAATGCAAAGGATCCGAGAATTGCAATTATCTGGAGCTGTGTGTTACTGAACACGTAGAATGAAACATTAATAATACTTCTCTCCTCTCCTGAAATACTCTGCACTGCTGGAGGACTCTGCTCCTTTCTCTATAACTCTCCTCTCCTGAAATACTATGCACTGCTGAATGACTCTACTTTTTCCTCCATCTTGTTGATGGAGCAATATTAGCCTTGTGATGCAAAGGATCGGAGCATTGCAATCGTCTGCAGCTGTGTGTGTTACTGAACACGTAGAATGAAACATTATTAATACTTCTCTCCTGAAATACTCTGCACTGCTGGAGGACTGGAAAATGGAGAAATTCACACAGCACAGAGGTGGAATATGAAGGGTGTATAATATCTGAGAAGTTACATGAAAGGAATCCACAGACAATGAAAAGGCCTCGACCGGTGTGAACTCTTCTCTCCCATCTGGAGTTTTTGTGCTTTTTTTACTATTAAACTGTAAATCTTGGCACAGTTCAGGCATCGCACGCCTCCATTAGCCTTGGGGTTTTATCTTCTTATCCATAGTCCTTGGGATGTCTCCAAGTCCTTTTTCATGCTTATCGCCCTTGTGTCCCAAGGTGAGGAAAAGAGATCCATCTTATCAGGGTCTTTTTACCATGAGGTGTGGTTGGCCTGTGCCTATGGGTGACAGATGCAATGGGGCCGCTTTCCCTTTGATATTTGCTGACCACACATTTTATTTCCACATCTTAGGCAGAAATACTCTCTTTTATGCTGGTTTACACATAGTTTTAAAGTAGATGTAAAGCCGAAACCCTAAAATCTCATATAAACTTTAAATAAAATAATCCCTGGTAATCCTGCCATAGAAGTCCATATTTAGGCACTTCCTGTTATGGGGATGGTACTTCCTGTTACAAAAGGCGCCATCTTTGTTCAGGCATCATGCAGGCTCAGTATATATCTTTAGGACTGAGATTCCAGGTCAGAAATAACACAGTCATGTAAATCCTTGTATGGCTCAATTTACAAAGCTAACACACCAGGATAAGGAATGTACATTCCCCATGGGGGAGTTTTAGGAAGTTGAACTAATTTTAGCTTATGGTGGCCAAATGCACTGCCCCCAACTCCTATGGGACTGTTGGAATGTGTCACCAGCCAAGCACAACACCTCTTATCTCACCTCTTGTACCCATCCATTATTGTCAGATTGGTATGGGCATCCTCATCATTGTATCTTGTTATCGCTACATATGTTACTTCTGTTTATGTCATTAGAAACATTGTATGTATTTGTTTTATCTTTACTGGCCACCTTTGTTAGTACAGCTGGCCCATGCATGGCCCAAGGCTATACAAGATAAAACCAACTGAT
Organism: Pelophylax lessonae; assembly: GCF_965119305.1. Classification (NCBI taxonomy): domain Eukaryota; kingdom Metazoa; phylum Chordata; class Amphibia; order Anura; family Ranidae; genus Pelophylax; species Pelophylax lessonae. Next base: position 213,793,030 of record NC_138779.1, on the reverse strand, counting down.
TCCCCTCATCTACACGGCTGCCTAAATACAATGGCACAACACCCGCAGCTGTCTGACTACAATGGCACAACACCCCCAGCTGCCTGACTAATATGGCGCAACACCCACAGCTGCCTGACTAATATGGTGCAACACTCACAGCTGCCTGACTACAATGGCGCAACACCCACAGCTGCCTGACTACAATGGCGCAACACCCACAGCTGCCTGACTACAATGGCGCAACACTCACAGCTGCCTGACTACAATGGCGCAACACCCACAGCTGCCTGACTACAATGGCACAACACCCACAGCTGCCTGACTACAATGTCGCAACACCCACAGCTGCCTGACTACAATGTCGCAACACCCGCAGCTGCCTGACTTCAATGGCGCAACACCCACAGCTGCCTGACTACAATGGTGCAACACCCGCAGCTGCCTGACTACAATGTCGCAACACCCGCAGCTGCCTGACTACAATGTCGCAACACCCACAGCTGCCTGACTACAATGTCGCAACACCCGCAGCTGCCTGACTTCAATGGCGCAACACCCACAGCTGCCTGACTACAATGTCGCAACACCCGCAGCTGCCTGACTACAATGTCGCAACACTCGCAGATGCCTGACTACAATGGCGCAACACCCGCAGCTGCCTGACTTCAATGGCGCAACACCCGCAGCTGCCTGACTTCAATGGCGCAACACCCACAGCTGCCTGACTACAATGGCAGAACACCCACAACTGCCTGACTACAATGTCGCAACACCCACAACTGCCTGACTACAATGGCGCAACACCCGCAGCTGCCTGACTACAATGGCGCAACACCCGCAGCTGCCTGACTACAATGTCGCAACACTCGCAGATGCCTGACTACAATGGCGCAACACCCGCAGCTGCCTGACTTCAATGGCGCAACACCCACAGCTGCCTGACTACAATGGCAGAACACCCACAACTGCCTGACTACAATGGCGCAACACCCACAGCTGCCTGACTACAATGGCGCAACACCCACAACTGCCTGACTACAATGGCGCAACACCCGCAGCTGCCTGACTACAATGGCGTTGCACCTGTTGCTGTTAGTATACAATGGTGCTGCAGCTGCGGCTGCCTTAATACAATGGTGCTTCACCCACATCTGTCCGAATACAACTGACCCTCATTCGTCTGCAACCGTCCCTCCTTCCTCTATTTATTTATACAGATCTATGGGATAGAATTTCAGAATAAGCACTGGGATAATTTAGCTAGGGTATGAAGTCTTGACCCATAAATACAATTTTAAAGGGACAATTGTAGAGGACCAGGGGTCAGTTGCAGAGGAAGGAGGATCATTTGTCAAGAAAAGAGCGACAGTTGTAGAGGAAGGAGGGGCAGTTGTAGAGAAAAGAGGGACATTTGTACAGGAAGGAGGGACATTTGTACAGGAAGGAGGGACAGTTGTAGAGCAAGGTGGGACATTTGTTTAGGAATGAGGATCAGTTGTAGAGGAAGATGGGACAGTTATAGAGGAAGGAGGGGCAGTTGTAGAGGAAGGAATGTAATTTGTCGAGAAAAGAGGGACAGTTGTAGAGGAAAGAGGGGCAGTTGTAGAGAAAAGGGGGGACATTTGTACAGGAAGCAGGGCCAGTTGTAGAGGACGATGGGTCAGTTGTAGAGGAATGAGGGTCAGTTGTAGAGGACGATGGGACAGTTGTAGAGGACGATGGGCCAGTTGTAGAGGAATGAGGGTCAGTTGTAGAGGACGATGGGACAGTTGTAGAGGATGATGGGACAGTTGTAGAGGAATGAGGGTCAGTTGTAGAGGACGATGGGACAGTTGTAGAGGATGATGGGACAGTTGTAGAGGAATGAGGGTCAGTTGTAGAGGACGATGGGACAGTTGTAGAGGAAGATGGGACAGTTATAGAGGAAAGAGGGCCAGTTGTAGAGGAATGAGGGTCAGTTGTAGAGGACGATGGGACAGTTGTGGAGGCTGATGGGACAGTTATAGAGGAAAGAGGGCCAGTTGTAGAGGAAGGAGGGGCAGTTGTAGAGGAAGGAGGTTCATTTGTCGAGGAAGGAGGGGCAGTTGTAGAGGAAGGAGGGGCCGTTGTAGAGGAAGGAGGGGCAGTTGTAGAGGAAGGAGGTTCATTTGTCGAGAAAAGAGGGACAGTTGTAGAGGAAGGAGGGGCAGTTGTAGAGGAAGGAGGGGCAGTTGTAGAGGAAGGAGGTTCATTTGTCGAGAAAAGAGGGACAGTTGTAGAGGAAGGAGGGTCAGTTGTAGAGAAAAGGGGGACATTTATACAGGAAGGAGGGTCAGTTGTAGAGGACGATGGGACATTTGTACAGGAAGGAGGGCCAGTTGTAGAGGACGATGGGACAGTTGTACAGGAAGGAGGGCCAGTTGTAGAGGACGATGGGACAGTTGTACAGGAAGGAGGGCCAGTTGTAGAGGACGATGGGACAGTTGTACAGGAAGGAGGGCCAGTTGTAGAGGACGATGGGACAGTTGTACAGGAAGGAGGGCCAGTTGTAGAGGACGATGGGACAGTTGTACAGGAAGGAGGGTCAGTTGTAGAGGAAGGTGGGACATTTGTAGTGGACGGAGGGTCAGTTGTAGAAAAAGAAGGGACTGTTGTAGAGCTAGGAGGGTCAATTGTAAAAGAAGGAGGGTCAGTTGTAAAGAAAATACAGTTCTCTTTTCTCTATAACTGACCCTTCTTCCTATACAATTGTCCCTTTTTTCACAACAATTGACCCTCCTAATTCTATAAAGATCCCTCCTTCTTCTACAACTGACCCTCCTACTACTACAACTGCCCCTCTTACTCTACAACTGCCCCTCCTTCCTCTACAACTTTACCACTTTTGTTATACAATTGTCCTTCTTTCCTCTACAATTGTCCCTCTTTCCTCTACAAATGTCCCATTTTTTTCTGCAACTGACCTTTCCTCTGCAGCTGTTCTTCCTTCCTCTAAAACTTTTCTTCCTTGCTCCACAACTGTCCCTTTTTTCTCTACAACGGACCCTCCTTCCTCTACACCTCCCCCCCCCCCTTTTCTCTACAACTGACTGTCTTTTACAGCTGCTGAGATCTGTATAAAATAAACTGATGATTCACTAATAAAATTGTATTTATAGGTCTAGACTTCTTACCCAAACTAAATTATCCCA
>NC_138779.1:213739878-213784878 GCF_965119305.1 Pelophylax lessonae | reverse complement strand
AATGCCCCCTTATTAATTGATTCCTTATCATTGCCCCCTTATTTAATGATTCCTTATCAATGCCCCCTTATTTAATGATCCCTAATCAATACCCCCTATTAAATGATCCCTTATCAATGACCCTATATTTAATGATCCCTTATCAATGTCCCTTTATTTATTGACCGCTTATCAATGCCCCCTTATTTATTGACCCCTTATCAATGCCCCCTTATTTAATGATCCCTTATCGATGTCCCTTTATTTATTGACCCCTTATCAATGCCCCGTAATTTAATGATCCCTTATCAATGCCCCCTATTAAATGATCCCTTATCAATGCCCCTATATTTAATGATCCCTTATTAATGCCCTCGTATTTGATGATCCCTTATCAGTGTCCCTTTATTTATTGGCCCCTTATCAATGTCCCCTTATTTATTGACCCCTTATCAATGCCCCCCTATTTAATGATCCCTTATCGATATCCCTTTATTTATTGACCCCTTTACAAATGCCCCCTTATTTAATGATCCCTTATTGATGTCCCTTTATTTATTGACCCCTTATCAATGCCCCCTTATTTAATGATCCCTTAACAATGCCCCCCTATTTATTGACCCCTTATCAATGCCCCCTTATTTAATGATCCCTTATCGATGTCCCTTTATTTTTTGACCCCTTATCAATGCCCTCTTATTTAATGATCCCTAATCAATACCCCCTATTAAATGATCCCTTATCAATGCCCCTATATTTAATGATCCCTTATCAATGCCCTCTTATTTGATGATCCCTTATCAATGTCCCTTTATTTATTGACCCCTTATCAATGCCCCCCTATTTATTGACCCCTTATCAATGTCCCTTTATTTATTGACCCCTTATCAATGCCCCCTTATTTAATGATCCCTTATCAATGTCCCCTATTAAATGATCCCTTATCATTGCCCCCTTATTTAACGATCTGTTATCAATGCCCCCTTATTTAAACTTCTCTTCCCCAAAATACCAAAATTAAAAAAAAAAAAGTGTGTGTGTGTTTGTGTGTGTTGGGGGATATCTGTGATATACAAATATCAGAGGGAAAAATTCAATCTTTCCATAGCAATGTCCCCTTTTCAAAGAGATATTTCTAATATGCACATTTTCAATACCAGTGCATCAGTAAAACACATTTTTTTTTCATATAAATACAAGAAGTTTTTAAGACTTCTTCTAGTTAGATAAAGAACTTATGAATGTCAGAACATCTTCTTGTTTTTATATAAAAAAACAATAAAAAAATTAAATAAAAACGAAAAGTGGAATGCTTTTAGTTTTGCATTGATACTGAGAATTTTCATATCAGAAATATCTAATTTAAAAAATTGGATATGATATGCAGTGATTGAATTGTTCCCTCTGATTCTCCCATCCCATCCCTATAAATTCATACATCTTTACTTTTGTGTTGTATTGAATATTTGCTTAATATAGATGTTCCTCTCCTTTTCTTTTTTTTTTTTTACTTTTTGGAATTTTGGTTTAAATAAGTGGACATTGATAAGTGATCACTAAATATGGGTTATTAATAAGTGATCATTAAATAAGAGGACATTGATAAGTGATTGTTAACCACTTCCATACCGGGCCTATTCTGGCACTCCTCTCCTACATGCAAAAAATCATATATTTTTTTTTTGCTAGAAAATTACTCAGAACCCCCAAACATTATCTATGTTTTTTTTTTTTTTTAGCAGAGACCCTAGGGAATAAAATGATGGTCATTGCAACTTTTTATGTCACACAGTATTTGCACAGCAATTTTTCAAATGCGTTTTTTTTTTTTTTTGGGAAAACAAATTTATGAATTAAAAAAACAAAAAAAACACTAAAGTTAGCCCAATTTTTTTTTTTTAGTATAATGTGAACGATGATGTTACGCCCAGTAAATAGATACCTAACATGTCACGCTTTAAGTCAGTGCTGCCTCATCAGTGCCCGTCAGTACAGCCTCATCAGGGCCCGTCAGTACAGCCTCATCAGTGCCCATCAGTATAGCCTCATCAGTGCCCATGAGTACAGCCTCATCAGTGCCCATCAGTGCAGCCTCATCAGTGCCTGTCAGTGCAGCCTCATCAGTGCCCCTCAGTGCTCGTTAGTGCAGCTTTGTCAGTGCTCATTAGTGCAGCTTTATCAGTGCCTGTCAGTGCAGCCTCATTAGTGTGGCCTCATCAGTGCCTGTCAGTACAGCCTCATCAGTGCCCATCAGTGCAGCCTCATCAGTGTCTATCAGTACAGCCTCATCAGTGCCCATCAGTAAAGCCTCATCAGTGCCCATCAGTACAGCCTCATCAGTGCCCATCAGTACAGCCTCATCAGTGCCTGTCAGTGCCCATCAGTGCAGCCTCATCAGTGCCTGGCAGTGCAGCCTCATCAGTGCCCCTCAGTGCAGCCTCATCAGTGCCCCAGTAAAGCCTCATCAGTGCCCATCAGTACAGCCTCATCAGTGCCCATCAGTACAGCCTCATCAGTGCCTGTCAGTGCCCATCAGTGCCCGTCAGTCCAGCCTCATCAGTGCCTGGCAGTGCAGCCTCATCAGTGCCCCTCAGTGCAGCCTCATCAGTGCCCCTCAGCGCAGCTTCATCAGTGCAGCCTCATCAGTGCTCGTTAGTGCAGCTTTTTCAGTGCCCGTCAGTGCAGCCTCATTAGTGTGGCCCCATCAGTGCCGCCTCATCAGTGCCCATCAGTGCACCCTCTTCAGTGCTCATCAGTGCAGTCTAATCAGTGCCCCTCAATGCCGCCTCATCAGTGTCCGTCAGTGAAGGAGAAAACTTACTTATTTATAAAATTTTGTAACAGAAACGAAGAAAAACTTTTTTTTTTCAGACTTTTCGGTCTTTTTTTTATCTGTTTAGCAAAAAATAAAAAACACAGCGGTGATCAACTACCACGAAAAAATGAAAATCTCTATTTGTGGGGGAAAAAAAAGGCATTGTCTCTATCATCTGTATGAGAAGTAATAAATACCCGGCGGACACATTACCTAACATATGTACCTAATCTGAATATTAATATCTGATGATAAATCCACTTGACAGAACGCTGCTAAAGCACCATTTGCATCTGCAGTATAATGCAAATGGATTCAAAACACAAATGAAGAAAAACATTGTAAGAAAACATCGATGGAAACGTGTGCTGAGGACATTGGAGGGGTGCTGAGGAACGGAATGGAGAAACATTTCCCTATAGTATGAGTAACAGTCACCTGAAAACATAACATAAGAGGAAGTGAGGAAAGAGATTCATTGGCTACATTTGCATAACTGAATAACGATATTTCTGTGACCCCATCACAGCTGTCACTAGTAAGAGCGCCTGCATAGACTGGAGAGGAGTGGGTGAGTGTCATGGCGTGTGTGTGACCTGTCAGCGCTGTCTGCATTCATACCTGCGGGTATAGGATTGTGTATATATAGGATTGTATGGTTGGGTTTCTTTACTGTTTTTTTTTGTTTTTCATTGGTTGAGCCGGATGGACTTGTGTCTTTTTTTCAACCTCACTAACTATGTAACTACATATACAGTGGGGATCGAAAGTTTGGGCACCCCATGTAAAAATTTGTATTAATGGGCATAAAGAAGCCAAGGAAAGATGGAAAAATCTCCAAAAGGCATCAAATTACAGATTAGACATTCTTATAATATGTCAACAAAAGTTCGATTTTTTTCCATCATTTACACTTTCAAAATTACAGAAAAAAAAAAAAATGGCGTCTGCAAAAGTTTGGGCACCCTGCAGAATTTATAGCATGCACTGCCCCCTTTGCAAGGCTGAGACCTGCCAGTGTCATGGATTGTTCTCAATCATCATCTGGGAAGACCAGGTGATGTCAATCTCAAAGGTTTTAAATGCCCAGACTCATCTGACCTTGCCCCAACAATCAGCACCATGCGATCTTCTAAGCAGTTGTCTAGAAAACTGAAACTGAAAATAGTTGACGCTCACAAAGCTGGAGAAGGCTATAAGAAGATAAAAAAGCGTTTTCAGATGTCAATATCCTCTGTTCAGAATGTAATTAGGAAATGGCAGTCATCAGGAGCAGTGGAAGTTAAAGCAAGATCTGGAAGACCAAGAAATATATCAGACAGAACAGCTCGCAGGATTGTGAGAAAAACAATTCAAAACCCACGTTTGACTGCACGATCCCTCCAGAAAGATCTGGCAGACACTGGAGTTGTGGTACACTATTCCACTATAAAGAGATACTTGTAAAAATATGGTCTTCATGGAAGAGTCATCAGAAGAAAACCTCTTCTATGTCCTCACCACAAAAATCAGCGTTTGAACTTTGCAGATGAACATATAGACAAGCCTGATGCACTTTGGAAACAAGTTCTGTGGACCGATGAGGTTAAAATTGAACTTTTTGGCCGGAATGAGCAAAGGTACGTTTGGAGAAGAAGGGGCACAGAATTTAATGAAAAGAACCTCTGTCCAACTGTTAAGCATGGGGGTGGATCAATCATGCCTTGGGGTTGTATTGCAGCCAGTGGCACAGGGAACATCTCACGAGTAGAAGGAAAAATGGATTCAATAAAATTTCAGCAAATTTTGCATGGTAACTTGATGCCATCTGTGAAAAAGCTGAAGTTAAAGAGAGGATGGCTTCTACAAATGGATAATGATCCTAAACACACCTCGAAACCACGGGGGATTACATCAAGAGGTGTAAACTGAAGCTTTTGCCATGGCCTTCACAATCTCCTGACCTCAACATAATTGAAAATCTATGGATAGACCTTAAAAGAGCAGTGCGTGACAGACAGCCCAGAAATCTCAAAGAACTGGAAGACTTTTGTAAGGAAGAATGGGCAAAGATACCTCAAACAAGAATTGAAAGACTATTGGCTGGCTACAAAAAGTGTTTACAAGCTGTGGTACTTGCCAAAGGGGGCAGTACAAGATATTAACTTTGCAGGGTGCCCAAACTTTTGCAGACACCATTTTTTTATTTTCTGTAATTTTGAAAGTGTCAGAGCCCATTCACACTAGGGCGACTTATGAGGCAACTTGTGTCGCCCCAGGTCGCTTGACATAACAAAAGCCATGTTAATCAATCAGTGCCGTCTTAATTGGCACTACTGAAGTCGCTCCGACTTCAGAAAAGGGTCCTGTACTACTTTTAGGCGACTTGTGATCCGAATTGTCCCATATACTTCAATGGGAGTCGCCTCCTTATCTTAATTGAAGCGACTTGTGATCCGACTTTCCATAAAAATGGTATTGAACAAGAAAAAAAGAGCATTTTTCTTATAATTTTAATACGGGTCTAAAAAGTGTACCTGTGAAGTTTTAGCTCTGTAGCATGTCCAGAACCCCAAAAAAATTATAATTTTTCTTATAATTTTTATTAGAACATTAATACGGCTTCTCTCCAACTGGCTTTTTTTCTTGCAGGCATTTATCGGGCATTTTTTGAGGCAGGCATGGCTTTTTTGGGATTTAGTGTCTGGGGGGGGTCTAAAAAGTGTACCTGTGAAGTTTCAGCTCTGTAACATGTCCAGAACCAGAAAAAAATTAGCATTTTTCTTATAATTTTTATTATAACATTAATACGGCTTCTCTCCACCTGGCTTTTATTCTTGCAGGCATTTATTGGGCATTTTTTGAGGCAGGCATGACTTTTTTTGGATTTAGTGTCTGTGAGGTTCAAAAAGTGTACCTGTGAAGTTCCAGCTCTGTAGCATGTCTACAAAATGGGTGAAAAATGCGTGCCGCGCTTGTTGCATTTATTGTTGATGGCGCCCCCAAACGCGGAAAGCAAACATGTATTTTTTCGACGCAAAAAAATGTTTTAACGAATGCATCAAAAAATAAATAAAAAATACGCAAAGCTCAATGATCAAAAAATCTACGTGAGCTACTTTGGTGCGTTTGACATAAAAGAGCGCAAAAAAAACGCGGCGCAATTTTGCGCACGTTCTCAACACGCCAGGCTCCTCGTTTTCTTTTCTTCGCAGTTTCTGCATTGCACTCTTCGGTTTAGTAAATCACTCTTTGATTTATCCAGAAGGAAACGGTGACATTAATCTGTGGGTAAACGGCCAATTATTGGCTGTGACCTCGGCGGTCTCGCAGTGCGGGCGGTTGGCGGCGCCCCCCCCCCCCCCCCCCGCTGCTGCCATTGATGTCAGCAGTCTAAATAAACTGACTCACTATCTCCTGTAACTCATGACCTCCTTTCTGTCCTCTCTGGAAAGTACAATTTAATTTGTCTTCACTTTTCGTTTTTGTAATAAAATCGCCGGAGGCGGGTAAAAAAAAAAATAAAAAATAAAAAATAATAAAATGAAATAAATCCATTAAGCGGAAAAAAAAAAAGTTCCTTTTTTTTTTTTTTTATTATCCTGCTTGATATAATTACCGGTAATCATCCTTTGTATTGAAGAAGAATCAGATATTATTTTCAGATCTTCCAATAGCAGAGCTCTTGAGGTCTATAAATGTCACCCATTAATAGGTTTAAATACAGCTGGGGGGGAGGGGGGCACCTAATATTCAAAATTCGTGTTTTTTTTTACTCAGGTTTTTTCCCCCGTGTACCTTTTAAAGCTTTAGGCAAACGCCAATTTTAAAGCAGAACTCCGGCCCAATTCACCAAGATAAAAAAAAAATAAATAAATAAAAAAAATGAACAGCCCATTAAAAGATACATTTCTTAAAAAAAACAAACAAAAAAAAACAAAAGATAAAATTTTATTCACTTGCCTACCGGGCACTTTTACCCCCCCCCCTTCCCGCCCAGGCCAATTTTCAGCTTTCAGCGCTATCACACTTTAAATGACAATTGCGCGGTCATGCTACACTGTACCCAAATTACATTTTTATCATTTTTTTCACACAAATGGAGCTTTCTTTTGGTGGTATTATTTCACCGCTGTTTATTTGTAAATTTTTTGCTAAACAAACAAAAAAAGATCAAACATTTTACATTTTGTAATCATTTTTTGATAGTTTGTTATACATTTTGCAAACAGGTAATTTTTCTCCTTCACTAATGGGCACTGATAGGCGTCACTGATGGGCACTGATAGATGGCACTGATGGGCACAGATGAGGAGGCACTGATTGGCAGCACTGATGGGCACTGATAGGGGGTACTGATGGGCTCTGATATGCATTACTGATGAGGCAGCGCTGATGGGCACTGATAGGCGGCACTGATGAGGAGGCACTGATAAGCAGCACCGATGGGCACTGATAGGAGGCACTGATGGGCTCTGATAGGAGGCACTGATGGGCTCTGATGGGCTCTGATAGGCAGCACTGATAGGTGACACCGATGGGATCTTATTGGTGGCACTAATGAGCTTTGATAGGCAGCACTGAGAGGTGGCACTGATGATGAGGCACTGATGGGCACTGATAGGCGTTACTGATGATGCAGGACTGTTGGGCACTGATAGGCGGCACGGATGGACAATAATAGGCGTTACTGATGAGGGGGCACTCATAGGCACTGATAGGTGGCACTGATAGATGGCACTGATAGGCAGCACTGATGGGCACTGATAGATGGTACTGATGGGCTCTGATAGCAGCACTGATAGGCGGCACTGATGATGAGGCACTGATGGGCACTGATAGGCGTTACTGATGATGCAGGACTGTTGGGCACTGATAGGCGGCACAGATGGACAATGATAGGCACTGATAGGTGGCACTGATAGATGGCACTGATAGGCAGCACTGATGGGCACTGATAGGTGGTACTAATGTGCTTTGATAGGTGGAACTGATGGGCTCTGATAGGCGGCACTGATGGGCACTGATAGGTGGCACTGATGGGCTCTGATAGGTGGCACTGATGAGCTTTGATAGGCGGCACTGAGAGGTGTCACTGATAGGCAACACTGATGGGTGACACTGTTGATGAGGCACTGATGGGCACTGACTGGCAGCACTGATTTGCAGCACTGGTGGGCACTGATTGGCAGCACTGATGAGCACTGTTGGAGAGAGACCTGATTATCAGTGCCGATGTCCCTTTAACAAAAGCTGATTATCGGCTTTCTTCTTCTCTCCTTACACTGTCAGTGTGAGGAAAGAAAAGCCGATAGCCAGTTGGCTGACAGCTGATCACATGGTAAAGGACCGCTGTGATTGGTCCTTTACCCCGATCTGTGATCAGCTGAGTCCTCAGCAGGGCACAATGGCAGCATGCGCAAGTGAGAATGTCCATGTACGCCCTCCCCGCAAAGTAAGCCCACGCTGTAGCCGTCTTTCCGACATAGCGCAGGCGTGAAGTGGTTAAAATCAGCTTTTGCTGCAATTTTCAGCTTCAATATAGAAATTTCTCCTGCAGTTCTTTTTTTCTGCCACTAGATGTCCTCAGTCTGATGGTCAGCATCATTCAATCCACAGTTGAATCTAGGTCATCATGGATCCGCTCTCAGCCTGTGATTGGACAGTGAAAGGAGAAGCAGCGTAGTGATGAGCTCATTACTTTGTCACTTTGCTCTCTCCACCTATGAGCGTGCTTCTTGTCTGCACATGAACTGATCGGCTCCTAGTGCTGCTTCTTCCTCTTATGCTCAAGCCCTGCTGTACAGGTTGATACCAGGTCAGGTTGGGATACTTACACTGCTTAGAGAGATGACTTCACTTTCCCTGTTATAGCTTTTCTCTATGGAAGGAAGGCAGCGAAGAAGAGCAGCAGGAAACTCATGATGTCATCCCTTCCCTCTGTCTTTTAGCATATTCCTTGTCAACATATTTGCATGCAGCACACCTGATTGGCTCCCAGTGCTGCCCCTCCCTCTTCCAGTCTGAGCCCTACTATATATAGGGATTGCATGAGATTAATACTAAATCAAATCCAGATACTTACACTTATATACATTCAGGCGTCACACCTTTCCATTGCAATACTTCTGATTGGCTCCTCATGGCACAAAGGCAAAAGACAGGCTTTGTGGTGGTAAAACAAGGCCCGGGTCAAGGTTTTAATTGGCTGGGATGCATTGTTAGTACATTTAAAATAAATGGACTACCTTAACACAACACAACGGTAACGCCACACAACAGTAGCGCAACACAGCGGTAAAACAACACAACAGAAACGCCACACAAAGGTAACGCCAAACAACGGTAACGCAACACAATGGTAGCCCAACACAACAGTAACGGCACACAACAGTAGCGCAACACAGCAATAAAACAACACAATGGTAACACAACAGAAACGCCACACAAAGGTAACGCAACACAAGGGACAACGGTAACGCCACACAACGGTAACGCAACACAGCAGTATAACAACACAATTGTAACACAACAGAAACGCCACACAATGTTAACGCAACACAAGGGACAATGGTAACCCAACACAACAGTAATGCAACACAGCGGTAACAACACAGTAGCGCAACACAATGGAAACAAATCACAAAGGTGCCCCAACACAACGGAAATGCCACACAATGGAAACGCAACGGTACTTCAACGCAAGGGTGACGCAACACAACGCTAAAACAACACAATGGTAACACAACACAACAGAAACGCCACACAATGGATAACAGTAACCCAACACAACAGTAGTGCAACACAGCGGTAACACCACACAACGGTAGTGCAACACAATGGAAACAAATCACAAATGTGCCCCAACACAACGGAAATGCCACACAATGGTAACACAACACAATGGATAACAGTAACCCAACACAACAGTAGTGCAACACAGCGGTAACACCACACAACAATAGCGCAACACAATGGAAACAAATCACAAAGGTGCCCCAACACAACGGAAATGCCACACAATGGTAACACAACACAACGGAAACGCCACACAATGGATAACGGTAACCCAACACAACAGTAACACCACACAACAGTAACACCACACAACAGTAACGCAACACAATGGTAACACCACACAATGGTAGCACAACACAATGGTAGCAAAACACAAAGGTAACGCAACACAACAAAAATGCCACACAACGAAAATGCAACGGTACTTCAACGCAAGGGTAACACAACACATAGATAAAACACAACGGTAACACAACACAACAGTGATAAAACACAGCACAATGGTAACATAACGGTAACACAACAATAACGCCACACAATGGTAACACAACACAATGGTGATTCAAGACAACGGTAACTCAAGATAACAGTAATGCAACACAACAGTGATTCAATACAACGGTAACATAACACAATGGGGATTTCAGACAACGGTAACTCAAGACAATGGTTACGCAACACAACACACTCACTCAACACAATGGTAACACAACACAATAGTAACACAATACAATGACATTGCCACACAACAGTAATGCTAAACAAAAGTAATGCCACACAACGGTAGCGCAACACAACGGTAACAATACACAAAGGTAATGCAACACAACAGTGACACAACACAAAGATAACGCAACACAATAGAAACACCACACAACGGAAACGCAACGGTACTTCAATGCAAGGGTAACGCAACAGAACGGTAACGCAACACAACAGTGACAAAACACAGCGTTAACACAACACAATGGTAACACAACTGTAATACAACGATAACCCCACTCAACGGTAACACAACACAATGTTAACTCAACACAAAGATAACTCAAGACAACGGTAACGCAACAGAACAGTAGGTCAACACAACAGTACCTCACGACAACGGTAACTCAACACAACGGTAACTCGACACATTGGTGATTCAAGACATCGATCACTCAAGACAACAGTGACGCAACACAATGGTAATGCAACACACCGGTAACAAAACACAATGTTAACTCAACACAATGGTAATGCCACACAACGGAGACGCAGCACAACGGTAACTCATTGCAATGATAACACAACACAGTGGTAACGCCACATAATGGAAACGCCACACAACAGAGAAGCAACACAACAGTAACGCAAAGCTGACACCACACAATGGTAACGCAACATACCGCAAAGGTGTAAAATGGCCCTATGGCCAACCTTGATGCCCTTTTCTCTGGCTTACAGGGAAAATTTAGAGGAGGGGCTCAGTTGCAGTGAGTGATAACATGAATTCCTGAATCCACAATTCAAGCATCACAGCCACAAAATGAAAATGAAAACTCCGCCCATCCCCCCGAATAGATGAGACACTCGGAATTATCTTCAGCTGCCCGGGATGGCGGGAACGGTCACATCTCTGCCGCTCTTTATAGAAAGCCGTTTAAGTGAATTATTTGCAGTTCTTAGGAAGATCCAGCCATGAATTTAATTAGGGAACGGGACTGGCGGGTCACTCTGATAATGAAAGTGTTTCTTTTTAATTAACGGCAATAAATATTCTCTCTTCAGAGCCGGGCGCGGCGCGTCGGCTTCAGCGCTCGCTAATAAAACCCCAACAATGGTGAACAAAGAAACCGAATCAATTCCCGACAATATACAATCCCGATTCCCGACAATGTCACAATGTATACGGCAGTAAGGTCATTCTTCAGAATACAGCCACCTTTTAGCCGTGACTCTGCCTAGGCCTCTGCTTCAGGCAAAAGTAAGCATTTACTTAGTCTCCTCCCCTCTAGTGATCACTCAGACTGTACATGGTAGCTTTGTAGTCTAAAGGTGCGAGGCTGCAGAAGGGGCTGATTTATGACCTATAGCAGGATTTACATGATTGAGTCGGCATCTCAGCCCAGGCGGTACGTGGTGACCTCGGGTCGTGCACCATGTACTCTACTAAGCTCCCCATAAAAAGACAGCATTACAGTAGTGTCCTTTGTCCCCTTCACATCACCCTCCCACTGTAGTGCCCTCTGCCCCCCATAGCAGTGTCCTCTGCCCCCCCCCCATAGCAGTGTCCTCTGCCCCCCTTACCCCACATTATTGTTCTGTACCTCCCAACACAGTGTCCCCTGCTCCCTCACACCCCCCCCCCAACTGTAGTGTCCTCTGCCCCCCATAGCAGTGTCCTCTGCCCCCTCCCCCACAGTATTATTCTGTACCCCCCTCACACCCCCCCCCCAACTGTCATGGCCTTTGCCCCCCCCCCATAGCAGTGTCCTCTGCCTCCCTCCCCCCACAGTATCCCCTGCCCCCCTCACCCCCCCATAGCAGTGTCCTCTGCCCCCCCCCATAGCAGTGTCCTCTGCCCCCCTTACCCCACATTATTGTTCTGTACCTCCCAACACAGTGTCCATTGCCCCCCTCACATTCCCCCCCCCCAACTGTAGTGCTCTCTGCCCCCCCCCCCTCATAGCAGTGTCCTCTGCCTTCCTCCCCTCCACAGTATCCCCTGCCCCCCTCACCCCCCCCCAACTGTAGTGTCCTCTGCCCCCCTCACCCCACATTATTGTTCTGTACCTCCCAACACAGTGTCCCCTGCCCCCCTCACACCCCTCCAACTGTAGTGTCCTCTGCCCCCTTCCCCCACAGTAGTGTTCTGTACCCCCAACACAGTATCCTCTGCCCCCTTCACATCTCCCCCCCCCCCACTGTAGTGTCCCCTGCCATCCTCCCCCCACAGTAGTGTTCTGTACCTCTGAACACAGTGTTCCCCACCCCCTTCACATCACCCTCCCACTGTAGTGTCATCTGCCCCCTCCCCCCACAGTAGTGTTCTGTACCCCCCAACGCAGTGTCCTCTGCCCCCTTCTCATCACCCTCCCACTGTAGTGTCCTCTGCCCCCCATAGCTGTGTCCTCTGCCCCCATCACAGCACCCCCCCCCCCCACTGTAGTGTCCTCTGCCCCCCTCCCCCCACAATAGTAGCTTTTTGAAAGATAAATAGTGCATTTCATATGCAACTCTATAGATCAGACCAAAACGAGGGACAAATGAGGAGGGACAGAGGGACTTTGTTCCAAATCAGGGACAGTCCCTCGAAATCAGGGACGGTTGGGAACTATGACTGTACTAATGACACTGGCTGGGATGGGGTTAAACATTGAGGGCGATCCCCGGCACAGGAGAGCCACATTGCCTCTGTATAACCTCATTATGCGGTCGGAAAGTGGTTACGCCGCACCAATTAGAACGGGTGCCATTGAAAAGAATGGGCTGCGACTCGTCATGCGACGGTCAATGTCTGATACTGATGGTCAAAGTCGCATTATAAGTCACACAAGAGTGGATGGAGCCTTAGATCTAAAATAATCTAAAATTTTGGAATCCATTCCTTGTAGATAAACCTCCCAACTTTTTGACATTTGAATGTGGGACACCTATTAGGAAAAGTATGCAGGCATAGAACACACCTCCTTCCACGCCCCCTTAACCACTTGCCGACCGCCGCACGACTATATACGGTGGCAGTCAGCCCCTCCAGGGCAAAGTGACGTACCAATACGTCGCTCACCCACAAGCCTCTTGGGGGCGAGCGCGCGCCGCCGGGGGCGATCTCCCACCCCCGCTCGTTCCCTGACATCCGCACGCGAGTGACCGGCGGCTCCGATGTCCGCCGGTCACTCGCGATCTCCCGCTGGAGAGGGAGAAAGGCAGGCGGCTGATGTAAACAAAGCCATCTGTCGTTCTCCCTGATGTAACTGCAGAGATCATATGATCCTGCTATGTAGGATCGTATGTCTCTGTGGTTACATCACAAGCCACGCCCTTTTACAGTTAGAATCACACCCCTAGGGACACACTTAACCCCTTGATCACTAATAAAGTTAACCCCTTCCCTGCCAGTGTAATTTTTACAGTAACAGTGCATATGTATAGCACTGATTACTGTAGTAATGTCACTGGTACCCCCAAAAGTGTAAAAAATGTCACTTAAGGGTCCGATCTGTCCGCTGCAATGTCACAGTCCCGCAAAAAAAATCGCACATCGCCGCCATTACTAGTTAAAAAAAAATAAAATCAAAATGACATAAATCTTTCCCGTAGTTAGTAAACGCAATAACTTTTGCGCAAACCAATCCAAAAACGCTTATTGGGATTTTTTTTACCAAAAATATGTAGCAAAAAACAAATTGGCCTAAAATGTTAAAAAATTTTGATTTTTACATTTTTTTGGGGGAATTTCATATAAAAAAATGTGAAAAATATTGTTATTTTTTCAAAATTGTCGCTCTTTTTTTGTTTATAGCGCAAAAATTAAAAATCGCACAGGTGATCAAATACCACCAAAAGAAAGCTCTGTTTGTGGGAAAAAAAGGACGTCAATTTAATTTGGGTACAGCGTCGCACGACCGTGCAATTGTCAGTTAAAGTCACACAGTGCCGAATCGCAAAATAGGCCCTGGTCTTTGAGCAGCCAAATCCTCCGGGGCTTAAAGCGGTAGTATCCCGCTTTTTGACACTTTTAACTACAGGTAAGCCTATAATATGGCACGGTTTAGGAGATATTTGCAGTGCATGCAGCCACTCACGCGAGCGGCGCATGCGCTCTGAAGGTCCGGGGGGACCTTCAGTTTTCCTTGCCGGTAGCTTGCCGGAAAATCACTTCCGCGCGCATGCGCGGGAGTGACGTCATCGCGGCTCCGGCTAATCACAGCGCCGGAGCCGCCAAACCCGGAAGAGACGCCGAGGGATCATGGCAGTGCCCGCAGCGATGTCCGGGGGTCCGTGTCGGGGCTTCGTTCTAAGGTAAGTAATACATAATGAGCTAGTATGCGATGCATACTAGCTCATTATGCCTTTGTCTTGCAGGTTTTTTTTTTTTTTTTTTTCGGGTTTACAACCGCTTTAAGTGGTTAAAGGAGAATTATTAAAAAAACAAAAAAGGGGATTTAACCCTCAAGTTCTTTTTTTTTTTACCACTACTATTGCTTTATATTGACTCTTGGAATTTACAAATACAGCAATATAGAAATTGGATGAAAGTTTTAGCTCTGGGGAACACTTTTGAAAGATAAAAAGTGCATTTTATATACAACTCTATAGATCAGACCAAAATGAGGGACAAATGAGGAGGAAAGAGGGACTTTGTTCCAAATCAGGGACAGTCCCTGGTAATCAGGAACAGTTGGGAGCGATGGTTGTAGGTCGTTTTAAGGTCGGAGTGAAGAGCCTCCCACTCACAAAGTAAAGGTCACCAGTCAGCTTGAAGAACCTTTTCTGGAAATCCGAGGTCTTCTGCAATGCACATCGTGTCTTAGAAGTATTGCTGAGGAACATCATTACTTCAGCTGATCGCCTTCCCAGCAGAGGACAAACGTTTCGCAATTTTGTAGCTTTTAACCACAAAGGTTTCCATTGACCGGTTGAAGAAGTCTTTTTGGCTTCCAGCAACTTCCACTCTATTTCCGAGAGTTTATTTGCTTGTAATTGGCTGAAAGTTACACTGGCTGAGAAATGTTCAACAGAGACTGATGGAGGTAGGTGGTGAGGTGGTGAGGTGGTGAGGTGGCGAGGTGGTGAGGTGGTGAGGTGGCGAGGTGGCGAGGTGGTGAGGTGGTGAGGTGGTGTTCATTCATTTGGTCAACTGGTGGAAAACGATTGAATTTGGCTGGAAATATTATTGGGTAACCAGGATTTTGTGGGTCGTAAACCTACAAATCTATTAAAGTGTAGCGTTTATCAAGTCAAAAACCTTTCTGGATAATTTTAACCAGTTCTGGACCAGAAGGATTTGCCCCCTTAATGACCAGGCCATTTTTTTTACGATTTGGCTCTGCGATACTTTAACGGGAAATTGCGCTGTCATGCGACGCTGTACCAAAATAAAACCCATAGATGAGGCTTTTTTACAGGTTATATCTGCACTGATCACTTTATTGGCACATATATATATATATATTGGTTTTATTTATAATGAACGCAATACCACCATAAGCACCTTAGTATATATTTTGTATATCAGTTTATTTATATACTTTTTATTGATTATTTTTATTGGATATTGTATATCATTAGACATATTTGAGCACTTTAATATTTATTGGTACACGGAATGAATTTTATATTTTTTTAGAAGATATATATCGCATATCATAAGTTTATCCAATCCATGCTCTGATACAACACATTGTATATTTTTTTATTTAATAGCACAATTTTTAATGATTTATATTTATTGCACATTTTCAACATAATTTATATTATCACTGTACATCACATAGTCATCATAGTCATCCCTTGAAGCGTGGTACTCCCCCCCCCCCCCCCCCTTATTTTCTAGGTTATCACTTAGATTTACAAAGGAGGTCTTTCCGCCTTTCCGCGTTAGCTCGGTGGGTCGGGGGCACTTTAACCAGTTGTGGACTGGAAGGATTTGCCCCCCTAATGTCCAGGCCATTTTTTTTTGCGATTCGGCACTGCGTTACTTTAACCACTTGCCGACTGCCGCATGACTATTTACGTCGGCAGTCAGCCCCTCACAGGCAAAGTGACGTAGGGCTACGTCGCTAGCCTGTAAGGGTTTTGGGAGCAAGCGCGCCGCCGGATGCACGCTCCAGCTCCCACTTGGTCACGGACCCCCCCGCGTGTGTGGCCGGCGGACCCGATGTCCGCCGGGCACTCGCAATCGTCCGTGACAGCGGGAGAAAGGCAGGCGGCTAATGTAAACAAAGCCGCCTGTCAGTTCTCCCTGTGTAAGAATGGAGATCATACAGTTCTACTATGTAGGACCGTTGATCACTATTCTTACACATCAAGCCACAGCCAATCACAGTTAGAAGCACGCCCCTAGGGACACACTTAACCCCTCCCTCTCAAAAAAAGTTAACCCCTTCACTGCCAGTGTCATTTTTACAGTAACAGTGCATATGTATAACACTGATTACTGTAGTAATGTCACTGGTACCCCCAAAAGTGTCAAAAATGTTAGTCATGGGTCCGATCTGTCTGCCGCAATGTCGCAGTCCCGCAAAAAAAATCGCAGATCACCGCCATTACGCGTTAAAAAAAAAACAACAAAAATGACAAAAATCTTTCCCTTTGTTAGTAAACGCAATAACTTTTGCGCAAACGAATCTAAATACGCTTTTTGCGATTTTTTTTTACCAAACATATGGTAAAAAAAAAAAATTGACCTAAAATGTTAAAAAATTTTGATTGAAAAATTGTCGCTCTTTTTTTGTTTATAGCGCATGATCAAAAAATCGCACAGGTGATCAAATACCACCAAAAGAAAGCTCTGTGTGTGGGAAAAAAGGACGCTAGATTCGTTTAGGTACAGCGTCGCACTGGTCAGGAAATAGGCCCTGGTCAGGAAGGGGGTAAAATCTTCCGGGGCTTAAGTGGTTAATGGAAAATTGCTTTGTCATGGGACGCTGCACCCAAATAAAATTGATGTCCCTTTTTTCCCCACAAATAGAGCTTTCTTCTGGTGGTATTTGATCACCTGTGCGCTAAAAAAAAAAAGAATAATTTTTACTTTCTGCTATAAACCATATAAAAAAAAAAATCTAATTTCTTCATCAATTTAGGTCAATATGTAATCTGCTACATATTTTGGGCAATTCTGAAAAAAACAAAAAAAAAAACAATATTTTTCACATTCTGCTATATAACATTCCCCCCCCCCTCCCAAAAAAAAAAATTAAAATCAATTTTTTTCACCCTTTTTAGGCCAATTTGTATTCTGCTGCATATTTTTGGTAAAAAAAAAATAAAAACCTAATGAGCGTATTTTGATTGGTTTGCGCAAAAGTTATGGCGTCTACAAACTACGGGGAAAGATTTGTCAGTTTTATTTATTTTTTTACTAGTAATGGCGGCGATCTGTGATTTTTAGCGGGACTGCGACATTGCGGCGGACAGATCGGACCCCTAACTGACATTTTTTACACTTTTGGGGGGACCAGTGACATTACTACAGTAATCAGTGCTAAAAATATGCACTGTTACTGTAATAATGACACTGGCAGGGAAGGGGTTAACCTAGTGGGTGATCAAGGGGTTAAATGTGAGCCTAGGGAAGTGATTCTAACTGTGGGGGGGAGGGGCTTTTGAAATGACCACAGAGATGGATCACAGGCGCTCTGTGATCATTTCAGGGAGAAGAACGGTCGGCCGTGTTTACAACAGCTGACCGTCCTTCTCTCTCAGTGGGGAGCGATCACGGGTGTCGGCCCCATGCATTGGCTTCCACACTGCCTAGTGGGGGCGGGAGCGCGCCCCCCCCATGCGTTCCAGTGCATTTACATGCGTTTTACTGTATTCCAGATGCAATCCATACAGAAAAAATGCAGCAGGTTCTACTTTTCAGTGACTGCACTGGTGTGAACTAAAGTCATTGCAATACATGGAAAACACTGTCCATGTGTTTTTGATGCAGATGGTTTTACACCCCCCCCCCCCCCTCATCACCAGGGCATTTTTTGCTATTCAGCACTGCACTACTTTAACTGGTAAGTGCGCTGCCATGCAATGCTGTACCCAAATTAAATTTGTATATATTTTCTTTCAC
Organism: Pelophylax lessonae; assembly: GCF_965119305.1. NCBI lineage: Eukaryota > Metazoa > Chordata > Amphibia > Anura > Ranidae > Pelophylax > Pelophylax lessonae. The sequence goes on along the minus strand of NC_138779.1, from coordinate 213,766,540 downwards.
ACAAATAGAGCTTTATTTTGGTGTTACTTGATCACCACTGGGTTTTTATTTTTTTTTTATTTTTTGTGATATAAATAAAAAAAAGACCAAAAATTCTAACCCTCTCCCAATCTGCTATAAAACAAATCCAATAAAAAAAAAATTAAAAAATCTATTTTCTTCATAAATTTTGGATAAATTTGAAAATGTATTCTGCCACGTCTGGTAAAAAAAAATTAATATATATATATATATATATATATATATATATATATATGTATGTATATATATATATGTATATATATACATATATACACACACATATATATATATGTGTGTATATATATGTGTATATATATATATATATAAATCACCACTGGGTTTTTTTTTTATTTTTTGTCTGGCGCCCTGCATGTAATTAAGGGGGACTGATGCATGGATAGGGCGGTGTCGCCTCGGCACCCCCAATGGATATAACACTTTACACGAGTCGGATTGGGAGAGCGGCGTCCCAGATGCTTGATAAGAGATCTGTGAAAGACTTCTCACTTGTGCTGGAACTGGAGAGGGTCCAAAGAAGGGCAACTAAACTAATTAGGGGATTGGAGGACCTTAATTACGAGGAGCGATTATAAGCGCTTAATTTATTCTCCTTGGATAGGAAAGGCCTGAGAGGGGACATGATAGCGATTTATAAATACCTCAGTGGTGATCCCAGCATAGGAAATAAACTATTTAGTCTCAGGGAGTGTAAGAGGACATGTGGCCACACAATGAGATTCGAGGAGAAGCGGTTTAACCTTAAGCTGCCTAGGGTGTTTTTTACTGTGAGGGCGGGGAGGATGTGGAACTCTCTTCCACAATTGGTGGTATCAGCGGGGAGTATGGATACTTGTAAAAGACTCTTGGACGTGAATCTCAAAGAACACAATATACAGGGATAAATATTGTCACTGACACACACACACCTACACTGGTTGAACTTGATGGACTGTTGCCTTTATTCAAACTTAGCTACTATGTAACTATGTAACTTCCTGTCTGATAAAATGGGGTTAGCAGGACAGGAAGTGAGGAAAAACCTCTCTAATGGAGCCTCAGTAAAGACCTGAAAGGGGTTCCCCATTCCAGCGGCTGGTGCTCCATCAGTAGGGGGGCGGATGTCAGACGGACCTGGCCGCAGACCCACCCAATCACTCCAGCCTGCACCACCACATCCCCCCCCACCAGTTTACTTACCTTGACAGCAGCAGCGGTGGCTTCCCCCTCAGGCTCCTTCTTGTCCCTTCTCAGCGGCTCTCCTCCCCCCTTCTTGGCCAATAACATGCCTTCTCTTTTCGACCAATCGGGAGACAGGTCTCAGGACCCGCTTCCTGATTGGCTGGGAGGAGAATCAGTGTGGCAATAGCGAATATTAATTTGTTATTTGTCTCACAACTGGGTGGGCTCGGGGCACAGTGCTCTGCGCCCCCGAGCCCACCCTTTTTTGAAGCCTATTTGCACGAGGTGGTTTCACCCTCCTGTGTGTTTTTTTGCACTACCTCATTTCGTGTCCCATTATCCAGCTCTGTCCTTCTCAGCCTGACAGTCTCTTGACCCAGGACCCGATTTTCCATTAGGCACTGCAGGCATGTGTCTACAGGCACCCTTCTTAGAGGGGTGCCCAGGCAGACTCCTGAAGCATTTGGGCGGTTGCACTGCTGCCCAATTGCTTCTGTACACACCCGGTACTGGCATATGTCCCCTCTCCTCCCTTTTGGAGTAAAACCCTATTGGAATCCATGCATCCGGCGCCCTGCCTGTAGATTAGGGGGCCGGATGCATGGATAGGGGGGGCGGCGCCCCTGCGCCCCAAATGGACGGGCCGCCAGTGCTCCATTCTGTCCAAAACTATGGAAACACTTTTGACCAGACATAGACTTTTATTTGATTCTCTTTTGATTTCAACAGTCAATCAACAAGAAATTGAGATTGAATAATCCAATCACTCCACGTGTTGCCACCACTGGAGTTAACTCCAGTATTACTAAAAATGCATTTAGTAATATTAAATGTTTTGAAGCAATATCATGTTTTTGAGGGTTTTTTATTGGAATTGGATTTTGTTTCACCAACCTTGTCTTCTTTCAGCAGATACAACGAAGCGTCTCTCCAGGGTGGTATGATGCAAATTAAAGTGTGGTGGCCCCATGGACGGAGACTAGAGAAGACTTCTCAAGGATGGAAGAGCTGATTTAAAGCGAAGGTGACGGCCATTTGTAGTCTACCAGCCATCAGGTAGTTTCATGGGACTGGAGAACATTCTGTTCTGTTGCCGAAAATAGTAAAAAAAAAAAACGGAGTAATCAGCTAACAATTCCTGCCTGGCTATTTGGAATTGTACGCTGATGGCTTAAGCCCACTCCACTCTCTAAAAAAACTTTGGCTGGAAGGACAATAATCTACCATTAACCTCCAAATCCTCCTCCCTCGTCTACCGTGAAGTGCCTCAGCCGCGGAGATGCCTTTGCTCTTACGATAATGAAGACAGTTAAACATAATTGGCTCTGAAAGCATCAGACTGGCTTTCAACCCTCGTGGACGCACGTCTACGGACATCAGCAAAGTTGTTTGTAGGTACCAACCACGGGGGGGTTTTAAAGGCAGCCAGAAAAGCTTGGAGCCACTGAGAAGCCATCTTAATTTTTTTTTTTATGGAAGACATTAAATATTACAGAACTTGGAAAAGGATTATAAGGTTTTTGGCAATTCTGTAAACCTCGTTAGAGATCCTTGTTTTGGTGGACCGGATACCAAGAGCTTGAAGCAAACGTAAAGCCATCTTTAATTTTCTTTTTCATTGGACATGGAAAATCTGTCCGTTTTAAAGAAGTGTTAAGGCTCGTACACACGCAACGAATTTCCGCCGACCGGTCGTCCGCCTTTTGCCCAGAGTGGTGTCTGTTGGTTGGAATGTGCTCTAGACTACACACGAATTTTCCCGTACGACAGAATTCTACTTCAGAAGTGATGTCATGTGTTGGATTGTTTTCTATGTGTTCTTTCATCTCTGAGCATGCCCAGTCTTGCTCATAAGAATTTTCCCCATCTCTAAAACTGTACTAATGAGACGAAAATCGGACGTGTTTTGATGGTCGACAAAAATGATATAGCCTGCACACCAGGATTTTTTCTGCCGAAAAGTCGGAGTCGTTTGTCGGAAGCACCATACTAACAAGCCGAAAATCGGCAGATCGGACGTCGGACGAAACTTCCCGGCCGAATTTCTACTCGTGTGTACGGGGCTTTAAACTCAAGATTTTTAAGAACTTTTATTTCATTTTGAAGGCAACATTTAAATATGAGGTAAAATTGCAGGGCAAATACCCCAGCAGGCAACTTGACTGTTAAAAGACAAGCAAAAGAGTCCAGTAAGGGTTCAACGTAAGCTACCTGAAGCGCCTACGAGCCTTGAAAATCATTTTCTGTGGCCTTTTTTTTTTTCTGTGGAGATGATAGGCTTTTGAGGAACCCCAGTAGACATGGAGACCTTCAGGCAGTTAAAGCCTCCAGAGTTGTGGTCATGTTCCTCGACTCCAAGCGCCAGGCGGCGACGCCAGAAGCTCAAAAAAGGTCAAAGGACGCCAGAGTCAGGAGGCAGAAGTGAAAACGAAGCTACAGGGGTCAGAGAGAAGTCTCTGAAGCCTCCAGTCATCGAGATAACACCATCTAGTGAGGACGAGGCCTGGTCCAACTGCTCTACGCCAAGTGCTTCCCCAAAAAGGCGTCGCAACCTGTTTAGGAAGTGGCTAAGGAGGAGAGACGGCAGAGGGTGGTAAGTGGAGTTGGTTGTGAAATATATGTGTTCATCTGCCAGGCATCCTGGGTTTTGTGTTCAAACCAGGAAATTATGTTTCCTGTAGACAACCAAACTTCTCCTTGCATTCTAACAGTCTTGAAACATAAAAAAGGAGAACGTCATGGTTGCTCTGGGTCTTCATGAGATCCGTTGTTGGTGGTCTATTCTGGAGCTGATCTACTATACATGAGTATACAGTATGTGAAACATAAAAGGAAACAGTCATGGTTGCTTTGGGTCTATATGAGGTCCAGTATTGGTGGTCTATTCTGGAGCTCAGCTACTATTAGATTTGCATGATTCTGGATAAAATGAGAATCGTGATTTTTTTACTTGGAATAAAGATCACGACTCTCGGCATAAAATCATCTTTTACATTATACAAAAAAATTGGGCTGACTTTACTGTTTAGTTCTTTACCAAAAAACTGTGTTTGAAAAAATTATGGGCAAATACAGTGTGACATAAAAGATTACAGCAATCACCATTTTATTCTCTAGGGCAGGGGTGTCAAACTCAATTTCATTGTGGGCCACATCAGCATTATGGTTGCCCTCAAAGGGCTGGTTATATCTGTAACATTAGATTCCTTATACACCCTTACATGAGATGTCAAGAGCTTCCCCACCATCAGAAGTCAAGAGTCACCCACCCTTTCTTACATCAAAATGCACCCCCTTACCTTGCGCTGCTGCCAGGAAGAAGATGCAGGTGGATCTGGGAGGAAGAAAGTACTTAGCTCCCTGCTGATACGACTGCTTGTGGAAGAGAATTCCACATCCTTACTGCTCTTACAGTGAAGAACCCCTTACGGACTTTAAGGTTAAACCGCCTTTCCTCTAGTTTTAGTGAGTGGCCACGTGTCTTATTGTATTCCCTTACTCGGAATAGTTTGTTCCTTATGCCAGGGTCGCCAGTACAGTATTTGTACATTGATATCATATCCCCCCTCAATCGTCTCTTCTCCAGAGAGAATAAGTTCAGTGCTTGTAGTCTTTCCTCATAGCTGATGTCCTCCATTCCCCTAATTATTTTTGTTGCCCTTCTCTGGACTCTTCCCATTTCCAGCACATCCTTCCTGAGGACCGGTGCCCAGAACTGGACAGCATACTCCAGATGTGGCCGGACCAGAGTCTTGTAGAGAGGGAGAATAATCTCTTTATTTCTGGAGTGAATCCCCTTTTTTATACAACCCAGTATTCTGTTGGCTTTGCTTGCAGCGGCTTGGCATTGCATGCTACTGCCAAGCCTGTTGTCTACCAGTACCCCCAAGTCCTTTTCCATCCTAGACTCACCCAGAGGTCCCCCCCCCCCCCTAGTGAGTAGCTTGCTTTCTGGTTTCTGGCCCCCAAGTGCATTACTTTACATTTTTCAACATTAAATCTCATCTGCCATGTAGTTGCCCACCCCGTTATTTTGTTCAGGTCTGCTTGCAAGGTTTCCACATCCTGCATAGAAGATATTGGCAAGCTTAGTTTAGTATCATCTGCAAATACTGAGATTGTACTAGATATCCCCTCCTCTAGATCATTTGTGAATAAATTAAACAGGATTGGTCCCAGGACAGAACCCTGGGTTGGTGTTTTTTTCTCAAACTCAGCTAGTATACATCAGTATTTTTTAAATATAAATGGGGGAAAATCATGGTTGGCATGGGTTTTCATGAGGTTCAGTGTTGGTGGCGTATTCTGGAGCTCAGCTATTATACATACATACATCAGTATATGTAAAACATAAATGGGAGAAAATGATGGTCAGCCTGGGTTTTCATGAGTTGCAGTGTTGGTGGTTTATTCTGGAGCTCAGCTGGTATACATCAGTATAAATGAAATATAAATGGGAGAAAGTGATGGTTACCCTGGCTCTTCACCAGTGTTGGTGGCCTTTTCTTGAACTCAGCTAGTATACATTTATATATTTAAATTATAAATGGGAGGAAGTGATGGTTGCTCTGGGTCTTCATGAGGTCCAGTGTGGTGGCCTATTCTGAAGCTTGGCTAATATACAGTATATGTTTATGTTGTGTAAAACAGATATGTCACCTATTCTTCCTTATCAAGAAGATTTTAGGATACCTGCTTTGTTGGTAATTTGTAAAAGCAGAGGATAGGGTTCACTCTATAGGTTTATTTTCAATATCTGTTCACAATGTCGTGAGCTAGTGAAGTAGTCCTTTGGACCTGTTACTTGTTCCCCTTTAGGTAGCACATGCTCCCTCCAAGACAGAAATCCCTTTGCTGATGTGACATCATATGAGGAGCTTTTATACTTCCTCATAGGAGCCTTACCTAATAAAGAGGAACTGTACTTTATTAGCAGAGTCTATTACTTGCTAGATGTTCGGTGGGAATTATGAATTCTACTTGGGGACCAAAGAGTTTTGTTCACAGACCTTAGCAGGCAACATTTGGAGGGTTCGACCAGGGACTGACTGGCAACTTTTGGCCCAGGGGGAAAGTACAAACCAGAGGCCCACGGTGCAGTGCCTTGGCCCCCCCTCCCACTCTCCCTCTTCCCGGCCTCCTCCTGACCCCCATTCCAGGCTGAAGCTCCGCTCCAGGTACTCTCTACTTACAGGCTGAAACCAGGTTCCTGACCTGGCCAGCAGGGGGCGGATGGGGGGAGGTTGGACAGCTTGGTTGGGGCTTTAGTGGGGCATGGAACCGGCCTCTGCTCAAACACAGTTTACACCATCCATACTGTGTGGGGGGGGGGGGGGGTTCGGGGGGTGGATAGGCCTGTGTTCTGTCCTTGTCTTCAACCCACACTAGTGGTAGGGACTTTTTACTTCTCCTCACCAGAAATCATTTAGGCATGTCTGTGACAGAAGCTGTGCAGCATTTTTACAGGGCATCAGAGCGGCCCAGGGGGCAATCGCCCCTCTGCCCCCTGGCACAGTCCTCCCCTGGGTTCAACCCAGCCATATCTGCAGTATGCAAAAATAGGCAACTGGACCTTAAACTCTGTGACCATTCTTGATACCTGGGTTTTGGGAGCACATCCATTACCACATAGCTCCCAACTGTCCCTGATTTGGAGGGACTGTCCCCGATTTGGAACAAAATCTCTCTGTCCCTCCTTTCTCCTCATTTGTTACTCTTTTTGGTCTGATCTATAGAGTTGTATATACTATTTATCTTTCAAAAAGTGTTTCCCAATGCTAAACCTTTCATCCAATTTCTAAATGGATGCATTTGTAAGTTTCAGAAGTCAATATAAAGGAATAGTGGTGGTAAAAAAAAAAAAAAAAAAAAAAGCACGTGTGGGTTTAACTAATTTTTATTTGTATAATTCTTCTTTAAGGGGGCGTGGCAGGGGGTGTGTCTTGCACCTACATACTTTTGCTAATAGGTGTCCTTCGTTCCCATCTCAAAAAGTTGGGAGATGTGTTACCTTTTGACTCCTTCAGAAGCTAATTATAACAAGCAGTGATGCAAATTACCTGCAGATATTGGTTGTGCAGAGACTAAAGCTGTAGGTCACATCAGGGCCCCCGGTGCAAGAAACCATGAAGGGCCCCCCGGACCCCTGGCCGGGGCCCTTCCCTTCAAGCCTGGGGCTCTTCCCACTGATCCTGGGGGCCCTTTACTCTCATTGCGGGGCCCTTTATTACGGTCCTGCAGTGAGACCCTTTCACAAGTTCTGCAGTGGGCCCCCTTCCTGCCATCTTGGGGCCTCCCCACGGTGGAGGAATGCCAGGGCCCGGTCGCAAGTGTGACCTTTGCGATCCTGGAAGTCCACCCATTGGTGTCAGTAGTTTTTATTTTTTGGTATTTTAATTATATTATTTTTTATCATTTTATTTTTTTTTTTTTTTACAATGTCACTGACTATGACTCTGTCCATTCAGAAAAGAAAGGAGCTGGTAAATTACATATTTACCGACCCCTTCCTGGTTCTCTATTGTGACACATCCCCTGCAGCAGCCGGCAGGAGAGGGGAGGGAGCACAGTGCGGGGGGGGGGGGGGGGACCAGGGGAGCACACAGGGGCCCAGAGACAGCAGAACACAAATGAACTGGATAGGAGGAGTGACGGGGGCAGCATACAGAGGAACCAATCTCCTCCATTTTCCTCCTGCAGCTACAGGAGGAAAAAGGAGGACAGTGATTTCTCTACATGCTGCCCCCACCGCCCCTCCTATCCAGGTGTACAGGGGAGCCGCACAGGCCTCCTGGAGCATGGGGCCCGGTTGCAATTGCAACCCCTGTAGATACACCCCTGGGTCACATGTAAACATCCTAAAATTGGACTCCACCATCATTAACTACTCAATTCAGGTTCTAACTTTTAATACAAAAATTCTAGTCTATTCTCAATTCTTTATAAGCCTACTTAAAGTTCAAAGAACAGTCGACAACAAGAAAGGGATGTGAGAACAAAATATATATTATGTGAGTACACAGGAGAGGGGAGCAGTCATGTTGGACATTTTGACCTAGTGGGTCTAGGAGCAGTTGAACCCTCTACTGTCCCCCTGTAATTACTTCCTAGCTTGTATGTTCACCCCAAAACCCATTCACCATGGGAGGAGTTTGATTGTTTTGTTTTAGTTGGTAATTTTTTGTTTCTGTAGTAAGCAATGAATTTATGCCAAATACTGCCCTCTAGTGTACAATGATGCACACTGCAAGCACTGTGTACAATGTTAACATGCCTGGCTTGCACACAGGGTCAATTAACATTGGCAGGCATTCACATGAAGGCAACGGCAGAGGGCGCCAACTGAGTGCAGTATACAGGAAAATACTTTATTAAAAAACACAAGTGGCGACTCCCAAGATGCATAAGATTAATGAATGTGCAACACTATGTCCACAAGAATCCAATCAAGCTGGTCGAAACTGATATTAGTCATTTTTCAGCACTTGGCACAACCATTTCCAAAAAATTTTAATATGTGTAACTTAGGCGTTGGATTCAACTCATTATTGGATCACAATCTTAGAAGATCAAACAAATTCATATGGGGAAAATGTTGCGCTTAAACACAAACAGGGCACCCCTGTACACGGCGGACCTAATGTCTAAATGAGTCTAAAAAAGAGTGCCAGACCTATGAGCTGAAAGTCCAAAAAATGTATGCAGAAAGTCAATATAAATTTTAATTTATAAATAATAATAATAATGATTTATAATTTTGGTATAGCAGCTGTTTTACTATTTTATTAGTTTTATTAGTTGCGCTGATTTTTTTCCATTTGCACACATTTCAAAGGGTTCAAGGGCTCAGGGAATCAAGGGTACTCCCCCCCACACACCCACACACTTCTTCAGGGCTACAAAAAAAAATTATATATATATATATATATATATATATATATATATATATATATATGGAATTGATACACAAATGGTTGTAAAAACCATACAATATGCCACTAAAACTCATATAGGTAAAAAGAAAATAAAAAAGTTTAAAAATACATAAAACTAATAAATAAAAATACATAAATAATAAAACACATGGAGAAATAATTGTATTCTGTTTTTCAATAAGAAAATAAATTAATAAATTAATTTTGTCTGTGTGTTTTATAGATTAGTTACAGTATATAAGATTCGACTTTGTAAGCTTTTTTGTTTCATTGTGGCCTATATGAGTTTTAGTGGCAAATTATACATTTTCACAACAATTTTGGCATCAATTCTGTATTTATTTTGGGCCCCGAAGAAGGGGGATATATTTAAACCCGCAAAATGTGTTGGTTGCTTTCTAATATCTTGCTGAATGAACGCCGTTATTGAAATAGAACTAAAGGCATTATTATTTAATATTATTATTATTATTATTATTATTGTTATTATTATTATTTAAAAATTTTATTATTATATATTTATTATTATATATTTATATATTTATAATGTGCCCCATTTTGAAGATTTCCCCTCTTTTTCCATCTCATAGCCAAAACAGGAAGGGAGAGGAAATCCCTCCAAAATGAGGGAATCCCTGGTTGTCCCCAGAATAAGTTTTCCCATTGGAAGATATCCCCTCCTTTCCTGCTCTAACCAAAAATCTCAATGCAGGCTAAGAGTAGGAGAATTTATGTGAATTTTGCCTTTGTTTTTTCTTTTATTTGTGGGTTGTGGTAATTACATAAAAAATATACAGCAAATTTTTTTTTTTTTTTTTTACAGTTTTGGGCCAGTTTTCCCACAACGATAATAAAAACAATAAAAGTAATTAACTGTTAATATTTTTCCAACAAATGAAGGCCCAATTTCTCCTGGAAAAAAATATAGTTCACCACGATGCCTTGAGATTTGATATACAGTAAACCCCCGCTCCATCGCAGTTCCGTTTTTGCGGTCCCGGTATATTGCGTTTTTTTCTGTAATGTTATTTTACTATATAAATCATTGTAAATGAAATATTTTTGTGTTTTCCATAGCTCTTGCTCTGTCTCTCAGTATCTTTTATGTGTTTAAATGAGTTTCTATCCTTTTAAAAGTGTGTTTAAAGACCTTAAAATGCTTTTAAAATTGCAGTGACAGTAAAAGAAAAACATGCCTACAGTGTATTTTAATAGGGTTTTTCTATTTCGCGAATTTTCACTTTTCACGGCTGGGTCCGGAACGTAACCCCCGCGATAGAGGGGGGTTTACAGTACTTTTAACCGCTTGCCGACTGCTCACAGTATATTTACTGCGGCAGTCAGCCCCTCACAGGCAGAGTGACGTAGGTCTACGTCGCTCGCCTGTGAGGCTCTGGGGAGCGAGCGCGCGCCCGCGGAGGCGCGCTCCCGCGCGGTCACGGACCCCCCCGCGCGTGTGACCAGCGGACCCGATGTCCGCCGGTCACTCGGCGGGGGAGAGGGAGAATGTCAGGCAGCTTGTGTAAACAAGCCACCTGTCATTCTCCTCGCTGTAAAGACACTGATCACACGGATCTAGTATGTAGATCCGTTGATCAGTGTCCTTACAGCTCAAGCCACAGCCAATCACAGTAGAAAGCACACCCCTAAGGATACACACAGCCCCTCCCTCCCAAATAAAGTTAACCCCTTCACTACCAGTGTATTTTTACAGTAACAGTGCATATATATAGCACTGATTACTGTAGAAATGTCACTGGTAACCCCAAAAGTGTCAAAAATGTCAGTCAAGGGTCCGATCTGTCCGCCGCAATGTCGCAGTACTGCAAAAAAAATCGCAGATTGCCGCCATTGCACGTTAAAAAAAAAAAAAACAACAAAAATGACAAAAATCTTTCCCTTTGTTAGTAAACGCGATAACTTTTGCGCAAACCAATCAAAATACGCTTTTTGCGATTTTTTTTTTTACCAAACATAGGTAGCATAAAACAAATTGGCCGAAAATGTTAAAAAATGTTGATTTTTACATTTTTTTTGGGGGGAATTTCATATAAAAAAATGTGAAAAATATTGTTATTTTTGCAAAATTTACGCTCTTTTTTGTTTATAGCGCAAAAAGTAAAAATCGCACAGGTGATCAAATACCACCAAAAGAAAGCTCTGTTTGTGGGAAAAAAAGGACGTCAAATTCGTTTAGGTACAGCGTCGCACGACCACGCAATTGTCCGTTAAAGTCACGCAGTGCCGAATCGCAAAATACCCCCTGGTCGTTTAGCAGGAAAATCCTCCGGGGCTTAAGTGGTTAAAGGGTGTCATGTCTAACAAGGTTGAGAAAGACTGCTGTAGAATATAGCTTGTGTTGTAACAGCAAGACCACCAGAGGGCGCCAAAGTACTGAATTTCTTATTCCACACCAATATGATGAACTACTGAACCAAGAAAAAAGTCAAGATGGCCTTTAAGTGATAAAGTCTACCATACATACATGGGGAATGGTACTAAATTTTGGTGGAGGGGTTCTGCTTTAGCTTATTATGAAAAAAATAAAATACAAAGCTTTTAATCTGATTTTACCCAAAAGCAAAATCCTTGGTACATACAGTATATTGAACCCTACTTGTGATTTCCAGTTGCAGTCTCATTTATCATTGGCTATACAGTACACTGCCTGGGTATGTTTGGGGAAAAAAAGTGGCTTGCTATGGAGGCATTCGGCAGGGGGGAGGAGCCAGGAGCGCCAACGGGGGACCAGAGAAGAGGAGGATGGGGGCTGCTCTGTGCAAAATGATTACACAGAGCAGGCATGGATGACATCTTTATTATTTAAAAAAAAAAAAATTAATTTTACAATCACTCTAACCACTTGTCGATCGCCCGCCGCATACTGTATATACACGTATATACGCACTCATACTTTCTTTCCCTGTCTCTCTCTCTCCCCTATTCTCTCTTTCCTTCCTTTCTCTAATATTCTCCCTCTCTCGCTCTCTCTCTCTCTCATTCTTTCTTTTTCCTTTCCCTCTCTCTCTCCTATTCTCTCTCTTTCCTTCCTTTCTTATTTCTCTCTCTCTCTCTCTCATTCCTTCTTTTTCCTTTCCCTCTCTCTCTCTTTTATTCTCTCTCTTTCCCTCTCTTTTATTCTCTCTTCTCTCTCCTAGTCTCTCTCTCTCTCTCTCTCTCGCTTTCATTCTCCCTCTTTCTCTCCCACTCTCTCTTTTATTCTCTCTTCTCTCTCTCTCCTATTCTCTCCCTCTATTTCTCGTGTTCTCTCTATCTTTCATTCTCTCTGCTCTCACTCATTCTTTCTCTCTCTCTTTCCTATCCTCTCTTCTTCCTCCCCCCCTTTCTCTTTCATTCACCCTCTTTCTCTCTTTTCCCTCCCTCCCTCCCTCTTTTATTTTCTCTTCTCTCCTTATCTCTCTTTCTCACATTGTCTCTATCTTTCATTCTCTCTGCTCACTCATTCTTTCTTTCTATATATCTCTCTCTCTCCCCTACTCCCTTTTTCCTTCCTCTCTCTTTTTGCCCCCCCCCCCCCCTCTTTATTCTCTCTCTCTCACCCTCTCTTTATTTTTCTATGCTATGCTCATATATACTCATTCTGTCTCTCCCCTACTCTCTCCTCTTCTCCCCTCCCCCCTCTCACTCATTCGTTCTTTCTCTCTCTCTCTCTCTCTCTCTCTCATACTCTCCCTTCCCTTTCTCTCTTTCATTCAGCCCCTTTCTCTCCCTCCCTCTCTTTTATTCTCTCTTCTCTCACTCATTCTTTCTTTCTGAAGGTCTCTCTCTCCCCTACTCTCTCCTCTTTTCCCCTCCCCCCTTCATTCTCTCTGCTCTCGCTCATTCGTTCTTTCTCTCCCTCTTTCATATTCCCCCCCCCTTTCTCTCTTTCATTCACCCCCTTTCTCTCCCTCCCTCTCTTTTATTCTCTCTGCTCCCACTCCTTCTTTCTTTCTATATGTCTCTCTCCTACTCTCTCTTTTTCTCCCCTTCTCTCACCCCCCCCCCCCTCATTCTCCCTCTTGCCCTCTCTTTCATTCTCTCTGCTTTTTTTCAAATATACTCATTCTTTCTTTCTCCTATTCTCTATTTTTCTCCCCTTCTCTCTCTCTCCCCCCTTCTCTCCCCCACCTTCATTCTCTCTGCTCTCCCTCATTCTCTCTTTCTATATGTCTCTCCATACCCCCTTCATTCTATCTGCTCTCACTCAGTCGTTCTTTCTCTCTCTCTCTCATATTATCTCTCTCCCCCCCCCTTTCTCTTTCATTCACCCCCTTTCTCTCCCTCCCTCTCTTTTTCTCTCTCATTCTCTCTGCTCTCACTCATTCCTTCTTTCTATATGTCTCTCCCCTACCCCCTTCATTCTATCTGCTCTCACTCATTCGTTCTTTCTCTCTCTCTCTCTCATATTCTCTCTCCCCCCCCTTTCTCTCTTTCATTCACCTCCTTTCTCTCCCTCCCTCTCTTGTATTCTCTCTTCTCTCACTCATTCTTTCTTTCTGAAGGTCTCTCTCTCCCCTACTTTCTCCTCTTTTCCCCTCCCCCCTTCATTCTCTCTGCTCTCGCTCATTCGTTCTTTCTCTCCCTCTTTCATATTCCCCCCCTTTCTCTCTTTCATTCACCCCCTTTCTCTCCCTCCCTCTCTTTTATGTCTCTCTCTCTCCTACTCTCTCTTTTTTTCCCCTTCTCTCACCCCCCCCCTCCTCATTCTCCCTCTTGCCCTCTCTTTCATTCTCTCTGCTTTTTTTCAAATATACTCATTCTTTCTTTCTCCTATTCTCTCTTTTTCTCCCCTTCTCTCTCTCTCCCCCCTTCTCTCCCCCCACCTTCATTCTCTCTGCTCTCCCTCATTCTCTCTTTCTATATGTCTCTCCCTACCCCCTTCATTCTATCTGCTCTCACTCAGTCGTTCTTTCTCTCTCTTTCTCATATTATCTCCCTCCCCCCCCTTTCTCTTTCATTCACCCCCTTTCTCTCCCTCCCTCTCTTTTTCTCTCTCATTCTCTCTGCTCCCACTCATTCCTTCTTTCTATATGTCTCTCCCCTACCCCCTTCATTCTATCTGCTCTCACTCATTCGTTCTTTCTCTCTCTCTCTCTCTCTCTCTCTCTCTCTCTCTCTCTCATATTCTCTCTCCCCCTTTCTCTCTTTCATTCACCCCCTTTCTCTCCCTCCCTCTCTTTCATGTCTCTCTCTCTCCTACTCTCTCTTTTTTCCCCCTTCTCTCACCCCCCCCCCTCCTCATTCTCCCTCTTGCCCTCTCTTTCATTCTCTCTGCTTTTTTTCAAATATACTCATTCTTTCTTTCTCCTATTCTCTCTTTTTCTCCCCTTCTCTCTCTCTCCCCCCTTCTCTCCCCCCACCTTCATTCTCTCTGCTCTCCCTCATTCTCTCTTTCTATATGTCTCTCCCCTACCCCCTCCATTCTATCTGCTCTCACTCAGTCGTTCTTTCTCTCTCTCATATTCTCTCTCCCCCCCTTCTCTCTTTCATTCACCTCTTTCTCTCCCTCCCTCTCTTTTCTCTCTCATTCTCTCTGCTCCTACTCCTTCTATCTTTCTATGTGTGTCTCTCTCTCCTACTCTCTCCTTTTATCCCCTTCTCTCACCCCCCCCCCCCTCATTCTCCCTCTCGCCCTCTCTTTCATTCTCTCTGCTATTCTCAGACATTCTTTCTTTCTTTCTTTCTTTCTCTTTCTTTCTTTCTTTCTTTCTTTCTTTCTTTCTTTCTTTCTTTCTTTCTTTCTTTCTTTCTTTCTTTCTTTCTTTCTTTCTTTCTTTCTCCTATTCTCTCTCTCTCCTTTTCTCACCCCCCCCCCCCTTCATTCTCTCTGCACTCCCTCATTCTCTCTTTCTATTTGTCTCTCTCTCTTCTACTCTCTCTTTTTCCTCCCTCTCTCTCTTTATACCCTTCATCTGGAGGTATTGATAGAATCACCCCCCAATGTGATGACTTGTAATCAATCTATGAAGACCTTACACAGGAGGTCGGCTATAATCAGGGGGTTTGCAGTCTGTGAAGGGGGGTGGGGGGGCTGGGTTGAGTATAGCGGGCTCCTGACTCTCCATCCTTTGTGTTTCTGTTATTCCGCACATAACTTGTTTATCTGGATGTTGGCAGATCGCCTGGACTCTGTGTGCCAACTCCGTGCCAGTCTCAGTGGCCCCTCCCCCACCCTGCGCTCTCTCTGCGTCCTGTTCAGAGAACAGCTCTGGGTATTCCAGCTACAGAGAATCTGACCAACCGAGACATAAACAGGCCTGACCGCACCGGGCTGAGCATGCATGTTTCTCCTCCTACATCCTCCTACATAAGTTGAACCTGTTTATCTGCAGTCTTCTCTTTTCTACATCCATTAAAAGTCCAGAATTTATGAAGTTTCTCTGAGCTTTCAGAAAGCAGGGGGCTGAGAGCTGATGTTACACTCTGCAGAGGTCAGTGAGAGCTGATTGGAGGGAAGGGACACCCCCCCCCTTTCACACAGGAACAGAGCTGAGGCTGTCAATCACAGGCTGTGTGCTGGAGCTCCCACCCCCGTCACCTTTTATCTCTTGGTGTCAGAAGTGACTCATGCAGATAGAAGCGGAAGGAGGGAGCAGACAGAAATGACACTAAAGCCCCGTACACACGTACCGATCGTCGGCCGAACGATCGGCCGTCTTTTGTCCGGTGCTGTCGTGTCGGCTGAAAAGTGCAAAAGACTGCACACGAATTTTGTCGGCCAACAACAGCCGACTGCAGAAGTGATGTCATGTGATGGTTAACGTTCCTTGTCTTTTTTCTTCTCTGAGCATGCCCAGTCTTGCAAATCTGCTGATTGTCGGCCGAAATCTGTACTGACTTAGGCACAATCGGCCGTTCTGTTGTCGGCCTACAAAAATGTTAATGCCTACAGGACAGATTCTGTTCGGCCGAAAATGCGCTGTCGGCTGTCGGAAGAATCATACTAACAAGCCTACAATCGGCCGATTGGTCGGCGGCCGAATATTTGCGGCCGACAATCTGTACGTGTGTACGGGGCTTTAGAGATCTGGATTGAGGCAAGTACACACTATAGAGGGATATGCTTTGTTCAGATTTCATGTCTGAGGTTTACACCCACTTAAAGCGTAACTCCACTATTGTTGAGAAAAAAAAAACACCCCCCTCTGGGTGATCTCTGTACATTGCAGGGATTGTAACAAACTTTGTTGCAGATTCCTACATTTTGTTATTCTGAAGAAATCATTGTTTGTTCCTCTGTGCTGAGTGGGTCTAATGGGAGTGGTTTCATAATTATCTATCAGCTGTGGCAGCTGCAAGGCTCTAATGAGGAAATCTCCTGGACCTGCATCCCTTTAGACGTGTTCCTATTGGGAGCATCTCACCAAAAATGACATTTCTGTTGCAGGGGATGCCAGATATCTGACTTGTATCTTAGTGCAGACTGGGAAAATTGGTGAGCCAATCACACAAGCAGGAAATGATGTTTCTGGGGGTGTGGTCATTATACATTCTGTGTACAGAACAGGTCCAGGCGGCCATATTGTATTGCATTTTCAGAAAATTACAACAGCTACAGATTGAAAAGGAAAGGTCATTTTTAATAACATTCAATTACAATATGATTTGTGTTGCAATTGTATACGCTATATTGTTTTTTCTTTATTTGCCTATTTTTTTTTTCCGCACGAAAGTGGAGTTACCCTTTAAAGCATCAGCACACATTGATGGGAATATTTCCATTGATTTATTTTTTTGTATGTTAAAAAAAAAAAAAAAAAACGATAAGATTCTACAATCCCTTTAACAGCAAATCAGCCGATTTTGTTGTTTTTGTTGTTGTAGTTTTTGGTCGTCAGCCAATGTCAAGCCGGGATTAGAAGACAATCCTCCAAATCTGATAGTAGGGACCGACTGGGCCGCACTGGCGCCTGGCCAATCCATGATCCGGCTTTATGGTTCTCATGTCTGGTGGAACCGTACAGATTTGTGCCTGTCTGGCCCAGCCGCTGGATAACCCATGAGGAACGGGGGGAGACGCTTGGTTGTTGGCCCATTTGATTCCCATCAGAGGGCATTTTTTTTCCTTGTCCTTGTGACCTACCCAGATCAGCCAAACTTTATGACCACTGACAGGCGAATATCATTGATCATCTCGTTACAATGGCACCTAAAAGTCAATAAGATATATTAGGCAGCAAGTGAACATGTTGTCCCTGAAGTTGAAGCCAGAAAAATGTTCATCCCAGTTTGTTGTGTATGGGGCTGGGTGTCCATGCTGACCCGTGACCACAGCCAAAAGCTCCTACAATGGGCACGTGAGCATCAGAACTGGACCACGGAGCAATGGAAGAAGGTGGCCTGGTCTGATGAGTCACGTAGATGTGGATGGAAGGGTGGGTGTGCGTCACTTACCCAGGGAAGAGATGGCACCAGGATGCAGTAAGGGGAGAAGACAAGTTGGCAGAGGCAGTGTGATGCTGGGAAACCTTGGCTCCTGCCATTCAGGTGGATGTTACTTTACACATTCCATCTACCTAAACATTGTTGGTGACCAAGTCCACCCCTATCACATATTCCCTGATGGCAGTGTTCTCTTTCAGCAGGATAATGCACCCTGCCACACTGCAAAAATCATTCAAGAATGGTTTGAGGAACACAACAGCGAGCTGAAGGTGTTGACTTGGCCTCCAAATTCTCCAGATCTTAATCCATCGAGCATCTGTGCGCTGGAAAGACAAGTCCAATCCATTGAGGCCCAACCTCACAACTTACAGGTCTTAAAGGATCTGCTACTGACGGCTCAGTGCCAGATACCACAGCATACCTTCAGAGGTCTAATGGAGTCCATGCCTCGATGGGTCAAGGAGGCGAGAGAGGGAGCCACTTAATATTAGGTGGGTGGTCATAAAGCTATGGCTGATCAGTGTATATTATGCCTGTTGATCTGCCAGTAGACTTTTTAAGATAATTTTTTTAGTGTATGGACCACAATTCCAAGCATATCTTTAGTTGAATTGCACTTGGGATTTTTCATCACTCGGGGTAAAAAAATGTGCAGAGCTGTTTGACTTTTGAGGCTGCATGTACATTCGTTGTTTGTGTATGGGGGCAAAAACAGAATATTTTCTCTCAAGGTTGAATATTTTTTTATTCATAATAAAAAATAGCATGGTTTGAGAAAATACTACATTATAGCCACTAGATGGAGCTGATAGTCATAATATATTAGTAATTGTGTCCTCCTTCACTTGGCCATTGGTTGGGTGGGACGTGAGTGTGAAGAGAGAACTGTAGAGAAGGGAAAATGTCATTGGTCAAAGATTTCTACATGGTATAGATCTCTTGACCAGGACAGAGAAACAGGTACGCTTAATTGGCCACCTACCTAATGTTTTTCCTCCCATTCGCTCGCTCTTCAACTTCTTTGTTCTCCTGTTCTAGAGAAGTGGCATTCTTGGTATGTCTAGGTAAGGAGGATCATGTGACTCATTAAACTCCCTCCCATGAGGAACCATCATGTTTTTAGAGCGAGTCATTAACTCTGTAACAGGTCCTCCTGAACCAACTTTGGAATATACTCAGACCTTCTTCTCTTCATTTCCTCCTGTCCTAGAGAAGTGACATACTTGATACTTCCAGCTATGGATGATCATTTGACTCACTAAACTCCCTCCCATGAGGAACCATCATGTGCTTAGAGAGTCCCTAACCTTGTAACAGATCTTCCTGAATCAGCTTTGGAATATACTTCTCTTCATTTCCTCCTGTTCTAGAGAAGTGACATACTTGGTACTTCCAGGTACAGAAGATCATGGGACTCACTAAACTCCCTCCCATGAGGAAGAGGAACCATCATGAGCTTAGAGAGAATCCATAACCCTTTAAGTGAGTCCTCCTGAACCAACTTTGGAACATACTCAGGCCTTCTTCTCTTCATTTCCTCCTGTCCTAGACAAGTGACATACTAGATACATCCAGTTACGGAGGATTATTTGACTCACTAAACTCCCTACTATGAGGAACCATCATGTGGTTAGAGAGGGTCCCTAACCTTATAACAGTTCCTCCTGAACCAACTTTGGAATATACTTCTCTTTATTTCCCCCTGTCCTAGAGAAATGATAAACTTGGTACTTCCAGGTACAGAAGATCATGGGACTGACTAAACTCCCTCCCATGAGGAACCATCAGGTGCTTAGAGAGAGTCCCTAACCTTGCAACATATCCTCCTGAACCAGCTTTGGAATATACTTCTCTTAATTTCCTCCTGTCCTAGAGAAGTGACATACTTGGTACTTCCAGGTATAGAAGATCATGGGACTCACTAAACTCCCTCCCACGAGGAACCATCATGTGTTTAGAGAGAGTCCCCAACCTTGTAACAGATCCTCCTGAACCAGCTTTGGAATATACTTCTTTTAATTTCCTCCTGTCCTAGAGAAGTGACATACTTGGAACTTCCAGGTACAGAAGATCATGGGACTCACTAAACTCCCTCCCATGAGGAACCATCATGTGCTTAGAGAGTCTTAACAGGTCCTCCTAAACCAGCTTTGGAATAAACTCAGGCCTTCTTCTCTTCATTTCCTCCTGTCCTAGAGAAGTGAAATACTTGGTACTTCCAGGTACAGAAGATCATTTGACTCTCTAAACTCCCTTCCCATGAGGAGCCATCATGAGCTTAGAGAGAGTCCCTAACCCTTTAAATGAGTCCTACCAACTTTGGAATATACTCCTCTTCATTTCCTCCTGTCCTAGAGAAGTGACATACTTGGTACTTCCAGGTACAGAAGATCATGGGACTGACTAAACTCTCTCCCATGAGAAACCATCACGTGCTTAGAGAGAGTCCCTAACCTTGTAACAGATCCTCCTGAATCAGCTTTGGAATATACTCCTCTTCATTTCCTCCTGTTCTAGAGAAGTGAAATACTTTGTACTGCCAGGTACAGAAGATCATGCGACTCACTAAACTCCCTCCCATGAGGAACCATCATCTGGTTAGAGAGGGTCCCTAACCTTGTAACAGATCCTCCTGAATAAACTTTGGAATATACTTCCCTTCATTTCCTACTGTCCTAGAGAAGTGACATACTTGGTACTTCCAGGTACAGAAGATCATGGGACTCACTAAACTCCATCACACAAGGAACCATCATGAGCTTAGAGAGAGTCCCGAACCCTTTACGTGAGTCCTACTGAGCCAACTTTGGAATATACTCAGACCTTCTTCTCTTCATTTTCTCCTGTCCTAGAGAAGTGACATACTTGATACTTCCAGGTACAGAAGATCATGGGACTCACTAAACTCTATCCCATGGGGAACCACGATGAGCTTAGAGAGAGTTCCTAACCCTTTAAGTAAGTCCTACTGAGCCAACTTTCGAATATACTCAGGCCTTCTTCTCTTCATTTCTAAAACTAAAAATATGGCATTTGGCCACTAGATGGTGCTAAATATTGATACTTAGCTCCATCTAGTGGCCAAATGCAGCATTTTCTCTTTTAAATCAATGAAGAACACTTGACCGGCACGGGAAATATCATTTGTGTTTTTTCCCATCCGCACAGAACGAATGTACGTGCACCTTCACTGGGTGAATTGCTATGCAAAATTTCTTTTAAATGTACTCCTTGTTCATTTTTGCAGGATTTCCCTTCAGAAAATCCAGAAGAGCCAAGGTATTTTGTAAGGTCTGCAATTGACGTTCCGGGTTAGATGATCTCATGCTGCCTTGGCATTAGCTACCAAAAATAAAGTTGAGAAATCCTGTTCAGGAACCAATTAGAACGGGCAGAGCTCTGTGCTCAGAAGGATAATCTCATAAAGCTCCCCGGGCTCTGCTGTTTCCCATCAAATTCTGGCACATCTCTTTGTGACGATGCCAAAGTCCGGCTCTGGCCTATTTTCATTCCACCGCACCACTGCTCCAAGAAACAAAGGTCACCAAGGTCTCTCTCAAAGCTGAGCTACAAGCTGAACAGAAATTGTTCTAAATGATGTTTATCTCTCCTGGGAAGTCCTATCACCCCACCTGGCAGCTATGGATGGGGTACTTGCTCAGGCCCCAACGCCAGCAGACGGAAGTCAGATATTGTTCTAAGTGATCTTTATCCAATCTGGGTTGCCCTATCATCCAACCCGGCAGCTGTGGAAGGAGAACATGCTCAGGCCCCATCATGCAGACAGAAGTCAGATATGGTTCTAAGAGATCTTTATCCTACCTGGGATGTCCTATCATCCCACCCAGCAGTTTAGGAAGGGGAACTTGCTCAGGAACCTACGCTGGCAGATAGAAGTCAGATATTGTTCAAAGTGATCTTTTCCTACCAGGGATGTCCTATCATCCCACCCAGCAGCTATTGAAGGGGAACTAGCTCAGGCCCCAACGCCGGCAGACGGAAGTCAGATATTGTTCTAAGTGATCTTTATCCTATCAGGAATCTATGGAAGGGGAACTTGCTCAGGCCCCAACGCCGGCAGACGAAAGTCAGATATTGTTCTAAGTGATCTTTATCTCACCTGGGATGTCCTATCATCCCACCCAGCAGCTATTGAAGGGGAACTTGCTCAGGCCCCAACGCCGGCAGACGGAAGTCAGATTTTGTTCTAAGTGATCTTTATCTCACCTGGGATGTCCTATCATCCCACCCAGCAGCTATTGAAGGGGAACTTGCTCAGGCCCCAACGCCGGCAGACGGAAGTCAGATTTTGTTCTAAGTGATCTTTATCCTACCAGGAATCTATGGAAGGGGAACTTGCTCAGGCCCCAACGCCGGCAGACGAAAGTCAGATATTGTTCTAAGTGATCTTTATCTCACCTGGGATGTCCTATCATCCCACCCAGCAGCTATTGAAGGGGAACTTGCTCAGGCCCCAACGCCGGCAGACGGAAGTCAGATTTTGTTCTAAGTGATCTTTATCCTACCAGGAATCTATGGAAGGGGAACTTGCTCAGGCCCCAACGCCGGCAGACGGAAGTCAGATATTGTTCTAAGTAATCTTTATCCTACCAGGAATCTATGGAAGAGGAACTTGCTCAGGCCCCAACGCCGGCAGACGGAAGTCAGATTTTGTTCTAAGTGATCTTTATCCTATCAGGAATCTATGGAAGGGGAACTTGCTCAGGCCCCAACGCCGGCAGACGGAAGTCAGATATTGTTCTAAGTGATCTTTATCCTACCAGGAATCTATGGAAGGGGAACTTGCTCAGGCCCCAACGCCGGCAGACGGAAGTCAGATATTGTTCTAAGTGATCTTTATCCTATCAGGAATCTATGGATGGGGAACTTGCTCAGGCCCCAACGCTGGCAGACGGAAGTCAGATATTGTTCTAAATGATCTTTATTCCACCAAGGATGTCCTATAATCCCACCCAGCAGCTGTGGAAGGGGAAACTTGCTCAGGCCCCAACGTCGGCAAGCAGACGGAAGTCAGATATTGTTCTAAATGATCTTGATTCCCCAAGGATGTCCTATAATCCCACCCAGCAGCTGTGGAAAGGGAAACTTTCTCAGGCCCCAACACCAGCACACGGAAGTCAGATTTTGTTCTAAGTGATCTTTATCTCACCTGGGATGTCCTATCATCCCACCCAGCAGCTATTGAAGGGGAACTAGCTCAGGCCCCAACACCGGCAGACGAAAGTCAGATATTGTTCTAAGTAATCTTTATCCTACCAGGAATCTATGGAAGAGGAACTTGCTCAGGCCCCAACGCCGGCAGACGGAAGTCAGATTTTGTTCTAAGTGATCTTTATCCTACCAGGAATCTATGGAAGGGGAACTAGCTCAGGCCCCAACGCCGGCAGACGGAAGTCAGATTTTGTTCTAAGTGATCTTTATCCTACCAGGAATCTATGGAAGGGGAACTTGCTCAGGCCCCAACGCCGTCAGACGGAAGTCAGATATTGTTCTAAATGATCTTTATTCCACCAAGGATGTCCTATCATCCCACTTAGCAGCTGTGGAAGGGAAACTTGCTCAGGCCCAAACACCAGCACACGGAAGTCAGATTTTGTTCTAAGTGATCTTTATCTCACCTGGGATGTCCTATCATTCCACCCAGCAGCTATGAAAAGGGAACTTGCTTAGGCCCCAACACAGGCAGACGGAAGTCAGATATTGTACTAAGTGATCTTTTTTCCATTTGTATTTCTGTTCACCCGTCCCCCTCCCCCAGTTCCTCCCGTCTGTCAGTAGGCAGCGACTCTTCAGTATTTGCCGCAATAGCTGCATGCACCCCACTCCAAGCACCGAGCCAAACCGGAGCAAAGGCTCCACAGCCTAAGTTATATCATCCCACTATGTAGGGGAACTTGCTCAGGCCCCAACGACAGCAGACAGAGGTCAGATATTGTTCTAAGTGATCTTTACCATGTTTTGACATTGACGCGAATCTCTAGTAATTCGCCCCCTTCCCCCAGCTCCTTCTGCCTATCCGTGCAGAGTGACCCCTCAGTAGTTGCTGAAACGGCTTCATGCATTCAACCCCCAGCACCATGCCCAACTGGAGCAAAAGCTCTACAGCCTGAGTTCTATCATCCCACCCAGCAGCTATGGAAGGGGAACTTGCTCCGACCCCAACGCCGGCGAACAGAAGTCACCAAGCTGTCAACACTGCATTGGGGCTACTCATAGATAGCCCCTGTCAGACCCCCTGATAACCCAGTGGGGCCCAGGCAAAGTACAGGAATAATGCCTGTACTACCCTTTAGGAAGCTCCACAAACAGCCACTGCTATACCCCCTGCTGACCCAATAGTGCCAGGCCCAGTAGAGGGGTACTGCCTGTACTCCCCTTTAAGAAGCCCCATAGACAGCTACCGCTGGGGCCTGCGCTGACCCAATAAGTACTGTCTGTACTCTGCTTTAGGAAACCCCACAAACAGCCACTGCCAAACCGCACAATGACCCAATGGGGCCTGGGCCCAGTACAGGGGTACTGCCTGTACTCCCCATTAGAAAGCTCCACAGGCAGCCACTGCTGGGCTGACCCAATGGGGCCTGGGCCCAGTAAAGAAGTACTGCCTGTACTCCCCTTTTGGAAGCTCCACAGACAGCCACTGCTGAACCCCTCTGCTGACCCATTGAGGCCTGGGCCCCTTGCAGGAGTACCTCCTGTATTCCCCTTTAGGAAACCCCACAGACAGCCACTGCTGGACCCCACTGACCCAATGAGGCTTGGGCCCGCTGCAGGAGTACTGCCTGTACTCTCCTTTAGGAAATCCTATAAAAAGCCACTGCCAGGCCCCTTACTGACCCAATGGGACCTGGGCCCAGTAAAGGAACACTGCCTTTACTCCCCTTTAGGAAGTCCCACAGACTGCAACAGCTGAGCTGACCCAGTGGAGCTTGGACCCAGTAGAGGAGAACTGCCTGTACTCTCCTTTAGGAGATTCCACAGACAGCCACTGCTGGACCCCCACTGACCCAATGAGGCCTGGGCCCCTTGCAGAAGTACTGCCTGTACTCCCCTTTAGGAGATTCCACAGACAGCCACTGCTGGACCCCCACTGACCCAATGAGGCCTGGGCCCACTGCAGGAGTACTGCCTGTACTCTCCTTTAGGAAACCCTATAAACAGCCACTGCCAGGCCCCTTACTGACCCAATAGGACCTGGGCCCAGTACAGGAGTACTGCCTGTGTTCCCCTTTAGGAAGCCCCACAGACTGCAACTGCTGAGCTGACCCAATTGGGCCTGGGCCCAGTAGAGGAGTACTGCCTGTACTCTCCTTTAGAAAGCCCCACAGAAAGCCACTGCTGAACCCCTCTGCTGACCCAATGAGGCCTGGGCCCCTTGCAGGAGTACTGCCTGTACTCCCCTTTGTGAAACCCCACAGACAGCCACTGCTGGGCCCCCTGCTGACCCAAGAGGCCTGGGCCCCTTGCATGAGTACTGCCTGTACTCTCCTTTAGGAAACCCCACATACAGCCACTGCCAGGCCCCCCAATGACCCAATGGGACCTGGGATCAGTACAGGAATACTGCCTGTACCCCCCTTTAGGAAGCCCCACAGACTGTCATGGCTGGGCTGACCTAATGGGGCCTGGGCCCAGTAGAGGTGTACTGCCTGTACTCTCCTTTATTAAGCCCCACAGACTTCAACTGCTTGAGCCTCTGCTGACTCATTGGGGCCCGGGCCCAGTACAGGACTACTGCCTGTACTCCCTTTTAGGAAGCCCTGCAAGTACCAGGTGACCAGTATAATACACACCATTCTATCAACAAATTTCCTATGACCTGTAAGCCAAAATTAGTGGGAGATCTGTGCTTTAGAGGGAAGTTGCAGACAGCCCAATGTCTGCAGCACTGTGTATTAAAGCCTAACGCCCGCTTTTATTTTATTTTTTTTCCTTAGAGTGGGTGTACTGTTCCACTTATATGTAATTTTCTGTGTTATATTGTACAGAAACAGGTTGTTTTGGTGTATGCTGACATCTAGTGGAGGTTGTGGGCCACTACAACTTGTTTACCAAGTGATTTGGTATCTTCCTCCGTCCTCCCCTCCTATTTAGTGCTAGTTAGTTGAGTCCTAGCTGGACCCTCCCTGTTTCTTCCATGTTCCCTCAGTCAGTGTTAGTTCTTCACAGAGGCAGGCTTTAAAGAAGTCTTCTTACACTCCAAGAAACTGCAAAAACATCCTGCGGTTGTCTGATGTAAAACTGCTTTGGATTCAACTTGTGTGTCTTATTGAAGAGTAAAGCTGCCTGTGGATGGTGCCAAGTCAGCAGGTGACCATCACATCTGGACAGACTGGGTCCAAAGAGGTATGTCAATGCACCAAGCATTATTTGAAACAGAACAGTGGGAAAATTTTAAAATGCCTGCCAATTTTTTTCTGTCTGTGACCCCTTTCTAGCGTTGATATAAAATAGAAATCATATATTTTTAGCTAACGTTAGACAGAAAAAAAATAAAGGTTTTAATTTCCTTTGCTGTATATTATAATGTCAGGGTTAAATTTATGCACATGTGAAAAATTACTGATCTGTCCCCTTTAAGGAAAGCTGTGCCCCTCTATGTCTGCAGCCCATAGGCACATGCTTGCTGTGCCTGGCTCCTATTCATCACCCTGCAGCGCACATTGCAGGGCGTTTTTGCTCTGAGAATAGGTGTGGGTATTGCCCTTAGTTCCCCCCAAGCAATAATAGATCCTCCGGCAGCCAGCAAAAATAGACCCCTCCCCCATCAGTAGATCCCTCCCAGCAACAATTAACCCCCCAGCAACAGTAGACTCCTCCCTCAATAATAAATCTCACAAGCAACAATAGATCCTCCAGCTGCCAGCAACATTAGACTCCTCCCCCATCAGTAGATCCCTCCCAGCAACAATTGACTCTCCATCAACAATAGGCTCTCCCCTCAATAATAGACCCCCCCAAGCAAAAATATATCCTCCAGCAGCCAGCAACAATTGATCCCTCCCAGCAACAATTGACCCCCCCAGCAACAGTAGATTCCTCCCTCAATAATATATCCCCCCAAGCAACAATAGATCCTCCAGCAGCCAGCAACAATAGACCCCTCCCCATCAGTAGAT
>NC_138779.1:213707378-213732378 GCF_965119305.1 Pelophylax lessonae | reverse complement strand
TGGAAAAAAAATCGCCCTGACCCAGCCCCCCCCCCTGCTAAAACTGCCCATGGAGAGTGCACTGTGCATGCATGGCCTCTTGTTTGCTTTCTGACAGCTGGGGATAGGTGGGCGTTCGCACATATCCAGTGTGTGGTTGGTATCAACTAGAAAGCCATGAGCTGATAGAAGGGAAGCAACAGTCTGTAGTTGCCCACCACCGATTTGGGGGAGTGCTCACCGCCAGTACCGGGACAAGGTCATCTAGCACCCAGGGCAAAAATGCCAAAATGCGCCCCCCTCCTTTCCTTAGGGTCAGGGTGCCCACATCCCTGCAATAAACCAATGTGCCCAGGGCAGCCGCCTCCCTCCTGCCCACCCCTTGTCCCGGCCCTGCTCACCGCATGGCATCACTCGTTCCAGGGGAGGGAGCTGTGCCCAAGGCGGCTTTCCCTCCTGCCCCCCCCCTCCTGTTTATGTCTGCCTTCCTGATAGTAACAGCAATGGACCATGCTTGCAGAATGGGTGTCAGAAAGGCAGCTTGTAGTCTCCATGGGAAGTGTGTGTGACAGGGTGACAACATAATGGGAAGGATGAGAACCCCGCAAGAGTTTATAATAAGTCCATTTATAATAATATAATAAGTCCAGTGTAGGGCTATTAAAGCAGAATTTAACCCATCGATTAAACAGTATCAAAAAACTGTCACATTTCTGGAAAGTGTCAGGAATGTAACTGTCACATTGGTTGTGCTGTCAACCAAACTGTCAAACCATCCAATGGCTGGTGTCATAACTGAGCACATGTGCAGCATCCTGGCAGTTGAGGATCAAATAGAGGCCAAGATGGCAGCGATAAGAGGGTTTTACTTCCACTTTAATCTTCACGAAAGATCAGGAGGTGAAAGCCAACGTGTTTCTGGGGCAACTCCACCTTCATCAGGGCTAGGAAAACAAGGAAAGGTAAAAATAATATCAGTAGATTGATTTAACATTAACCAGACAAAAACAAATCTATTGTAGCATGGTGAGGGGGGATGGGTTTCCCACTGGAGATCATGGGGGGGGGGGGGGGGGGTTCCCACTGGAGATCATGGGGGGGGGGGTTCCCACTGTAGATCATACTGGCTTTTAAATGTTGTTGGGGATCTGGGTATACTTTGTCCCATGGTCACTCCAGATGCCACCCCATTTTTGCCACCCTGTGATTGCTAGGATGCTGGCAGAGCAACCCATGATACTGTGGCCCCATCGCTCGCATCATAGCAACCAATAACACAGCCTGTCATTGGTTGCTAGGATGCTTGCAGCAGGGCAGCACAGCGACCATGGTTGCTAGCACGCAGGTGGCTGGTCCGTACAGCTTCATTGGTTGTTATGTTGCAGGTGGCTGCCACATTTTTGCCACCCTTCCCCATGTGATTGCTAGGATGCTGGTAGAGCAACCCATGATGCTGTGGCCCTGTCGCTCACATCATAGCAACCAATAACACAGCATGTCATTGGTTGCTAGGATGCTGGCAGCAGGACAGCACAGCGCCCATGGTTGCCAGCAAGCAGGGGGCTGGTCCTTACAGCTTCATTGGTTGTTATGTTGCAGGTGGCTGCCCCATTTTTGCCACCCTTCCCCCAGTGATTTTTTTTAAGTTTATATTTGGTGGCGATTTATCTATTTTTTTTTAGATACATTTTTAGCCCATTTATTTATTTTCCTAGTTTATTTTGTGGCAATTTATATACAGTGTATATACTGTGTACTGTTTGTATGTGCGTATGTGTGTATATATATTTATATATGTATGGTTTATTTTGTATATATTTTTTACTTTTCAGTCTTTCTTTTTTTTTTTTTTTTATTTATTCATTTTTGTAGATTATTTTGTGCTATTTATTTTTACATTTTTTTGTTTATATTTGGTGGCTATTTATTATTTTTTTTAGATACATTTTTAGGCAATTTCATTATTTTCATAGTTTATTTTGTGGCAATTTATATACAGTGTATACTGTATGTATGTGTGTTTGTGTGTGTATGTTATATATAATTTGTAGTTTATTTTGTGTGTATATATATATATATATATATATATATATATATATATATTTTTTTTTTTTTTGTGCCCATTTCCATTTTTTTGGCTGTTTATTTTTTTGTTCTGCTTATTCATTTTATTTTATTTTTTTTATTTTAATTTTGTGCCTATGTATTTATTTTTTTTTGCAGTTATTTGTTGTGCCCTTTTTTATTTATTTGTTTTTTTGCCATTTGTATTTGTGCCTATTTTCTTTCATATTTTTTTCCTGCTGTTTAATTTTGTTCCCTTTTGTTTCCATTGGTTCTTTATTTATTTAATATTAAAATGTGTGCAGTGTTTATCCTTCCAGTGTTCTAGACTTCCACAGCTAAACAATAGGACTTTTTTTTAACTTTCTGTTTATATTATTTTTTATATACCAAGGAAATTATGTGTAGTGTAATTATAATTTCCTTTTCTCGGGCTGCATGGTTTTTCTGAACAATTTGAATAATGAACAAAATTCCTATGAAATTTTTCCAGCATTGGAGATTTTTGTCAGATCCAGCGCTTTTTTTTGTGGTTTTTGTGCCTATTTAATTTATTCTTCAATTTTGTTTGTGCCCATTTCCATTTTTTCGGCAGTTCATTTTTTGGTTCTGCTTTTTTTTTTTTTTTTGTGTCCATTTATTTTATTTTATTTCATTTTTTTTAGTTAAACTTTGTGCCTATGTATTTATTTATTTGCAGTTATTTTTTGTAGTTTTTTTTGTGTGCCCTTTTTTATTTTTTGCCATTTGCATTTGTGCCTTTTTTGGTAGTTTATTTTTTGGTTCTGGTTTTTTTTTTTGTGTCCATTTATTTTATTTTATTTCATTTTTTTAGTTAAACTTTGTGCCTATGTATTTATTTATTTGCAGTTATTTTTTGTAGTTTTTTTTGTGTGCCCTTTTTTATTTTTTGCCATTTGCATTTGTGCCTTTTTGGGCAGTTTATTTTTTGGTTCTGTTTTTTTTTTTTTTTTTTTTGTGTCCATTTATTTTATTTTATTTCATTTTTTTAGTTTGACTTTGTGCCTATGTATTTATTTATTTGCAGTTATTTTTTGTAGGTTTTTTTTTTGTGCCTTTTTTTTATTTTTTGCCATTTGCACTTGTGCTTTTTTGGCAGTTTATTTTTTGGTTCTGTTTTTTTTTTTTTTTTTTTTGTGTCCATTTATTTTATTTTATTTCATTTTTTTTAGTTTGACTTTGTGCCTATGTATTTATTTATTTGCAGTTATTTTTTGTAGGTTTTTTTTGTGCCTTTTTTTTTATTTTTTGCCATTTGCACTTGTGCCTTTTTTGGCAGTTTATTTTTTGGTTCTGTTTTTTTTTTTTTTGTGTCTTTTTTTTTAATTTTATTTCATTTTTTTAGTTTGACTTTGTGCCTATGTATTTATTTATTTGCAGTTATTTTTTGTAGGTTTTTTTTTTTGTGTGCCCTTTTTTATTTTTTGCCATTTGCATTTGTGCCTTTTTTTCTTTAATATTTTTTTTCCTGCTGTTTAATTTTGTGTCCTTTTGTTTCCATTGGTTCTTTATTTATTTAATATTAAAATGTGTGCGGTGTTTATCCTTCCAGTGTTCTAGACTTCCACAGCTAAACAATAGGACTTTTTTTTTTAACTTTCTGTTTATATTATTTTTTATTTAACAAAGAAATTATGTGCAGTGTAATTATAATTTCCTTTTTTCGGGCTGCCTGTTTTTTTCTAAACAATTTGAATTATGAACAACAGAATTCCTGCGCCGGGCCGGAAATTTTTCCAGCCTTGTAGATTTTTTGTCAGATCAAACGTTTTTTGTAGGGTTTTTGTGACTTGTATGTCATCTTTTATGACCTTAAAGTGAATATTTATTATTAGTAGGCGTAATGCCAACAATGTACACAGCCTTTTACATAATGTACAAAAGCTCAAGTATGAATTTATTATTGTGTTTGTAGAACACCGAAAATATTTGCAGTGCTTTACATGGATATTAGTCAATGCCCTCAGAAGCTTACACTCTAAGATCCCTATTTCACACTATAGGGCCCACGTCTCATTGAGTTTTGAACCAAGGACCCCGGTGCTGCAAGGCAGAAGTGCTAACCACTTCCTCTCTTGGTGACACCCATCGGTGAGACAGGAAATGCTGTACAGGGAGTGTCAGGAGGATGATTACGCCTCCCCATCCCCTCTTCATTGGTGCAATACAAATGGTCTACTGAGGCTATCCCTCATATTTAGAACTGGGAACGATGGGCACCGCTGTCTATGCCTGCCTCTAAACTACCCATCGAAATGACAGTTGCCTGACACACCCCAGGTCTGGGTCCTCCACTGCAGCATTGACAGCGCACAGCTTGGTCAAGGACACACCCTCAGCTTGCTGATTGGACATTGAAGGAGTGGCAGGACACTGATGAGTCCTCCGTCTGCTTACTCTGCATTCTCCTCCTGTCAGCCTCAAGTGCCCTGCAGCAGAGCCCGATTGGGCTACCAGTGCTGCCCTGCCCTCTATCAGTCTTTGGAAACAACCGGTAAATACAATTCTTGCAGTTCTGCCCACCCGCTGCGCCCATTATGAGGGGCTCCCACCATCTCCGTGCTGAGTTCCCAGGTCTGTACACCTACTGTGCCCATTATGAGGGGTTCCCACCATCACCGTGCTGAGTTCCCAGGTCTGTACACCTGCTGTGCCCATTATGAGGGGTTCCCACCATCACCATGCTGAGTTCCCGGGTCTGTACACCTGCTGTGCCCATTATGAGGGGTTCCCACCATCACCGTGCTGAGTTCCCGGGTCTGTACACCCGCTGTGCCCATTATGAGGGGTTAATTTTGTTTATTGAAAAATCTTACAAACAACAACTTATATACAATAAAACCATAATAAATAAATTAATAAATAACATATTTACAAAATAATTAAATATAACTATACAAAACCAAAAACCAAACAAGAACATAATAAATAAACCAAATTGCGCACAGCATAAACCCTACGAGAGAGCCAGACTAAGGAACATCACCGTCACCATGCATGTAGCCTTTTATCAAAAATATATTTTATCTGAAAATCTAGGGGAGTGAAGCAAGGACAGAAAGAAAAGCCGCACACCCCGAGATCAACAGGCAGCAGCTACAGAGTCCTGATATTCCTCCACGCCTTTATCCAGGCCTCCTGCTGCCACCTGTCTTTCTCAAGACCCCGAATCTTCCCAACCTCACCCAGAATGTTCTGCACCACCACCTCAACAGGGAGGATTTTACTCCGTAAGGATACCTGGCACCGTGCACTCCACGTGAAATAACGGACTACTACACTAACTAAAAAAAGTGTTTCCAAATCATAATCCCGGCGAGTCTGGAATGCCCCATACACCCACTCTGCATAACTCATATGGGGGAGGAAGGGTACACTCAGAGCCCTCCCTACCCTCTTGTACACCTCTATATTAAAAGGGCACTGAAGCAAAAAATGATCCATGGACTCCACCGCACCTCCACACTCTACTCTCGGGCAGCCACGATCACTCACAGAGAGAAACTTCAGGTTGCCCTTCACATATAGTTTTCCATGGAAAGCGAGCCAAGCCTGATCCCTAAACTTCATTGGGATTCTCTCCAAATTAATCAAACGCAAACCCTCCCCCAAAACTAGGCTTGGGCAATCCCTTAAGGCCAGTGGTTCGCAAAAAACAGAGCTCATGATCCGCTTCTCAAGAAGTTTCCTTGGAAGAGATCTGATCTCCCCTGCCGTTACTTGCCACTGCCGAAGTATTTTCAAACACGGGGCAACATAAGTCGGGAGCTTATCATGCTTGACCCTCAGGCTTTTCACTGGCCCACCATTTTCCCAGTTTCGCAGAAAGGGCCTAAACCAGGACTGGAAAATACCAACCCACCCAGGCGGTCTCTCTGCCAACATGTTACCAAGGTTGTACTTTACAAACATCAGAGAGAAAAAGACTACAGGGTTGATCATTCCTAGACCACCCTCCCGCCTAGGAAGATAAGTCACACTCCTTTTGACAAGGTTTATTCTGTTTCCCCATAACAGCTGGAAGAAACAACTATAGATCCTGGTATAGAGAGACACTGGCAAAATGCAGACAAAACTGACATACAGAAAAATTGGAATCAGGTAACCTTTGATCAGATCAACCTTTTCCCTTAAGGAAAACCGCCAACTTTTCCAGCTCGCCACCTTGGCATTGGCATTCTCCAGCCTGCTTACCCAATTTGCATGACCATAGTCACCTGGGCCAAATTCAATGCCTAGAACTCTAATTTTTTGTTGGGGCTCCGGGAAGTCATCCGGGAGAACAAAGCTCTCACCTTCCACGCCCATCCAGAAAGCTTCACACTTGTCCTGGTTGACCTTTGAACCTGATGCTTCCGCATACTGCCTTGTCACTGAGACCACCTCCTGCGCTTCCCCAGTCCCAGAGACAAAAACAGAAACGTCATCAGCATAAGCCACAACCTTCAAAGGAGGCTCACCAGCGATGCCCAAAGGTACCCCACACAATGGTCCACTCTCTAGCCTTCTAATGAAGGGGTCGATTGCAAACGCATATAGCAGAGGACTCAAAGGACACCCCTGACGCACACCTGAGCCAACCACAAAGGGCTGCCCAACCCAACCATTAACCAGAGGAAAGCTTTCAGCCCCTTTGTACAAAATCTTGAGCCAATCAATGAAACCCCCCTCCAGGCCATACTTGCCAAGAAGGAGCCATAGGTACTCATGATTAACCCTATCAAAGGCCTTAGCCTGATCCAATGTCAGCAGATATTTACCCCAACCAGCAGCCCTACAACGTTCCAAGGCCTCCCGGACAGCTAACACAGCTGAGAAAGTGCTTCTACCCTGGATTGCGCAGTGCTGGTGATGGGATAACAAATCGCCTGCCACTGATGATAATCGCCAGAAAAAAATCTTTGCCAGTATCTTTCTATCGACATTAAGAAGGCTAATGGGGCGCCAATTCTCAATCATCGAAGGATCTTTGCCCTTTGACAGAAGAACCACTGCAGATTGCCTCATGGAAGGAGGGAGAGAACCCTCATGCAAACAGCCATTAAAAACCTCCGCAAGGTGTGAAGCCAGGATCTTCTTAAAACATTTATAAAATTCGGCTGTCAAACCATCTGGCCCTGGCGTTTTCCTGATGGCTAGTTTATCAATAGCCTGGATCACCTCATCTGCAGTGATTTCATCTGTCAAATTCATCAAAGGAACAATATTTTCCAGACCTGGCGTAGAGTCCAAAAAACTCAACATCCCTGTCCGATCAAGGTTCTTTCCTCCCAGGAGATCAGCATAGTATGACCTGACGACCTCCAGGATCCCTGACCTAGACTTCGTCAGAGAGCCCGTACTGTCCTTAAGGCCATTGACCGTCTTAACTGCTACGCTCTGTTTACAATTCTGGTAAGGGTCAGGCGAATGGTATTTCCCATAGTCCCTTTCCTGAACCAAAGAGGCGTGCCGGTCATATTGATGGGTCCTCAGGAGGAGCTTCACCTCAGAGATCGCCCCAGAATCTCCTCCATTCGATACAAGGCGGTCAAGTTTCCTCCGCAAACGCTGGTAGGTGATATACTTATCTTGCTGTCTCTTCCTCCCTATGGCCTTGAAAAGCCTAACAGTCCGCTGTTTTATAAGCTCCCACCATTCTGACTTACTGTTGCAAAAGTCTAGGATAGTTACCTGTGCCTGAAAAAATTCCTCAAAGGATTGTCTTACTTCCTCGTCATCCAGGAGGGCCGAATTCAATCTCCAGATACCCCTCCCCCTAGGTGGCACGCCTGAGGCATTCAGAGTCAAATATAGAATACAGTGATCAGAAAACTCCACTGCCCGACAAACAGGTGCCGAAAAAGCAGAGTCCTCCTTTAAAAAAAACCTATCTATCCTACTCTGACTATTACCTCGCTGAAAAGTGAACCCCGTGCTGTCTGGGCAGCGCTTAATGTGCACATCTACCAGACCTGCTTCCCTAACCATTGCATTTAGGAAAAGGCTGTCATAGCCCAGCTTATCTCTGAAACCTCTCCTGTCTTTAGGCCTAGTAATGGTGTTGAAGTCACCTCCAAAGATAACCTGCTGAGCCGTAAAAAGAAAAGGCTTAATCTTTGTAAAGAGGCATTTCCTGTCCCATTTTGTCTGGGGACCATAGATGTTAATCAGGCGCAGGTCCTGCCCCCTCACAGAGACATCCAAAATCATGCATCTCCCAATCTCTACCTCAATTACCCGTCGGCATGTTACCATACCAGAAAAAAGGACCGCAACCCCGCTGTAAGGCTCGGCCGCAAGAGACCAAAAGGAGGGACCACGCTTCCACTCCTTCTTTGCCAGATGTATATCAGCCAGATTACTGAGATGGGTCTCTTGCAAAAACAAAATGTCAGCATCAAACTCGCTGAGCAAAAATAAGGCCATATGACGAGCACTCACTGATTTTAAGCTGGCAACATTAATGGTTGCCACTTTTAACGGAGTGGGAACTGCCATTAGGATAATTGAGGCAGCCGTTTCTTAGCCTGACTACTCTCTCTCCCTGGAGAACCAGTGCGCTTCAATGCACCCTGGGACTCATCATCCATAGAAGACGCTGTACTCAACGAGTCCCATTCATCGTCATCATCTGACAGGACCCCAAACTTATTTTTCAAGGGCAAAACCTTAGGACTTTGGGCAACTGAACACCTTTTTTTTTTTCTTTTGCCCTTCTTCCTTTTCTCCTCCAACCATTCCACATCATCCTTGGACAAACTGCAAATTACAGTCTCCCCACTCTTAGCCTCCCCTTCACCCCCACTCTCCCTTACCTTATCTGCCACCAGGCCAGCCTCTTCACCATTTTCCCCACTCCTCTGCATCCCCTGGTCCCCAATAGAAGCCCTGAAATGTCGAGGGGGTGGGACTGGCACTGCACTTGATGCCCCTGCATCAGCACCTCTTGCGGCCTCTGCAATTTTGGAGGACATAGACACAGAAGGATTGGACACATTCTCGGTAACTGATACATGCAAACGCACAGACTGGGGCGCCACAGATTTGGAAGACACTGACACACTGGGAATTGGCACAGACTGGGAAATCACAGACTGGGAAGACACAGGCACACTAGGCAAACGCACAGACTGGGAAGACACAGGCACACTGGGCAAACGCACAGACTGGGAAGACACAGGCACACTGGGCAAACGCACAGACTGGGAAGACACAGGCACACTGGGCAAACGCACAGACTGGGAAGACACAGGCACACTAGGCAAACGCACAGACTGGGAAGACACAGGCACACTGGGCATTGGCACAGACTCAGAGGGAATCGCAGGCACCCTAGCTGCTGAGCTCTGAGCATCCTCCATGTCCAGGCGGAAGAACTCTCTCATGAGCTCAGGCTGGTTATGCATTGCCTCGGGACACTGGCTATAAGGATGCCCAACCGAATTGCACAAGTTGCACCTTATAATGTTGCAATCCTTTGCCAAATGCCCTAAATCCTGACACAGAGAGCATTTCATCACTGGACAGGAGGATGCAAAGTGCCCTTTATCCCCACATTTATTACACAGTTTTGGCTGGCCTGGATAGAAGATGGTCAGTCTGTCCCTCCCCAGGAAAGCTGAGGATGGCAGATGCTGGATGACATTATCAATAACCCTCAGTTTTAGCTGCACAGACCATCCCCCCGTCCATATTCCTCGGTCATCCATAATTTTGTGTAAGGGGCTCAGGATGTCTCCATATCTCCTCAGCCATACAGATAAATCCCCTTGTGGTATGGACTCATTGCGCACAAGAATCGTCACCATTTTAATAAGTGGCTGACGTGACACAACTTTGGGGATGAGCCCTCTCCAGTCCGGCAGGCTCCTACACACATGTTCATATTTCTCCCAAAATATGTCCAAAGACTCCGGACGGATAAAGGACAAATCATACTCATAGGAGCCGGTCGGACTGATCAGGGCGAAGATATCTTCGGGTCTAAACCCCATCTGCAGAATCTTATCAACCACAGCTCTCCTATATGGGGGAATACCTTCGCCTTCCCATCTGAGCTGAACCACATTCCTCCTTTTAAATAGTGAGGAAGATAAACCATTTCCATGCTCCCCCCTACCAGATCCTGTAGCAGCACCAGCATAGGTTTTCCTCCCAGACATACCAGTAATTACAGCATTGTCCTTAGACACAGCCACACCTGCTGACAAGGAGCCTGAAACATCCCTTGCAGTCTTTGGAGCAGCAGAGACAAGACCCACCCCCTCCCCCTTCTCTAAGCACTCAGCTGCTTTCCTGGGTTCAATCACAGTTTTTTTTACTGCAGAATCCCCAACAGTTGTAGCACTACTGCTCCCAGCATCTCCTGCACCATTTTCAGGAACAACAGCTTTATTTGGGTCAGGAAAAGCCTTTGCAATGTCCGTGGTGCTCCTCTCTGCAGACACTTCAACCAAAAGCTCAAAGTTATTTTCAGTTTTCCCACCAATCGCATTTAAAGTTTTTTTAGCAGGTGCATCAGGTTGCACTGCATGCTGCACATTGTCTATGGGTGTGGGCTGACAGCCCATAGCACTACAACCCTCAGCAAGCACATTGTCATTAAAGTTCACATCACCACCTTGCACACACACTGTACCTGCTTGCTGTGTTGTTACCTCTGCAGTGTCATGGCTGATGGTGGGATCAAACTTCCTCCTGGTTGTTGCAGGCTTCATGGTGAATGTTCCTCTCTCCACAGGTCTCTCTTTCATAGGGCGAGGAACGGTATCCATATCCTCATCTGAGGAATCCGCAGAAAAATGTAACTTTCTTCCATCCAGAGGGGTTTCCAGCTCAGCGATGAACTCCAACATGCCAGTACCCCCCTCAACCTCCTGCTCAGATGTTCCACATTGCTGCTGCAGAGGGAGGGAGACAGAGGCCTCCGCCATTGGGGGCTCAGCAGATGTCTGAGGTGTTGAAGAGCTGGGCTCATCCTTCGGGCCCACTTTCTCACTCTCTGCTGACTCTGTCGGTACCTGCATCTCTTCACTGGCTGGGTCACTCTCCATGCTGGAAACGGCTCCTCTCCTCATACGGCTGAAACGTTCCTCATTCCTGTATTTTTCCTTAAAAGCTCCGCTACTTTCCTTCAGAGAGCTCACCAACTCTTTCTGCTTCCTCAAAGCTTGCTCCAAGTCCTTTAATTCAGGCCTCAGAGCCGGTCTCTTCTTACTGTACAGTTTGGCACAATACAACTTTTTCTTTTTAAATTCAGTTTTTAAAGCTGCCAATTTCTCCTCCTCTTTCTCAATCCTTGTCAGCTTGTCCACAATCCTCCGTCTAAAGGTAGATAGGGATTCACCCCTCCTTGGGCCGAGCTCCATGTCTTCCATAGGCTGAGGCCTAGTCTCAGGCCTATCCAGGGGGCCCCCGCCGGGGTCCTCCCCAGGATCCAGCATCCCTCCTGGGGCAGAGAAACAACTCTAGCCCCTGGCTTCTGGAAGCACACGAGCTAAGGAATCAGCAACCTCACACCTCGCTGTCAGGGAGTGGAATGGCAGTTTCCCACCATCCCTGTGCTGAGTTCCCATGTCTGTACACCTGCTGTGCCCATTATGAGGGGTTCCCACCATCCCTGTGCTGAGTTCCTAGGTCTGTACACCTGCTGTGCCCATTATGAGAAGTTCCCACCATCCCAGTGTGAGTTCCAGGGTCTGTACACCTGCTGTGCCCATTATGAGGGTTCCCACCATCCCTGTGCTGAGTTCCCGGGTCTGTACATCTGCTGTGCCCATTATGAGGGGTTCCCATCATCCCTGTGCTGAGTTCCCGGGTCTTTACACCCGCTGTGCCCATTATGAAGGGTTCCCACCATCCCTGTGCTGAGTTCCCGGGTCTGTACACCTTCTGTGCCCATTATGAAGGGTTCCCACCATCCCTGTGCTGAGTTCCCGGGTCTGTACACCTGCTGTGCCCATTATGAGGGGCTCCCACCATCCCTGTGCTGAGTTCCCGGGTCTGTACACCTGCTGTGCCCATTATGAGGGTTCCCACCACCCCTGTGCTGAGTTCCTTGGTCTGTACACCTCCTGTGCCCATTATGAGGGGTTCCCGCCATCCCTGTACTGAGTTCCTGGGTCTGTACACCTTCTGTGCCCATTATGAAGGGTTCCCACCATCTCTGTGCTGAGTTTCCAGGTCTGTACACCTGCTGTGCCCATTATGAAGGGTTCCCACCATCCCTGTGCTGAGTTCCCGAGTCTGTACACCCGCTGTACCCATTATGAGGGGTTCCCACCATCCCTGTGCTGAGTTCCTGGGTCTATACACCTGCCGTGCCCATTATGAGGGGTTCCCACCATCCCTGTGCTGAGTTCCCGGGTCTGTACACCTGCTGTGCCCATTATGAGGGGTTCTCACCATCCCTGCTGGATTTATAATTATTAAAATGTGTATATCTATATATATAAATATATATTTATATTTATTTATAAATAAATATATTTTATATATTTATTTATAAATAAATATATAAATATATTTATAAATAAATATAAATATATATTTATATTTATTTATGAATAAATATATAAATATATTTATTTATAAATAAATATATTTATTTATATTAAAAATATATATTTATTTATAAATAAATATATAAATATATTTATAAATAAATATAAATATATATTTATATTTATTTATGAATAAATATATTTATATATTTATTTATAAATAAATATATTTATTTATATTAAATGATTAAAAATTATATTATTATATGGAGAATGTAACAGGAGGTGCCAGAACCCATAAAGGTGGCCATAATTATGACAAGGAGATCCTATTGTTCAATCGGGGGCTGACCCCCAACCCCCACCCCCCCCACCCCCAGACTCCACCCATATAAAAATATATTTTATTGTTGGATGGGTTCTCTCAGCGTTTATCTGGTCAGAGATTCCCAATCTGGTGAATGTTTTGTTCCTCTTATCAGGATATCTCTGCCGGCCGTTTGCAGAGTGATATCGGTATCTGGAAGAGGAAAGTGACTACTGGCAGGAAAAGTGCCGGAGGTTGTCGTGGGATCAGCACAGCCCATAGGAGGGCAGAGACTGCACAAAGCCTGGAAAAGAGTTGGGGGGGGGGGGGAGACAGACATCAGACAGCCAGAGACAGACGGCCGGATTAGAGACAGCAATGGGAGAGGTGGGAGAGGTGGGAGTGGGCGACTAGGAAAGGAGAAGCGTTGTGAGTCAGTATCTCACATCACCTGTCCGCTCAGCAAGAAGGGACATGCCATGATCATCGCGGCTTCTGTCTGTTCCAGAGTCATGTGAGTCTATGTGATTGTACCGGGGAGAGGGGATAACGCTAAAAACCAGCAATGCATGTGGCAATTTTCAATCGATGTCCACTAATTTCTATCCATCGGGATTCCCAAATAGGTTCAGGGGTGGGCTGAAGGGTTCAGGGGTGGGCTGAAGGGGCAGGGGTGGGCTGAAGGGGCAAGCCGCCTTGGGCACTTCAGCAAAAGGAGAAGTCATGTGAGTCTATGTGTCTATGTGAATGTATCAGGGAGAGGGGATAACGCTAAAAACCAGCAATACATGTGGCAATTTTCAGTCAATTTCAACTACTTTCCATCCGTCGGTAGTCCCAAATATGATTAAGGCCAGGTCAAGGGGGGTGGGCAGAAGGGATAGCCGCCTTGGGCACTTCCGCAAAAGGAGAAGTCATGTGAGTCTGTGTCCATGTGAATGTACCGGGGAGAGGGGATAACGCTAAAAACCAGCAATGCACGTGGCAATTTTCAATCGATGTCCATCAATCGGGAGTCCCAAATAGGTTTAGGGGTGGGCTGAAGGGACAGCCGCCTTGGGCACTTCGGCAAAAGGAGAAGTCATGTGAGTATTTGTGTGTATGTGAACGGACCGGGGAGAGGGGATAATGCTATAAACCAGCCATACATGTGGCAATTTTCACTCAATTTCAACTACTTTCCATCCCTCGGTAGTCCCAAATATGATTAAGGCCAGGTCAAGGGGGGCACAAGGGGGCAGCTGTCTTGGGCACTTTGGCAAAAGAAGAAGTTATGTCAATATTTGTGTCTATGTGAATGTACTGGGGAGAGGGGATAATGCTAAAAACCAGCCATACATGTGGCAATTTTCAGTCAATTTCAACTACTTTCCATCCGTCGGTAGTCCCAAATATGATTAAGGCCAGGTCAAGGGGGGAGGGGGACACAAGGGGCAGCTGTCTTGGGCACTTCGGCAAAAGTCATGTGAGTCTATGTGTCTATGTGAATGTTCCGGGGAGAGGGGATAACGCTAAAAACCAGCAATGCATGTGGCAATTTTCAATCGATGTCCATTACTTTCTATCCATCGGGATTCCCAGATAGGTTCAGGGGTGGGCAGAAGGGGTGAGTATTTGTGTGTATGTGAACGGACCGGGGAGAGAGGATAACGCTAAAAACCAGCAATGCAGCAATGCACATTTCAGTTAATTTCAAATACTTTCTATCCATCAGTATTCCTAAATATGATTAAGGCCAGGCCAAGGGGGGAGAGGGACACAAGGGGCAGCTGTCTCGGGCACTTTGGCAAAAGGAGAAGTCATGTGAGTCTATGTGTCTATGTGAATGTTTCGGGGAGAAGGGATAGAGATAAAAAACGACCATACACGTGGCAATTTTAAGTCAATTTCAACTACTTTCTATCCATCAGTATTCCCAAATATGATTAAGGCCAGGCCAAGGGGGGAGAGGGACACAAGGGGCAGCTGTCTCGGGCACTTTGGCAAAAGGAGAAGTCATGTGAGTCTATGTGTCTATGTGAATATTCCGGGGAGAGGGGATAACCCTAAAAACCGACCATACACGTGGCAATTTTCAGTCAGTTTCAACTACTTTCTATCCATCGGTATTCCCAAATATGATTAAGGCCAGGCCAAGGGGGGAGAGGGACACAAGGGGCAGCTGTCACGGGCACTTCGGCAAAAGAAGAAGTCATGTGAATATTTGTGTCTATGTGAACGTACCAGGGGGAGGGGATAACGCTAAAAACCGACCATACACGTGGCAATTTTCAGTCAATTTCAACCACTTTCTATCCATCAGTATTCCCAAATATGATTAAGGCCAGGCCAAGGAGGGAGAGGTACACAAGGGGCAGCTGTCTCCGGCACTTCGGCAAAAGGAGAAGTCATGTGAGTCTATGTGTCTATGTGAACGTACCGGGGAGAGGGGATAACGCTAAAAGCCGACTATACACGTGGCAACTTTTAGTCAGTTTCAACTACTTTCTATCCATCTGTATTCCCAAATATGATTAAGGCCAGGCCAAGGAGGGAGAGGTACACAAGGGGCAGCTGTCTTGGGCACTTTGGCAAAAGGAGGAGTCATGTGAACGTACCGGGAGAGGGGATAACGCTAAAAGCCAGCAATGCATGTGGCAATTTTCAGTCAATTTCAACTACTTTCCATCCGTCGGTAGTCCCAAATATGATTAAGGCCAGTTCAAGGGGGAAGAAGGACACAAGGGGCAGCTGTCTTGGGCACTTCGGCAAAAGAAGAAGTCATGTGAGTCTTATGTGTCTATGTGAACGTACCGGGGAGAGGGGAATAACGCTAAAAGCCGACCATACACGTGGCAATTTTTTTTAGTCAATTTCAACTTCTTTTCATCCGTCAGTACTCCCAAATATAATTAAGGCCAGGCCAAGGGGGGAGAGGGACACAAGGGGCAGCTGTCTCGGGCACTTCGGCAAAAGGAGAAGTCATGTGAGTCTATGTGAATGTTCCGGGGAGAGGGGATAACGCTAAAAGCCGACCATACACGTGGCAATTTTCAGTCAATTTCAACTACTTTCCATCCGTCAGTATTCCCAAATATGATTAAGGCCAGGTCAAAGGGGGTGGGCAGAACGGGCACCTCACATGATACCACAGTGCCCAGGGCAGCCTCCCCCCTCTCCCCCCTGCCCACCCCTTGTCCCAGTCCTGCTTCCAATGGTTTCCCATCATCCTGGAATTTTCTTTTTTTGTGACTCGGGTAAATTGTTATCTAGACAGAAGTTGCTGAGCTGAGCGATATTCTCCGGTCGCTGAGTGTACAAATATCTGCGACTAACTGATGTGTGAAATGTGTGAGGTATGTGCAGAACTAAGCAATTCACCTTCCTGGGAACAATGATATCCTGATTCTGGACGAGCTCTGATTGGTCGGCACAGAGAGCGATAATGCTTGTGGGGTGATAGTCGCTATAACCGGCTTTCTCTGTATCTCTATGAGGATCCGCGGGTGGTTAAGGTTAAGCAACCCCCCAAAAATCAACTTCTCCTATTGGCTGCAGTTTAGTATCTTAGCCCCCCCGGTGCGATTTCACTGTTCCAAATCGCATGAGAAGTCACACCCTATTGCCGGAAATGGAACCATTCAAATTGCTGCATGTCGTAGAGACTTTTAGTCCCGATTCACACATATGCAATACGGGAAACCCTGCGATTCCTCTTGCGGGTTCCCACATCGCACTCCACTCGCAAGCAGTTCACACTGCCATATGCGAATCGCTGGGGGGGTCAGTACAAAGTTAATGACACCCCCAGGTCAGTTCGCATTTCGCAGTGCGAACTGTAATTTCGGACAGGAATCGAGTCGAGGTGTGATTCTAGTGCAGACCAAAAAAAAAAAAAGGGTCCTGTGCGACTTTGGTCCAAAATGCAATGCAAATTCAGCCATACAATCTGTACGGCTGAGTTCGCATCGCACAGACATCGCATGTGATTTGCACAGCAGTGCGCTGCAAATCAAATGTGATGTCGGACATTGCATATGTGTGAACCGGGGCTAAGGCCCCTTTCACACTTTGTGCGACTTGTCATGCGATGTGGGATGGCAAAATCGCATGACAAGTCATTCTCCATTGTTTCCAATGAGTACCATTCATATCTGTG
The DNA here is from genome assembly GCF_965119305.1 of Pelophylax lessonae. Taxonomy (NCBI): domain Eukaryota; kingdom Metazoa; phylum Chordata; class Amphibia; order Anura; family Ranidae; genus Pelophylax; species Pelophylax lessonae. The sequence goes on along the minus strand of NC_138779.1, from coordinate 213,715,385 downwards.
CGACTTGAAGTCGCACCGACTTCAAAGTAGTCCCTGCACTACTTTGGCACGATTTTGATGCATTTTGAGGTCCAAAGATATTCAAGCCTAGTCAAACTCGCATCAAAATCGCGGCAACAAAGTAAAATCGCGCGACTTTAAAGTCGCACAAGTGTAAAAGGTGGCCTAAATTGGAAGGGTACACAATAATAGGGTTTTAAGGTGCCAAAGAAACAAAACAGTACACTTTTAGATGTAAAAACTTTTTGTTTTAGTGATATTAAAAGCCATAAATAAAAGAAAGCTTTTGCATGTTTGTCAAGCAGAAAATCCAGTTTGTTCTCGACATGTTTCGCTGTATAGAAATGGCTTCCTCAGGAGAAATATTTCTGGATAATTTTTTTTTTCCACAAAAAGACATTCACAACTATTTTTATCAAATGTATATATATAATAATAACTGTATATATATATATATATATATATATATAAGCCATGATGCTCACATTAGTAGGTCCGTAGTGACGATAAGCAATATTGATTTATCAATGAAGGATGTCTGAAAAAAATTGTGTGAATATAAGACTAGAGTGGAGACACTCGGACCTGAGTGTCCCCACTCTATTCTTATATTGACACAATTTGTACGTTACTGTTTTGCCACTTTAATGTGAGCAACATCCAGAAAAATATCTCCTGAGGAAGCCATTTCTCTACAGCGAAACATGTCGAGAACAAATGGGATTTTCTGCTTGACAAATATGTAAAAGCTTTCTTTTTATTTATGCCTTTTAATATTTTGTATCAATAAAACTAAAACATTTTTACATATACAAATGTACTGTTTTGTTTCTTTGGCACCTTAAAAACCCTACTATTGTGTACACTTCCAATTTGCAGCCCATCAGTGTCCATCATTGCAGCCCATCAGTGCCCAGCAGAGCAACCTCATCAGAGCCCATCATTGCAGCCTATTAGTGCCCATCAGTGCAGCCTCATCAGTGTTCAGCAGTGCGACCTCATCAGTGGCCATCATTGCAGCCCATAAGTGCAGCCTCATCAGTGCCCAACAGAGCAACCCTATCATTGCCCATCATTGCAGCCTATCAGTGCTCATCAGTGCCCATCAGTGCAGCCTCATCAGTGTCCAGCAGTGCAACCTCATCAGTGCCCATCAGTGCAACCTCATCAGTGGCCATAAATGCAGCCTATCCGTGTCCATCATTGCAGCCCATCAGTGCAGCCTCATCAGTGTCCAGCAGTGCGACCTCATCAGTGTCCATCATTGCAGCCCATCAGTGCAGCCTCACCAGTGCCCAACAGTGCAACCTAAGCAGTGCCCATCATTGCAGCCTCATCAGTGCCCATCATTGCAGCCTCATCAGTGCCCATCAGTGCAGCCTCATCATTGTCCTGCAGTGCGACCTCCTCAGTGGCCATCAATGCAGCCTATCCGTGTCCATCATTGCAGCCCATCAGTGCAGCCTCATCAGTGTCCAGCAGTGCGACCTCATCAGTGCCCATCATTGCAGCCTCATCAGTGCCCATTAGTGCAGCCTCATCAGTGCCCATGAGTGCAGCCTCATCAGTGTCCAGCAGTGCGACCTCATCAGTGGCCATCATTGCAGCCTATCAGCGCCCATCATTGCAGCCTATCAGTGTCTATCACTGCAGCCCATCAGTGCAGCCTCAAGATCACCAAATTAAAATAGAAGAAAGAAAGCCTAAAAAAGAAAACAAATACAGACGTCACATCTAAGAATTGGTAAGCTGCAATATATTAAAAAATTTGCTTTAAGTGGGGGTGCTCAGCCATGTGTTTTTAAGGCCCCTCCAATCAAAAGTCTTAAGAAAGCCGTGCATTGTTCCCAACTCTCTCTGTGAACTACAGATCACCTCCCTCTTAGGTATTGGAGAAGGTGTTCTGTTGTCCTTTACAGATACACTGCAGCAAATGAGCGTTGTCACCCTCTTTAAAGGATAGGAAGTCCTTGTTTAGAGCAGACTCCCAGGAGCCACTGAGCTTGCGATAAGCCAAATTCAGCGCCTCGTTTATACTTGTGAAAGAGGAAAATAATGCATTATGGCCACTAGATGGCAGTGACTGTGATAAGAAATAAGTATCTAAGGTATAAAGTAGGTTTTGCTGCCTGTGTCCGCCTCGTGGGGAATTTTCCTTCACTTCCTGTCCTGGAGACACAACAGGAAGTGAGTGGGAAGTGTTCTAAACCTTGATACCTCCGACCGAAACTAAAGAAAAGATTGAGCTCTAGATACACTGTAACTTATTTTGTGGCGTTCTGCTGGGAAATGATCTTGAAGAACGATAAGTCGGGGGTTTTTAAGTCCACGTCTGAGAATTTTATTAATAGATTTATCGGTCTGGTGAGCAGCTTAACCGAAATGGGGACAGAAAAAATTAACATTTCCCTTCGACCTTAACAGGCTGCGATTTAAAGCTGAGGACAATTTTTTTGGGATAGAGCAGAAAAGGTTTGGAGCCCCCGTTGGGGTATTATTACTGTCTGTGACCCCTCGTAGGTGATTTGCCCTCACCTTTTATCCTTCTGACACCAGGATAGGAAAAAGAAGGGGACGGGTGACACCAGGATAGGAGGGATGGGGAAACCTGCATAGACATAGCAAGTCCTCCAAACATGTGACAGCGCTCGGACTTGCTGATTGGCTGTTCCGGCACAAAGCATTGACTTCCAGTCCGGGCCGTCTCGGGAGTTTTTTGTTCACCTGTAACAATCAGTATTTTTTGCTAGAAGATTACTTGGAACCCCCCAAACATTATATATATATTTTTTTAAAGCAGAGGCCGTAGAGAATAAATCGGCGGGTTTTGCAATTATTGTGTGCAGCGGTTTTTCAAACGCAATTTAACCGCTTCCCGACCGCCCGCCGCAGTTATACTGCGGCAGGGCGGCTCACCTGCGCAAACCGACATAGGTATACATCGGTCGCGCGCCGACGTGCTTACGCCCCCGCTTGTCAGCGGAGGCTCAGATGCACGGTGCAGGCGGCTTCGTGTGACACCCGCGATCGTTCCCCGCTGAGAGAGAAGGACGGTCGGCTGTTGTAAACACAGCTGACCGTTCTTCTCCCTGGAATGATCACAGAGACCCTGTGATCCTTCTATATAGAATCTCATGTCTCTATGATAATTTCACAAGCCCCACCCCCTTACAGTTAGAAACACGCCCCTAGGTACTAGAGCTGCACGATTAATCGTATGAAAATCGCGATCTCGATTCACCCCTCCTGACGATCTAACCCTGAAATATGCTCGATTCTTTGCATAGCTGCATAGCAGAGAGAACAGCTGTGGAAAAAAAAAAAAAAGCCTCCCGACAAACAGCTATCAGCAAAGTCTCCCAGTAACTATAAACAAAAATGATTACATTGTATCTTTTCCTTCCCTCTGCCAGGGAGAAAGGAAGTTTAACCTCTTAAAGACTGGATCTTTTTCTGACATTTGTTGCTTGCAAGTTAAAATCATTTTTTTTGCTAGAAAAGTACTTGGAACCCCCAAACATTTTATATATTTTTTTTAGCAGAGACCCTACAGAATAAAATGGCGATTGTTGTAATATTTTATGTCACACTGTATTTGCGCAGCAGTCTTTCAAACGCAATTAATAGACTTTAATGAATAAAAAAAAAAAAAACGTAACAGTAAAGTTATCCCAATTTTTTTTGTTACACAGAGAATCGTGATCTTTATTCCAAGCTAAAAAATCGTGATTCTCATTTTGGCCAGAATCGTGCAGCTCTACTAGGTACACATTTAACCCCTTGATCACCCACTGTGTTAACCCCTTCCCTGCCAGTGTCATTATTACAGTAACAGTGAATATTTTTAGCGCCGATTACTGTAGTAATGTCACTGGTCCCCCCAAAAGTGTCAAAAATGTCAGTTAGGGGTCTGATCTGTCTGCCGCAATGTCACAGTCCCGCTAAAAATTGCAGATCGCCGCCATTATTAGTAAAAAAAAAACAAAACCAATAAAAATGACATAAATCTTTCTCGTAGTTAGTAGACGCAATAACTTTTGCGCAAACCAATCAAAATACGCTTATTGCAATTTTTTTTTTTTACCAAAAATATGTAGCAGAATACAAATTGGCCTAAAATGTTATAAAATTTAGATTTTTGAATTTTTTTTTTTTTTTTGGGTATGTTATATAGCAGAATGTGAAAAATACAAAAAACAATAAAAATTACAAATCTTTCCTGTAGTTAGTGGACGCAATAACTTTTGCACAAACCAATCAAAATACGCTTATTGCGATTTTTACCAAAAATATGTAGCAGAAAACAAATTGGCCTAAAATGTTAAAAAATGTAGATTTTTTATTTTTTATTTATTTATTTTTTTTGGTAATGTTATATAGCAGAATGTGAAAAATATTGTTTTTTTTTTTCTTTTTTTCAGAATTGTCGCTCTTCTTTTGTTTATAGCGCAAAAAAATAAAAAAATCGCACAGGTGATCAAATACCACCAAAAGAAAGCTCTATTAGTGGGAAAAAATGACATTACTTTTATTTTGGTACAGCGTCGCACGACCGCGCAATGGTCAGGTAAAGTAACGCAGTGCCGAATCGCAAAATATGGCCTGGTCATTACGGGGGAAAATCTTCCGGTCCAGAAGTGGTTAAGCAAAACGCCCATCACTCAAAAAAGTACAGGAGCTTCTTTTTTTTTCCATTGGTCACTTGGTCTATGGTACTAGACGTAACGGCATAAAGTAATGGTCGGATGTTCTCCATCCTTCTATATATATATGTGGATACCATAGTCGGTTACATATGATATTATTATGGGAAATACTAATCCTTTATGTGAAACCGTTGTGGGCTCTTACCCTGACATAGATCCTTATTATCCATCGGGCCATGCTGGCCGCTTGTGCTGATGATGTATGACTCATTTATGTTTTGTGTTATTACTTGACACATTTCATGCTTATACTATGCTAAAAATGTAAATAAAAAGGCATCCCAGCAGAGCATGATCCCCTCCCTTCGGAGACTGGGCTGCAGGGCAGTATTCTAACATGATAACGACCCCAAACACCTTTAAGACGACCACTGCCTTGGTAAAGAAGCTGAGGGTAAAGGTGATGGCCTGACCAAGCATGTCTCCAGACCTAAACCCTATTGAGCACCTGTGGGGCATCCTCAAATGGAAGATGGAGGAGCGCAAGGTCTCTAACATCCACCAGCTCTGTGATGTCATCATGGAGGAGTGGAAGAGGACTCCAGTGACAACCTGTGAAGCTCTGGTGAACTCCATGCCCAAGAGGGTTAAGGCAGTGCTGGAAAATAATGGTGGCCACACAAAATATTGACACTTTGGGCCCAATTCGGAAATTTCCCCTTAGGGGTGTACTCACTTTTGTTGGCAGCGGTTTAGACATTAATGGCTGTGTGTTGAGTTATTTTGAGGGGACAGCAAATTTACACTGTTATACAAGCTGTACACTCACTACTTTACATTGTAGCAAAGTGTCATTTCTTCAGTGTTGTCACATGAAAAGATAGAATAAAATATTTACAAAAATGTGAGGGGTGTACTTACTTTTGTGAGATACTGTATGTGTATACAGTATATATAAAACAAGATCCTTTCCTTTACTTTACTTTCCCCCCTCCATTCTTCCCCCTTCTCCCTCTATTCCTTCCTTCCTTCTCCCTCCATTTCTTTCTTTCTTTCTTTCTTTCTTTCTTTCTTTCTTTCTTTCTTTCTTTCTTTCTTTCTTTCTTTCCTCCTTCCTTCCTTCTTCCTCCATTTTTTTCTTTCTTTCTCTTTCTTTCTTTCTTTCTTTCTTTCTTTCTTTTCTTTCTTTCTTTCTTTCCTCCTTCCTTCCTTCTCCCTCCATTTTTTCTTTCTTTCTTTCCTCCTTCCTTCCTTCTTCCTCCATTTTTTCTTTCTTTCTTTCTTTCTTTTCTTTCTTTCTTTCTTTCTTTCTTTCTTTCTTTCTTTCTTTCTTTCTTTCTTTCTTTTCTTTCTTTCTTTCCTCCTTCCTTCCTTCTCCCTCCATTTTTTCTTTCTTTCTTTCTTTCTTTCCTCCTTCCTTCCTTCTTCCTCCATTTTTTTCTTTCTTTCTTTCTTTCTTTCTTTCTTTCTTTCTTTCTTTCTTTCTTTCTTTCTTTCTTTTTTCTTTCTTCTTTCTTTCTTTCTTTCCTCCTTCCTTCCTTTCTCCCTCCATTTTTTTTCTTTCTTTCTTTCTTTCCTTCCTCCTTCCTTCCTTCTTCCTCCATTTTTTTCTTTCTTTCTTTCTTTCTTTCTTTCTTTCTTTCTTTCTTCTTTCTTTCTTTCTTTCTTTCTTTCTTTCTTTCTTTCTTTCTTTCTTTCTTCCTTCTTTCCTTCTCCCTCCATTTCTTTCTTCTTTCTTTCTTTCTTTCTTTCTTTCTTCTTTCTTTCTTTCTTTCTTTCTTTCTTTCTTTCTTTCTTTCTTTCTTTCCTCCTTCCTTCCTTCTCCCTCCATTTTTTTTCTTTCTTTCTTTCTTTCCTCCTTCCTTCCTTCTTCCTCCATTTTTTTCTTTCTTTCTTTCTTTCTTTCTTTCTTTCTTTCTTTCTTTCTTTCTCTTTCTTTCTTTCCTTCTTTCCTTCTCCCTCCATTTCTTTCTTTCTTTCTTTCTTTCTTTCTTTTCTTTCTTTCTTTCTTTCTTTCCTTCCTTCCTTCCTTCTCCCTCCATTTTTCTTTCTTTCTTTCTTTCTTTCTTTCTTTCTTTCTTTCTTTCTTTCTTTCTTTCTTTCTTTCTTTCTTTCTTTCTTTCTTTCTTTCTTTCTTTCTTTCTTTCTTTCTTTCCTCCTTCCTTCCTTCTCCCTCCATTTTTTTCTTTCTTTCTTTCTTTCCTCCTTCCTTCCTTCTTTCCTCCATTTCTTTCTTTCTTTTTCTTTCTTTCTTTCTTTCTTTCTTTCTTTCTTTCTTTCTTTCTTTCTTTCTTTCTTTCTTTCTTTCTTTCTTTCTTTCTTTCTTTCTTTCTTTCTTTCCTCCTTCCTTCCTTCCTTCCTTCTCCCTCCATTTTTTTCTTTCTTTCTTTCTTTCCTCCTTCCTTCCTTCTTCCTCCATTTTTTTCTTTCTTTCTTTCTTTCTTTCTTTCTTTCTTTCTTTCTTTCTTTCTTTCTTTCTTTCTTTCTTTCTTTCTTTCTTTCTTTCTTTCTTTCTTTCTTTCTTTCTTTCTTTCTTTCTTTCTCTTTCTTTCTTTTTTCTTTCTTTCTTTCTTTTTTCTTTCTTTCTTTCCTTCCTTTCTCCCTTCCTCTCTCTTTCTCCACCCCCTCTATTATCTCATCCCCCCCTATCCCCCCCCGTCTCTCTCCCCCTATCCTTGCTCCCCCCCAACTCTCTCTCTTTCTTACCCCCTCCACTCATCTCTCTTCCCTCTATCCCCCCCTATTAGTGCAGTAAATCCAGCGGTGATTCTGCCCCCCATCTATAATAATGATAAGTGCTCTGTATATAAGTTGGGTCTTTATTGCGGGTTTAACTCACCCCCCCCCCCCTCGCTTCCACCGCCCCCCCCCCCCCCCCATTGTACATTACACTCTTTGAAGCTTTTTTCGCTTTGCTGCTCCCCCTATCCTTGCTCCCCCCCCCCACTCTATTTCTTTATTTCTTACCGTCTCATCTCTCTACCCCCATTGGTGCAGTAAATCCAGCAGTGATTCTGCCCCCCCCCCCCCCCCCATAATAATGATGAATGCTCTGTATGTTAGTCGGGTCTCTATTGCAGATTTACACCCCCCCCCCCTCTTTTTTCTCTCTCTCCCTTCCTCCCTTTTCAACCCCCTTCCTCTGTGTCTCTCTCTCTCTCTTTGCTCTCACCCCCACTCTCTTTCTTACCCCCTTATCTCTCCCCCCCCCCTTCCCCCTATTGGTGCAGAAATCTAGCAGTGATTCTGCCCCCCCCCCCCTCTATAATAATGATAAGTGCTCTGTATATAAGTTGGGTCTGTATTGCGGATTTAACCCCCCCCCCCCCCCCCCCGCCATTGCCCCATTGTACATTCCACT
>NC_138779.1:213703940-213707178 GCF_965119305.1 Pelophylax lessonae | reverse complement strand
CCCTATTTTCTTTTCTTTCTTTCTTTCTTTTCTTTCTTCTTTCCTTTTCTTTCTTTCTTTCTTTCTTTCTTTTCTTTCTTTCTTTCTTTTCTTTCTTTCTTTCTTTCTTTCTTTCTTTCTTTCTTTCTTTCTTTCTTTCCTTCCTTCCTTCCTCTCCTCCATTTTTTTCTTTCTTTCTTTCTTTCCTCCTTCCTTCCTTCTTCCTCCATTTTTTTTTCTTTCTTTCTTTCTTTCTTTCTTTCTTTCTTTCTTTCTTTCTTTCTCTTTCTTTCTTTCCTTCTTTCCTTCTCCCTCCATTTCTTCTTTCTTTCTTTCTTTCTTTCTTTCTTTCTTTCTTTCTTTCTTTCCTTCCTTCCTTCCTTCTCCCTCCATTTTTTCTTTCTTTCTTTCTTTCTTTCTTTCTTTCTTTCTTTCTTTCTTTCTTTCTTTCTTTCTTTCTTTCTTTCTTTCTTTCTTTCTTTCTTTCTTTCTTTCTTTCTTTCCTCCTTCCTTCCTTCTCCCTCCATTTTTTTCTTTCTTTCTTTCTTTCCTCCTTCCTTCCTTCTTCCTCCATTTCTTTCTTTCTTTCTTTCTTTCTTTCTTTCTTTCTTTCTTTCTTTCTTTCTTTTCTTTCTTTCTTTCTTTCTTTCTTTCTTTCTTTCTTTCTTTCTTTCTTTCTTTCTCCTTTCTTTCTTTTCTTCCTTTCCTTTCTTTTCTTTTCCTTTCTTCCTTCCTTCTTCCTTCCTTCCTTCTCCCTCCATTTTTTTCTTTCTTTCTTTCTTTCTTCTCCTTCCTTCCTTCCTTCCTTCCTCCATTTTTTTCTTTCTTTCTTTCTTTCTTTCTTTCTTTCTTTCTTTCTTTCTTTCTTTCTTTCTTTCTTTCTTTCTTTCTTTCTTTCTTTCTTTCTTTCTTTCTTTCTTTTTTCTTTCTTTCTTTCTTTCTCTTTCTTTCTTTTTTTCTTTCTTTCTTTCTTTTTTCTTTCTTTCTTTCCTTCCTTTCTCCCTTCCTCTCTCTTTTCTCCACCCCCTCTATTATCTCATCCCCCCCTATCCCCCCCGTCTCTCTCCCCCTATCCTTGCTCCCCCCCAACTCTCTCTCTTTCTTACCCCCTCCACTCATCTCTCTTCCCTCTATCCCCCCCTATTAGTGCAGTAAATCCAGCAGTGATTCTGCCCCCCATCTATAATAATGATAAGTGCTCTGTATATAAGTTGGGTCTTTATTGCGGGTTTAACTCACCCCCCCCCCCTCGCTTCCACCGCCCCCCCCCCCCCCCCATTGTACATTACACTCTTTGAAGCTTTTTTCGCTTTGCTGCTCCCCCTATCCTTGCTCCCCCCCCCCACTCTATTTCTTTATTTCTTACCGTCTCATCTCTCTACCCCCTATTGGTGCAGTAAATCCAGCAGTGATTCTGCCCCCCCCCCCCCCCCCCATAATAATGATGAATGCTCTGTATGTTAGTCGGGTCTCTATTGCAGATTTACACCCCCCCCCCTCTTTTTTCTCTCTCTCCCTTCCTCCCTTTTCAACCCCCTTCCTCTGTGTCTCTCTCTCTCTCTTTGCTCTCACCCCCACTCTCTTTCTTACCCCCTTATCTCTCCCCCCCCCTTCCCCCTATTGGTGCAGAAAATCTAGCAGTGATTCTGCCCCCCCCCCCCTCTATAATAATGATAAGTGCTCTGTATATAAGTTGGGTCTGTATTGCGGATTTAACCCCCCCCCCCCCCCCCGCCATTGCCCCATTGTACATTCCACTTGTTGTAGCTCTTTTATCTTTGCTACCCACATCCTCCCCCCCCCAATCTTTTTTCTCTCTCTCCCTTCAACCCTTTTGAACCCCCCCTCTTTCTCTGTCTCTCTCCCCCTATCCTTGCTCTCACGCCCCCCCCCCCTCCCCCATTGGTGCAGTAAATCCAGCTGTGATTCTGCCCCCCCCATAATAATAATAAGTGCTTCTGTATATAAGTCAGGTTTGTATTGTGGATTTAACTACCCCCGCCCCCCCCGTCCCCCATTGCCCATTCCACTTGTTGTAGCTCTTTTATCTTTGCTACCCTCACCCCCCCCCCAATCTTTTTTCTCTCTCTCCCTTCACCCCTTTTCAACCCCCCTCTTTCTCTGTCTCTCTCCCCCTATCATTGCTCTCACCCCCCCCCCACTCTCTTTCTTACCCCCTCATTGGTGCAGTAAATCGAGCAGTGATTCTGTTCACCCCCCCTATAATAATGATGAGTGCTCTGTATATAAGTTAGGTCTTTATTGCAGATTTACCCCCCCCCCCCTCATTGGTGCAGTAAATCCAGCAGTGATTCTGTTCCCCCCTATAATAATGATGAGTGCTCTGTATATAAGTTGGGTCTGATTGCGGATTTAACCCCCCCCCCCCCGCCATTGCCCCATTGTACATTCCACTTGTTGTAGCTCTTTTATCTTTGCTACCCACATCCTCCCCCCCCCCCCCAATCTTTTTTCTCTCTCTCCCTTCACCCCTTTTGAACCCCCCCTCTTTCTCTGTCTCTCTCCCCCTATCCTTGCTCTCACGCCCCCCCCCCCTTCCCCCATTGGTGCAGTAAATCCAGCAGTGATTCTGCCCCCCCCCCATAATAATAATAAGTGCTTCTGTATATAAGTCAGGTTTGTATTGTGGATTTAACTACCCCCGCCCCCCCGTCCCCCATTGCCCATTCCACTTGTTGTAGCTCTTTTATCTTTGCTACCCTCACCCCCCCCCCCAATCTTTTTTCTCTCTCTCCCTTCACCCCTTTTCAACCCCCCTCTTTCTCTGTCTCTCTCCCCCTATCATTGTTCTCACCCCCCCCCACTCTCTTTCTTACCCCCTCATTGGTGCAGTAAATCGAGCAGTGATTCTGTTCACCCCCCCTATAATAATGATGAGTGCTCTGTATATAAGTTAGGTCTTTATTGCAGATTTACCCCCCCCCCCCTCATTGGTGCAGTAAATCCAGCAGTGATTCTGTTCCCCCCTATAATAATGATGAGTGCTCTGTATATAAGTCAGGTCTTTATTGCAGATTTACCTCCCCCCTCCTCCCCCGTCCCCCCCATTGTACATTCCACTTGTTGAAGCTCTTTTATCACTGCTCGGGGCGATTAAAATTCCTGCCGGGCTGCTCAGCAACCGAAAATAAATTCTTGATCACAGTATATGTGCTTCATGCAGAACGCTGGTCCTGTATGGAGGGCGCTAAAGGCCGGACGCACACTGCGATGACAATACAGCCCCCCCCCGCACACT
>NC_138779.1:213468940-213698940 GCF_965119305.1 Pelophylax lessonae | reverse complement strand
GGGTTAATGGGTTAAAGACGGTGCTGTCTGTCATGCACTGTTAACTGCGGGAACGTATAAAGACAGTTGTGTGCCTTTCCAATTCATGTCCAATCAACTAAATTGACCACAGGTGGACTCCAATCAAGTTGTAGAAACATCTCAAGGATGATCAGTGGAAACAGGATGGCACCTGAGCTCAATTTTGAGTGTCATGGTAAAGGGTGTGAATACTTATGTACATGGGATTTTTTTCTTTTTAATAAATTTGCAAAGATTTCAACCAAACTTCTTTCACGTTGTCATTATGGGGGATCGTTTGTAGAATTTTGAGAAAATTAAAAATAAGGAATCCATTTTTGGAATAAAGCTGTAACAGCAAAATGTGAAAATAGTGAAGCTCTGTGAATATTTTCCGGACGCTCTGTATATAAATATTTAAGGGTTTACAGTAATTGCTAGCAAAAAAAAAATTGCTGATTTTAACACGTTTGCAAAAATTGTAAAAATGTCCCCCGTTAGGCAAGTGGTTTAGGGAAAAAGAAAATCTGCTGAAGCGGCCTTTAAATATTGACAAGCGCGCCGATAATTAGTATGCCGGGGACGCGATGTTGCTGACTTTCTGGGTCTTTTCTCTCCGGCTTTGATTGATTGGACAGGAAGCGGCTTCATCCCCCCCGAAACGCAGGCGTGCAGTTTCCAAGCAGAGCGGCGATGGTGTCACCGGAGCCCTCCTCTGTCCGCTTGTCTCTGGTTATTGATGAAGGGTCGTATTTGCCCATCAATGCCCCCCTCCCAGCCATTCTCTGCCCCCATTTCACTGGCCTCGTCCTTCCTGCTCGCCTCACTTTTCTTTTCTCTTGGCTCCCCTCTTCCCTCGCTCCCTCCTTCCTCCTCGCTCGGAGCCAAGAGCAGCCTCTGCCAAGTCCACGTCCTGTTTTGCCGGCCGGCCGGCTGGGACGTTACGCAGCCAGGAAACGGGAGAAGATGTCTGTAAAGTGGGGGGGTTGTTCTAGAACAGGCCGCGTCAGGATTTCGGAATCGCAGAGGAAATCGATGAAGAATGGCATCCTTCATTATTCCTGGTGCTGCGGCTTGGGAAAAATAAGGGGGTTTGGTGCCGCATTGCATTTTTTTCTTTTTTTTCTTTTGCGTCCTTGCGATGAACTAGGAGTGCAGAGAGAAAGCACAACATAGGAATCCAGCAGCACCACAAACCCCAGCAAGTCCCTGGCTGCATGCATCTAAAATGAAACTACAGGTCCCAGCAGTCCCAGTGTCCAGATAGCGGCCCGCAACCAACACAAAACTACAAGTCCCAGCAGTCCCAGTGTCCAGATAGCAGCATATAGCCAGCACAAAACTACAGGTCACAGTGTCCAGATAGCGACATACAACTAACACAGAACTACAAGTCCCAGCAGTCCCAGTGTCCAGATAGCGGCATACAACCAACTCAGAACTACAAGTCCCAGCAGTCCCAGATTACAGATAGCAGCACACAACCAATACGAAACTACAGGTCCCAGCAGTTCCAGTGTCTAGATAGCAGCACACAGCCAACACAAAACGACAAGGCCTAGCAACCCCAGTGTCCAGATAGCAGCATACAGCTGACATGAAACTACAGGTCCCAGCAACCCCAGAGTCCAGATAGTAGCACACAGCCAGCACAGAACTAAAAGTCCCAGCAGCCCCAGTGTCCAGATAGCGGCATACAACCAACACAGAACTACAAGTCCCAGCAGTCCCAGATTACAGATAGCAGCACACAACCAATACGAAACTACAGGTCTCAGCAGTTCCAGTGTCTAGATAGCAGCACACAGCCAACACAAAACGACAAGGCCTAGCAACCCCAGTGTCCAGATAGCAGCATACAGCTGACATGAAACTACAGGTCCCAGCAACCCCAGAGTCCAGATAGTAGCACACAGCCAGCACAGAACTAAAAGTCCCAGCAGCCCCAGTGTCCAGATAGCAGCATACAGCCAATATGAAATGACAGGTCCCATTACTGCCAGTGTCCAGATAGCAGCACAATATCAATACGAAACTACAGGTCCCAGCAGTCCCAGTGTCCAGATAGCGGCACACAGCTAACAGAACTACATGTCCCAGCAGTTCCACTGTCCAGATAACAACATACAGTACAGCCAACACAGAACTACAAGTCCCAGCAGTTCCAGTAGCCAACACAGATCTAAAAGTCCCAGCAACCCCAGATATCAGCACACAATACCAATAGGAAAGTACAGGTCCCAGCAACCCCAGAGTCCAGATAGTGGTACACAGCCAACACAGAACTACAAGTCCCAGCAGTTCCAGTGTCTAGATAGCAGCACACAGACAATACAGAACTACAAGTCTCAGCAGTTCCAGTGTCCAGATAGCGGCACACAGCCAACGCAGAACTACAAGTCCCAGCAGTCCCAGTGTCCAGATAGCAGTATACAGCCATCACAAAACTACAGGTCCCAGCAGCCCCAGTGTCCAGATAGCAGCACGCAACCAATACAAAACTACAGGTCCCAGTAACTCCAGTGTCCAGATAGCGGCACACAGCTAACACAGAACTACAAGTCCCATCAGTCCCAGTGTCCAGATAGCGGCACACAGCTAACACAGAACTATAAGTCCCAGCAGTTCCAGTGTCTAAAAAGCAGCACACAGCCAACACAACACTACAAGCCCCAGCAGTCCCAGTGTCCAGATAGCAGCACACAGCCAATACAGAACGACAAGTTTCAGTCCAGATAGCAGCAATCGGCCAATATGGAAGTTCAAGTCCCAGCAGTTCCATTGTCTAGATAGCAGCACACAGCCAACACAGAACTACAGGTCCCAGCAGTCCCAGTGTCCAGATAGCAGCACACAACCAATATGAAACTACAGGTCCCAGCAACCCCAGTGTCCAGATAGCAGCACAAAGCCAACACAGAACTACAAGTTCCAGCAGTCCCAGTGTCCAGATACCAGCAATCGGCCAATATAGAACCAGAAGTCCCAGTGTCCAGATAGCAGCACACAGCCAAAACAGAACTACAAGTCGCAGCAGTCCCAGTGGCCAGATAGCAGCACACAACCAATATGAAACTACAGGTCCCAGCAACCCCAGTGTCCAGATAGCAGCACAAAGCCAACACAGAACTACAAGTTCTAGCAATTCCAGGGTCCAGATAACAGCAATCACCTAATACAGAACGACGAGTCCCTGGGACCCCAGTGTTCATATAGCAGTACACAGCCAATAATAAACAAGTCCCAGCAATCCCAGCTTCCAGATAACGGCATACAGCCAATACGGAACTTCAAGTCCCAGCACTCCCAACCTCCAGATAGCGAAAGGCAGGGAACCTTTAGGGCTCATGTGGATGCCATTGTTGCCAAATGCTGAATTTTGCATTTGAATGCATTACTGCTGAAACACATGCCATCATGTATTTTATTCTACCAGTTGCTTGTCAGAATACCTGAACAGTGGCTGTATCTGATTGGATGCAGCCACTGTTCAGCTGACAAATTTGTTCCCCAGCATCCTTAAATTTTTCAGTCAAAGGATATTGGACAGGAGGTGGCCGACAGAGCCACCCATGTATTGAAATTCAAATAGAGTGTACCCAACTTTAGATTGATGGTTGGTGGAGTAAGGCCAATACACTTGTGTTCATTGAGAAGAATGTTCCTTATATTGATGGTCAGTGGAAAGAATGCCCCTTACATTGGTGGTAGGTGGGAAGAATGCTCCTTACATTGGTGGTCAGTGGGAAGAATGCTCCTTACATTGGAGGTCAGTGGGAAGAATGCTCCTTAGATTGGAGGTCAGTGGGAAGAATGTCCCTTACATTGGTGGTCAGTGGGAAGAATGTCCCTTACATTGGTGGTCAGTGGGAAGAATGCTCCTTACATTGGTGATCAGTGAGAAGAATGCTCCTTACATTGGTGGTCAGTGGGAAGAATGCTCCTTACATTGGTGGTCAGTGAGAAGAATGCTCCGTACATTTGTGATCAGTGGGAAGAATGTTCCCCTCATTGGAGATCAGTGGGAAGAATGCCCCTTACATTGGTGGTCAGTGAGAAGAATGTCCCTTACATTGGTGATCAGTGGGAAGAATGCTCCTTACATTGGTGGTCAGTGGGAAGAATGCCCCTTACATTGGTGGTCAGTGGGAAGAATGCTCCTTACATTGGTGGTCAGTGGGAAGAATGCTCCTTACATTGGTGGTCAGTGGGAAGAATGCTCCTTACATTGGTGGTCAGTGGGAAGAATGCCCCTTACATTGGTGGTCAGTGAGAAGAATGCCACCTGACAGATAGTTGAAAAGATCATTGGTGTCAGTGGTAACTTACTGTATCTGGCATTCAGGAATTGCTCATTGATCCCCTACCAACCTATGGAGGAACCTTAGAGTTCCACAGAAACCTGGCTTTTGGAAAGGCTGCTCCATCATTGTGTGTCCCGGCTTTGTTTAGGTCTGTGTTTGGGTGACGGTTTGGCTCTGTTGATAAACAATTGGTTAGGTTGGTGATTTTTTTTTATATCAAACACATGGTGGTTATTTATCAACAAAAGTCGTGATCACTATGGCAGCACTGTAAGACTCGATTCACACTAGCACGACTTGTCAGGCGACTTATCAGCTTGACAAGTCGTGCTCCCTCGCGGTCCATTGACTGCTACAGGACCCGTTCTAATAGGAGCGACACAAGTCCCTCCGACTTAGAAAAAGGGTCCTGTACTACTTCTGGGCGACCTCGGAGCGACTTGCATAGACTTCCATTATGTGAAGTCCATGCAAGTCACTCCGAAGTCGTGGTGCATGGGAATGCACAAGTCGCCACCGAAGTAGTAAGGAGTCGTGTCGCCTTAGTGTGAACCGACTCTCATGACTTGCCAGGCGACTTGGTCAGCCTTAGCAAGTTGCGCACCGTCGGGTCCATTGAGTAGTACAGGACCCGTTCTAATAGGAGCGACACAAGTCGCTCCGACTAAGAAAAAGGGTCCTGTACTACTTCGGGGAGACCTGGAGGCGACTTGCATAGACATTCATTATATAAAGTCCGTGCAAGTCGCGCCGAAGTCCCGAAGTCGGAGCGACCTAATGTGAACGGGGGCTAAAGGAATCACATGACTTTGTTTACATGCAATGGGTTGGGGTATCGCTAAGGTTAGGGTTACCTTTAGAGTTAGAACTAGAGTCAGGATTACATTTAGGGTTAGGCTTAGCATTTTATTACCCAAAAACCTTTCATGGATAGTTGAAAAGAATGTTCGTAACCAGGAATCATTTTATGCCCATAGTGAGCAGCTTTTTGAGGTTTAAAAATGGACAACAGGCTCACTTTAAGAGCGAAGCCATCCACCACTACACCGAGTTTGGCTCTAGCTTTGTCAGTATAATTCCTCCCAGCTCTGGCCAGATTCAGCGCGTGTTATACAAGAGCCCTTTTGTTTTGGAAAGCTGGACAATACCTGCAATGGTGACGAGAATAGAGCCGGAGAGGCAGTGGCGCTCCTCCCAGCTTTCTGAGATGAGGAAGAGGGACATCCTTTAGCACAAAGTATGTAGGAGAAGGACTCCCCACCACTCATGTACAGGAAATAATAAGCAAAAATTGAATGTCTGAACCCACAAGTTCCGTTTCATCACTACTTGTCCTTTACAAGTCAGTTCATAAAGAGGGACAACTGAAGAGGAAGCGCAGAGGGGTTTAGTTCCAAAAGAAAGTCTTTATTAAAAGAGGGACAGTTGGTAGGTATTGTAAGTGGAGATTATTCTATTGAACAATCCTTTGTATCAATCGATAAGCGCTCTCTTATTTGCTTAACACAGCCCCAGACTGGCCAATGGGGCACACCGGGCATTTGCCCCATGGGACTGGGTCCTAACAAGAGCGACCCGTTGATGACCAGGCTGCAGAGCGGGAGGTAAGCGGCAACTGCGGTCTTAACAGGACTGACGCAGACCGCGGTCGCTGCTCACCTCCCCCTCTGCTGCCATGCCTGTGTCTCCTTTCCCAGGCCATCCTTTTAGCAGAGCAGGGAACGGGAGGAGCAGGAGATCTGCACTGAGAGCGGGAGTCTTTTCATATCACCAAGTGGGTAATCACCCGTTTGATGATACGATCCAGACCCACACACAGTCTGAATCCTGCCTCTGCCCTGCCAATGGTAGGACTTTGCAGGGGAGGCAGAGAGTAAAAGGGGTAATATGATTAGAGAGAAAGGGAGGGGGGGCATGTCTAAAGGGGGCACTGTGATGGGGGGCTGTGATTGCTAGGGGCACTGTGATATAAAGGAGACTGCACTGTAATTATTGCTTTGCCCCTTTACAGTGCAGTCCCCTTTCTATCACAGACAGTACCTCTTCACAATACAGTGTGGAGGACCTACTCCGTGAATATCCCATCACCAACAGCCACCGTGAGAAGACCAACTATTCATCCCAGAGATGTTCAATAGGGTTGAGGTCCAGGGATCGGTGCAGGACACTGTAGTTCCTCCACACTGAACTGGACAAACCATATCTGTATAGAGCTGGCTTTGTACACAGGAGCAGTCATGCTGGAACTGAAAAGTGTCTTCACCAAACTTTTACCACAAGGATGGGCGAGCACAATTGTCTACAATTGTTTTTCTATGCTGTAGTATTACCAGTACCCTTCACCAAAGATACCCGATACCTCATTTGGAGGGGGGGGGTCCAAGTACTATGGTCATGTAGAAAGTGTTTTGTGGTGTTCTTAACCTTTGGTAGGTGTGATGGACAGATGTCCTTAGCTTTATAGGTAGGTGTAATGGTCAGGGGTCCCCAACCTTTGGGTATAAAGGTAGGTATGATGGTCTGGAGTCCCCAGCCTTTGGCTGTTTAGGTAGGTGTGATGGTCAGGTGTCCCCAACCTTTGGCCATATAGGTCGTTCTGATGGTCAGATGTACCCAACCTTTGGCCATATAGGTTGGTGTGATGGTCAGATGTCCCCAAACCTTGGCCATATAGATAGGTGTGCTGATCAGGTGTACCCAGCCTTTTGCCATATAGGTAGTTGTGATAGTAAGATGTCCCCAACCTTTGGCCATTTAGGAAGGTGTAATACTCAGGTGTCCCCAACCTTTGGCCATATAGGTAGTTCTGATGGTCAGATGTACCCAACCTTTGGCCATATAGGTTGGTGTGATGGTCAGATGTCCCCAAACCTTGGCCATATAGATAGGTGTGCTGATCAGGTGTACCCAGCCTTTTGCCATATAGGTAGTTGTGATAGTAAGATGTCCCCAACCTTTGGCCATTTAGGAAGGTGTAATACTCAGGTGTCCCCAACCTTTGGCCATATAGGTAGTTCTGATGATCAGATGTACCCAACCTTTGGCCATATAGGTTGGTGTGATGGTCAGATGTCCCCAGGTGTGCTGATCAGGTGTACCCAGCCTTTTGCCATATAGGTAGTTGTGATAGTAAAATGTCCCCAACATTTGGGCATTTAGGTAGGTCTGATGGTCAGATGTTTCCAACCTTTAACCATATAGGTAATCCTGAGGGTCAGATGTCCCCAACCTTTGGCCATATAGGTATTTCTAATAGTCAGATGTCCCCAACCTTTGACCCCATAGTGTAGCTTCACTACCTGGTAAGTCACTGTCCTGGAGGACAGTGAGACGTTTCTTTTCCTGGTATCTCTGAAGATGGACTTTTCTAGAAAGCACAAAAAGAAATCTTAGCGTACTTATCCCAAAATTGGTGACATAACTACGGGGGAGATACATCGAGCCGGTCATCATGTATAGTTGATGAGTGTCAGTTTCAAGATCTGATCTACGTTAAAGATGTGCGCTGAGCTCCCGTGACGCCTCTCATTGTATACGCCTTTGTGACGGGGATATTCGGTTACGGACGCCAGGAACAGATTGTTTTTACACTCTGTGCTGCTATCGGCACGGCGGGCGATGACCGCGGGAGAAGACGCACTAAGAGCCGCTGTATTATTAATGGCGCTGAACTAAAGTGTGAGCGAACAGGGCCAGCTTACTAAGAGGGAACCTCACAAATGCGCTTCTGGAAGAATGGTCAAACATTCCTATATAGACACACACCTAAACCTTGTGGACAGCCTTTCCAGAAGAGTTGAAGCTGTTATAGCTGAAAAGGGTGGGCCAACTCAATATTGAACCCTACGAACTAAAACTGGGATGCCATTAAAGTTCATGTGTGTGTAAAGGCAGGTGTCTCAAAACTTTTGACAACATAGTGTACTTGCCAACCGTCCCGGATTTGCCGGGACAGTCATGCTTTTTACTAATCTGTCCCAGAATGGCCGTGTACCAGGAAGCATTCCACAACCTTTACTTTGTCCTCTTGACCCCCCCTGTACTTTGCCCTTATGACCCCCCCATACTGTACCTTTCTTCCTTTCACTCTCTACTGTGCCCTTTGTGTTGATTAGTCCTTGATTTTTTTGGTATGTTTTGAATCGATTTTATAGGAAGTACTAATGAATAAATGTTTAATTCTATCTATATATTCTTTAATTCTTGCGAGTTGATGCCTAAATAAGGGCAGGCTGGTAGGGGCCCCAATGCATTATTTTGCCCAGGGGTCCATGATGCTATTAAGTTGGTCCTTATTATTTGTTGCTATTGGTTACTGCACTTTTCTTAGAAAATCCACCCTGGAGCTCTGACTCCTCTACAAGTAAGGATTGTGTTTCCATGGGAAGAACTATCCGAGGGTGGCTGAGCGGGAGGCGCACAGCTGCCGTATGTAAACAGTGCCGATCTATATATAGTGCAAGATAATTCTATGATTTAACCTAGGACATCGGGATCTCATAACCTTTACACAGCGCTGGATAATACCAAACCTAACCCAACATTATGAGGGATCTCAGAGACTATGTGGAGTGCTTGTGATAGCTCATACCCAGGGGAGGACAGGGGCAGGGGGACAATTACTCCCTGGGCCGCTCAGATGCTCTGTAAAAAAGCTCCACCACTTCTGCCAGAGACCTGCCTAAAGAATTCCTGGTGAAGAGAAGTAAAAATTACCCTCTGCTGACTTACTGAGTGTGGGATGAAGACAAGGACAGAGCGCAGGCCTCCCCACCACCATGGATGGTGTAAACTGTGTCTGAGCAGAGGCCGGTTCCATGCCCCAATGTAGACTCTACTCCCCCAGGCAGCCCCGACCGAGTTGTCCCAGCTCCCCCCAACTGCCCCCTGCTGGCCAGGTCGGGAACCCGGATTTGGCCAGTGAGTACAGAGTATTTGGAGCTTCAGCCTGGAATGGGGGTCAGGAGGGAGCTGGGAAGAGGGAGAGTGGGAGGGGGGCACTCTGATAGGGACGCCCTGATATAGGGGGCACTGTGATGAGGACGGATAGTGTAAGGGGGCACTCTGATGTAACACCTGATGTAGGGGGCACTCTGATGGAACACCTGATGTAAGGGGGCACTCTGGAGGGGACACCTGATGTAGGGGACACCTGATGTAGGGGAGCACCCTGATGGGGACACCTGATGTAAGGGAGCACCATGATTGAACACCTGTTGTAAGGGGGCACTCCGATAGAACACCTGATGTAAGATGGCACTATGGAGGGGACACCTGATGTAGGGGAGCACCCTGATGGGGACACCTGATGTAAGGGGGCACCGTGATGGGAAAACCCGATGTAAGGGGCACTGTGATTGGGACACCTGATGTAAGGGGGCACTCTGATGGAACACCTGATGTAAGGGGGCACTCTGATAGAACACCTGATGTAAGGGGGCACTGTGATTGGGACACCTGATGTAAGGGGGCACTCTGATGGAACACCTGATGTAAGGGGGCACTCTGATAGAACACCTGATGTAAGGGGGCACTCTGATAGAACACCTGATGTAAGGGGGCACTCTGATGGAACACCTGATGTAAGGGGGCACTCTGATAGAACACCTGATGTAAGGGGGCACTCTGATAGAACACCTGATGTAAGGGGGCACTCTGATAGAACACCTGATGTAAGGGGGCACTCTGATAGAACACCTGATGTAAGGGGGCACTCTGATAGAACACCTGATGTAGGGGGCTCTCTGATGGAACACCTGATGTAAGGGGACACTCTGGAGGGGACACCTGATGTAGGGGAGCACCCTGATGGGGACACCTGATGTAGGGGAGCACCCTGATGGGGACACCTGATGTAGGGGAGCACCCTAATGGGGACACCTGATGTAAGGGAGCACTCTGATGTAACACCTGTTGTAAGGGGGCACTCTGATAGAACACCTGTTGTAGGGGGGCACTCTGATAGAACACCTGATGTAAGGGGGCACTCTGGAGGGGACACCTGATGTAAGGGGAGCACCCTGATGGGGACACCTGATGTAAGGGGGCACTATGATGGGGAAAACCCGATGCAAGGGGCACTGTGATGAGGACGGATAGTTAAAGGGGGCACTCTGATGTAACACCTTATGTAGGGGGTACTCTGATGGGGACGCAGATGATGAGGACACCTCATGTAGGGGGGCACTCTGATGGGGACACAGATGATGAGGACACCTCATGTAGGGGCGCACTCTGATGGGGACACAGATGATGAGGACACCTCATGTAGGGGGGCACTCTGATGGGGACACAGATGATGAGGACACCTCATGTAGGGGGGCACTCTGATGGGGACACAGATGATGAGGACACCTCATGTAGGGGGGCACTCTGATGGGGACACCCAATGAAAGGGGGGCACTCTGGTAGGGGCACTGATGTAAGGGGGCACTCCGATGGGGACACCTGATGCAGGGGGGGCACTCTGACGTGGAAATCTGATGTAAGGGAGCACTCTAATGGAACACCTGATGTAAGTGGGGCACTCTGATGGGGACACCTGATGCAGGGGGTGCACTCTGAGGGGGACATCTGATGTAAGGGGGCACTCTGATGGAACACCTGATGTAAGCGGGGCACTCTGATGGAACACCTGTGTAAGGGGGCACTCTGGAGGGGACACCTGATGTAGGGGAGCACCCTGATGGGGACACCTGATGTAGGGGAGCACCCTGATGGGGACAACTGATGTAAGGGAGCACTCTGATGGAACACCTGTTGTAAGGGGGCACTCCGGTAGAACACCTGATGTAAGGGGGCACTCTGGAGGGGACACCTGATGTAGGGGAGCACCCTGATGGGGACACCTGATGTAGGGGAGCACCCTGATGGGGACACCTGATGTAAGGGAGCACTCCGATGGAACACCTGTTGTAAGGGGGCACTCCGGTAGAACACCTGATGTAAGGGGGCACTCTGGAGGGGACACCTGATGTAGGGGAGCACCCTGATGGGGACACCTGATGTAAGGGGGCACCATGATGGGAAAACCCGATGTAAGGGGCACTGTGATGGGGACACATGATATAAGGGGGCACTCTGATGGAAAACCTGATGTAAGGGGGCACTGTGATAGAACACTTGATGTAAGGGGGCACTCCTCCACATGTTTAACGTAATTACTGGAAATTTGGAAATTGCTAAGAAAGTTGTACATCACCTATTTTTGATAGACATTGAATCTCTACATCTATACTGGAATCTGACCCGTCACAAACATGGGATTCAGACCTCTGCTGGAAGAAAATGTAAATTGAATTAGAATTTAATACCCCTGAAATAGATAGATAGATAGATAGATAGATAGATAGATAGATAGATAGATAGATAGATAGATAGATAGATAGATAGATAGATAGATAGAATAGATAGAGTGTGATCTCGGCTTCAGGTATCTTCCTTCTGTAGCACTGTCCCATTTGCCACATAGCAAGGAAAGGAACATCAGAAATTTGTCGACAGCCATAGATAAAGGAGCACAATATGCAAATGATGATCCGGAGATGGGTCAGAGGTCTGGCTGGGGAGGATATTAATATCCGAAGCTGTCGCCTCAGCGGAAGTGATATTTTAAATCGGCAGACTGGGACAATTATACTCCGGTAATAGGAGAGTGAAAGCTGGAGACGGAGCTGAGCACTTTCCACTTGCTGAGGATGGACTCAGAGCCTGCAGATCCTTAACTTCTGCAGAGGGTCAAGACTGTGTGACGCCTGAGTCCTTATCTGTGATGAGTACGGCTGAGATAGACCGTGTGTGACAAACGCCACTTACACTCCGCTGCAACTTTTCCTTCTAATTCCCGATGGGTTAAAATAGATGTATATCCAATCTGTATAAATCTGCATTTTCAGAAATGAATACTTGGTAAACCTGCCATGAAATTCCTTGATCAGGCATTTCCTATTATGGTGTGACAACTGTCTCCTAATTGTTCTGGTGTGTTGTCACCCAGTTACTTGAGCCCCTAGTGGAGATTACACACAAGCCAGCACACGGCTCAGGCTGGCTTACACTGAAGGGAGGGCATATAAACAGGAAGTGCCTGAAAGAGGCTGGAGAAGAAAAACTAAGAAAAGAAAAGCAAAGATGTAAAAAAATAAAATAAAATAAATAAATAATATGTTTTTTTTCATTTTTTTATGTTACTTATTTTTCATTTTATATTTTAGCCCTAAAGAAGTTAAAAAAAAAAAGTTTTCATAATTTTTAAATGTTATTTATTTTCCATGTTACATTCCAGCCCCGATTAAATTAAAACATGTTTTTATTATATTTTTATGTTACTTATTTTTCAGTTTACATTCCAGCCCCTGAAATGCGTTGGTTGTTGAAAAAAAATATATTTCTACATTTTTTTCATTTTTTTATTTTTCATGTTACATTCCAGGCCCAAAGCAATTAAAACATGTTTTTATCAGTTTTTAAGCGAATTTATTTTTCATTTTACATTCCAGCAACGATGAATTTAAAAAACGTTTTTTATCATTTTTTTTTTCTGTTGGTTTTTGTAAAAAAAATATATTTCAACATTTTTTTCATACTTTTATTCATGGTACATTCTAGCCCCAATGAAGTTAAAAAAAAAAAAAAAAAGTTTTCATAATTTTTAAATGTTATTTATTTTTCATGTTACATTCCAGCCCCAAAGAAATGAAAACATGTTTATCATTTTTTTTTCTGTTACTTAATGGTACATGCCAGCACTGATGAAAGGGTTGGAATACAGCCCCTGAAATGCGTTGGTTTTTGTAAAAAAAATATATTTCTACATTTCATTTTTTATGTTACTTATTTTTCATTTTACATTCCAGCCGTGATGAAATTAAAATATGTTTTAATCATTTTTTTAAGTTACTTATTTTTCATTTTACATTCCAGCCCAGATGAAGTTAAAAAACGTTTTTATCATTTTTTTTCTGTTACTTATTTTTAATGGTACATGCCAGCACTGATAAAAGGGTTGGGATACAGCCCCTGAAATGCGTTGGTTTTTGTAAAAAAAATATATTTCTACATTTTTTTTCACATTTTTATTTTTCATAGTACATTTTAGCCCCGATGAAGTAAAAAAGAAAAAACGTTTTCATAATTTTTAAATGTTATTTATTTTTCATGTTACATTTATCATATTTTATGTCACGTTTTAAGTTTTTATCATTTTTTTCTGTTACTTATTTTTCATACTACATTCCAGGTCTGATGACGTTAAAAATACATTTTTATATTTTTTAAAAAAAAATTTTTCATGTCATATTCCAGCCCCCAATTTTTTTTTATTTTTAGATTTTCTATTTTTCATGTTACATTCCAGCTCCAAGGAAGGGGTGGGGCAACTACAGCCCCCGAAATGTGTTTTTTTTTTTTTCTTTTTTTCATTGGAATAAAATCATATCTACACTTGAACATTGCGTTGTGTCACTTTGAATTTCCAGACTTGTAAATCAGGTCTCTGGTAGCTTTCTAAATATTTGAGGAAATAACTTTGGTATGTTTGCATAGCAAATTAAATATGTAAAATGCCCGCAGGGCCCTCTAACCACAGAGTGCTGCACACAGAGACAGGTCAGCACGTGAAGCTCTGAACCTATCCCTGCATTTATGTGAATTTATACTTCAAATAATTTCCTCCAGTAGTTTACTTTCAGGGTGTAGACGAGGGTCAACCACATAATATACATTATATTGTCAAAAGTATTGGGACGCCTGCCTTTACACGCACATGAACTTTAATGGCATCCCAGTCTTAGTCCGTAGGGTTCAATATAGAGTTGGCCCATCCTTTGCAGCTATAACAGCTTCAACTCTTCTGGGAAGGCTGTCCACAAGGTTTAGGAGTGTGTCTATGGGAATGTTTGGCCATTCTTCCAGAAGTGCATTTATGAGGTCAGGCACTGATGTTGGACGAGAAGGTCTGGCTAGAAGTCTCTGCTCTAATTCATCCCAAAGGTGTTCTATCGGGTTGAGGTCAGGACTCTGTGCAGGCCAGTCAAGTTCCTCCACCCCAAACTCGCTCATCCATGTCTTTATGGACTTTGCTTTGTGCACAAACGGTCCTCAAACGGAAGGTGCAGGATCTCAAGGTCTCTAACATCCACCAGCTCCATGATGTAGTCATGGAGTAGTGGAAGAGGACCTGTGAAGCTCTGTTGAACTCCATGCCCAAGAGGGTTAAAGCGGAGTTCCGGGCACAGAAATTATTTTTTGCTGAACATACCCCCGGGACAGTCAGGGCTAGTACATTCCACAATGGCTAGCCTCTGATCTGTCCCGGTTCGCACTTACCTTTTAGAAGAAATACTTACTTTGAAAATTTCTTCCACAGCGTTTCCATCTCTGTTGTGGGCAGCTGAAGCCGGCGCGGTCCTCTTCTCTGTCTTCTTCCGCGTCTTCGTGTCCCAGAATGCACTGCACCGGCCCCTCTCGTCACTTCCGGTGCGGCGCCGCATTCCTAAACAGCTTCTGGGCATGCCCAGAAGCTGTTTAGCAGGGGAATGCGGCGTCGCCCGGAAGTGACGTGCGGGGCCGGTGCCGGCGCATTGATTCCTGGGAGCGATGACGTTTAGCTCCCAGGAATCATCGCGAGGCAGGAAGTGACGGGGTGAGCCTCGGCGCTGGAGGAGGAAGCAGTCAGAGGTGAGTATTTACGATCTTCAATAAAAAGGTGAGTAAACAAAAAAAATAAAAATAACTATCCAATTCCTTTTCAGGTGAGCTCTACCTAGCGGAGGGGCACAAAAAAAAAAATCGTTTTTGTGCCCGGAACTCCGCTTTAAGGCAGTGCTGGAAAATAATGGCGGCCACACAAAATATTGACACTTTGGGCCCAATTTGGACATTTTCACTTAGGGGTGTACTCACTTTTGTTTCCAGCGGTTTAGACATTAACCACTTATGGACCGGAAGGATTTGCCCCCTTAATGACCAGGCCATATTTTGTGATTCAGCACTGCGTTACTTTAAGGGACAATTGTGCAGTCGTGCAACGCTGTACCCAAATACAAATTGATGTACTTTTTTTCCCCACAAATAGAGCTTTCTTTTGGTGGTATTTGATCACCTGTGCGATTTTTATTTCTTGCGCTATAAACAAAAAAAGAGCAACAATTCTGAAAAAAAAAAAAAAAAAAACAATATTTTTCACATTCTGTTATATAACATTCTCATATTTTTGGTAAATTGGTAAAAAAAAAATCGCAATAAGCGTATTTGGATTGGTTTGCGCGAAAGTTATTGCGTCTGCTAACTACGTGAAAGATTTATGTCATTTTTTTTTACTAATAATGGCGGCGATCTGCGATTTTTAGCGGGACTGCGACATTGCGGCGGACAGATTGGACCCCTAACTGACTCTTTTGGGGGGACCAGTGACATTACTACAGTAATCGGTGCTAAAAATATGCACTGTCACTGTAATAATGACACTAGCAGAGAAGGGGTTAACATTGTGGGTGATCAAGGGGTTAAATGTGAGCCTAGGGGAGTGATTCTCACTGTGGGGGGGGCGTTACTTGTGAAATGATTATAGAGACATGTGTTCCTATATAGAAGGATCACAGGAGCTCTGTGATCGTTCCAGGGAGAAGAACGGTCAGCTGTGTTTACAACAGCCGACCGTTCTCTCTCAGCGGGGAGCAATTGCGGGTGTCAGGCGGCAATCGGAGCGTGCGACCAACATGGGTCTATGTAGGTTTGAGCAGGAGGGCCACCCTGCCGCAGTAAAAAGGCGTCGGGCGGACCGGAAGAGGCTGTGTGTTGAGTTATTTTGAGGGGACAGCAAATTTACACTGTTATACAAGCTGTACACTCATACATTTACAGAAAAATGTAATAGGCATTGCTTTGCGGCAAAAAACGCTGTAAAAAATTGCGTGACTTTGAGGTCGCAAAAGTGTGAAAGGGGCCTTCAGTAATTAAGGTATAGTGTGCCCCCTTTCAATGCAGAGAGACCAGCGTGCCCCCTTTCAATGCAGAGTGACCAGCGTGCCCCCTATTAATGCACAGTGACCAGCGTGCTCCCTATTAATGCACAGTGACCAGTGTGCCCCCTATTAATGCACAGTGACCAGCGTGCCCCCTTTCAATGCACAGTGACCAGCGTGCCCCCTTTCAATGCAGTGACCAGTGTACATGCCCCCTTTCAATGCAGTGACCAGCGTACATGCCCCCTTCAATGCAGAGATCAGCGTACATGCCCCCAATGCAGTGACCAGCATACATGCCCCCTTTCAATGCAGTGACCAGCATACATGCCCCCTTCAATGCAGTGACCAGCATGCCATTCCCCCAATGCAGAGATCAGCGTACATGCCCCCAATGCAGTGACCAGCATACATGCCCCCAATGCAGAGATCAGCGTACATGCTCTCAATGCAGTGACAGCATACCATGCCCCCAATGCAGTGACCAGCATACATGCCCCCAATGCAGTGACCAGCATACATGCCCCCAATGCAGAGATCAGCGTGCGTGCCCCCTTCAATGCAGTGACCAGCATACATGCCCCCAATGCAGTGACCAGCATACATGCCCCCAATGCAGTGACCAGCATACATGCCCCCAATGCAGTGACCAGCATACATGCCCCCAATGCATAGACCAGCATACATGCCCCCTTCAATGCAGTGACCAGCATACCATTCCCCCAATGCAGTGACCAGCGTACATGCCCCCAATGCAGTGACCAGCATACATGCCCCCAATGCAGTGACCAGCGTACATGCCCCCAATGTAGTGACCATCATACATGCCCCCAATGCAGAGATCAGCGTGCCTGCCCCCTTACTTACCTGAAGCAGCAGCGGCGGCGGGTGGCTTCTCCTCAGTCCCGGTGATCGGTGGCGCGTCTCCTCCAGTCCTTCCGCACTCGCCTCCTCCTTCGCCAATGGCATGGGGTTTGCCTTGCGGCCAATCAGGAAGCGCGTATCGGACGCGCTTCCTGATTGACCAGGAGGAGGATTGGTGTGACAATAGCGAATTTTCATTCGCTATTGTCACACAATGGGTGGGCTCGGAACGCACTGCTCTGCGCCCTGGGTCCGCCCTTTGCATCGCCCTATTAGTGCCTCTGGCTCTAATCAGGTGATGCCAAAAAAGAAAAAAATCCCCATTGAACTCCATGCGTCCGGCGCCCCTCCATGCAGATAAGGGGGCCAGACGCATGGATGGGGGGGGAGCGGCGCCCCTGAGCCCTAAGTACACCGGCCGCCACTGAAAGATATCATAAAATATTTACAAAAATGTGAGGGGTGTACTCACTTTTGTGAGATACTGTATACGTATTGCAATCTTGAAGTGGTTAAGCTTCAGCTTTCCATTTTCTCACTTTTTTTGCTCCTTTTATGTATAATTGATTGTTATCTTTTGTTTTTTTGCCACAAAATCCTCTCTGATATTTTTGTTGCAGTCTTCCTTGAAATATTATTACTGCAAATGCAACGTGACCCTTGTATGAATGCTTCTGCTATTGCTGTGATGACAGATGTGTGTTCCTCGGTAAGGCGATCCGCCTCCCTTTCTTTGTAACTGTTTGCACTGCGATTGTACTTACTGCACTCATTGTACTAAAGAATCTATAAAGTCAGCCTGTTAGTGAACCAATCACTGGAACCTCATAGAAGCTTCAGTATGTGAATGTCATTTCAAGTCACTTATAATATTGAAAATAATCCCTGGTGATCCCGCCATGAAGGTCCTTGATCAGGGACTTCCTGTTACAATGCTGTGTCCTTGTCTTCTAATTGTGGCTCCTGCGTTGTCACCTTTTCAAAGGAAGTCGCCATTATAGCACGCAGTACGCAGGCGTGGTCCGCCCTGAGAAACGCCATGCAGCCATCGCTGGAGTGCCTGTAGACGGGAAGTTGCTGCAAAAAAGCTAACAAAAGGAGAAAGCAAAAATGTTGTTAAAAAAAAATGATTTTAAAGTCAAAGTGTCAATTTTTTTACTTTTTATTTTTTTTGATTTAAAGGGTAAAGAAGAGATTTTGGCTCGGTTCACAATGGGGGTGGCTTCAAAGTTGCCCGACTCTGAAGCCACCCGTGCAGCGGGGCTTGCAAACAACTTCTCTAATAGAAGTCAATGCAAGTCGCCCCCAAAGTAGCGCAGGAACCTTTTTCTAAGTCGGAGCGACTTGAGTCGCTCCGTATAGAACGGTTCCATTGCACTGAATAGAGGGCGACTTGTCTGGCGGCTGAGTCGCCTGACCAGTTGTCCAGTGTGAACCCAGGCTTAGGGTCTTTTTGACCCCCGTTTTCTCAAAAAAAAAGAGGACCTGTCATGCTTATTTCTATTACAAGGGATGTGTACATTCCTTGTAATAGAAATAAATGTTATAATAAATAAATACACACACACACATACATATATATATATACATACAGTATCCCACAAAAGTGAGTACATCCCTCACATTTTTGTAAATTTTTTATTATATCTTTTCATGTGACAACACTGGAAATATTATTTAATATATTAATATACAGAACAGTAATATTATTATTATTATATAAGATTTATATAGCACCGACAGTTTACGCAGCGCTTTACAACTTGAGGGTAGACAGTACAAATACAATACACTTTAATACAGTAGGAATCAGAGGGCCCTGTTTGTTAGAGCTTACAATCTATTATTAATTTAATAAATTAATATATTGTTAAAAATATAAGATAGATAACCAATTTAATTATATATATATATATATATATATATAATTACTGGCTTTTAATTGATGTCAATGCATTTTAAGTGATTACTTGAAATAAATAAACTTTACATCTAAATGTATAAACATGTATTATTTAATGTGTAAATTATACAGTATTATTAACTATTAAATACGTTAGATAGAGAGATAAATATATACTGTATATATCTTTTTTTTTTTTTATTTAGAAAAATGTTTATTAATAAATAAAAAGTACAAAACCTACAGTACACAGGATAAAAATATTATTAAATATATTAATATACAGAACAGTTATATAGTTATATTATTATTAAATATATTATTTAATAAATGAATATATCATTAAATATATTAGATAATCAATTTAATTATATATATATTTATATATATATATATATATATATATATATATATATATATATATATATAAATATATATATATACACAGTATCTCACAAAACTGAGTACACCCCTCACATTTTTGTAAATATTTTATTATACCTTTTCATGTGACAACACTGAAGAAATGACACTTTGCTACAATGTAAAGTAGTGAGTGTACAGCTTGTATAACAGTGTAAATTTGCTGTCCCCTCAAAATAACTCAACAAACAGCCATTAATGTCTAAACCGCTGGCAACAAAAGTGAGTACACCCCTAAGTGAAAATGTCCAAATTGGGCCCAAAGTGTCAAAATTTTGTGTGGCCACCATTATTTTCCAGCACTGCCTTAACCCTCTTGGGCATGGAGGTCACCAGAGCTTCACAGGTTGCCACTGGAGTCCTCTTCCACTCCTCCATGATGACATCACAGAGCTGGTGGATGTTAGAGACCTTGCGCTCCTCCACCTTCTGTTTGATGCCCCATAAATTCATCATTAGGGTTTAGGTCTGGAGACATGCTTGGCCAGTCCATCACCTTTACCCTCAGCTCCTTTAGCAAGGCAGTGGTCATCTTGGAGGTGTGTTTGGGGTCGTTATCATGTTGGAATACTGCCCTGCAGCCCAGTCTCTGAAGGGAGGGGATCATGCTCTGCTTCAGTATGTCACAGTACATGTTGGCATTCATGGTTCCCTCAATGTACTGTAGCTCCCCAGTGCCGGCAGCACTCATGCAGCCCCAGACCATGACACTCCCACCACCAAGCTCATGGCAAAAAACTGTCTGAGGATCTAAAAAAAAAAAAATTGAAAAGAAAAATTGTTGCTCTACATATTTGTAATGAGCTGTTTTCTGACCTCCGGAGACGTCCAGTTCCCATCCAGTACAGAGCGCCTCGGCCTCTATTTGTTTAATCAAACATACGTTTCTTCAAACAAATATAAGCGAAATGCGCCAGCTCCTTCCATTTCCTGCTGCTTCCCCCGGCACCGGCTCCTATTTATATATATATATGTCTGGGAGGTCCCGCGGGGACAAAGAGAAAGTTATTTTTAAAGACTCCCAAACCTGGAATGAAGTTATGGCTTCAGGAACGGCCGCCGGTGACTTCCGGATGGAAATGAGGAACCTCCCCGGGAAACGCCACCAACTTTTTATTTTATTTTTTTTTTTTTTTGCCATTAAAGTCACATTAGGGAGCCAAGGTTACAATTCCATCAATGTAACAAAATTGCTTAGAAAAGCAGCACATGGTGTGAATGTGACATTTCAAGGATTTGTATGTCACTGTATTTGGGTACAGCGTCGCACGACCGCGCAATTGTCCGTTAAAGTAACGCAGTGCCGAATCGCTAAAAATGGCCTGGGCATTATCCACTTGCCGACCGCCGCACGACTATTTACTGCGGCAGTCTGGCGGTCCTGGGCAAACCGATGCAGGACTACGTCGCTTGCCCAGGAGCCTGCAGGGGGCGAGCGCGCGCCGCCGGAGGCACGCTCCCGCCCCCTCTCGTTCCCTGACATCCCTGACGAGTGTCCGGTGGCTCCAATGTCCGCTGGCCACTCGCAATCCCGCTCAGGAGAGGGAGAAAGGCAGGCGGCTGATGTAAACAAAGCCGCCTGTCATTCTCCCTGATGTAACTGCAGAGATCATACGATCCTGCTATATAGGATCGTATGTCTCTGTGGTTACATCACAAGCCACGCCCCCCCACAGGTAGAATCACGCCCCTAGGGAAACATTTAACCCACTAATCACCAATAAAGTTAACCTCTTCCATGCCAGTGTCATTTTTACAGTAACAGTGCATATTTATAGCACTGATTACTGCAGTAATGTCACTGGTACCCCCAAAAGTGTCAAAAATGTCAGTCAAGGGTCCGATCTGTCTGCCGCAATGTCACAGTCCTGCAAAAGAAATCGCAGATCGCCGCCATTATAAGTTAAAAAAAAACAATAAAAATTACATAGATCTTTCCCTTAGTTAGTAAACGCAATAACTTTTGCGCAAACCAATCAAAATACGCTTATTGCGATTTTAATTTTTTTTTTACCAAAATTATGTAGCAGAAAACAAATTGGCCTAAAATTTAAATAAATTTTGATTTTAATTTTTTTTTTTTTGGGGGAATGTTATATAGCAAAAAGTGAAAAATGTTTTTTTTTTTCAGAATTGTCGCTCTTTTTTTGTTTATAGCGCAAAAAATAAAAATCGTGATAATTGACGTGATAACATTTGCGCAAACCAATCAAAATACGCTTATTGCGATTTTTTTTTTTTTTTACCAAAAATATGTAACAGATAACAAATTGCCCTAAAATGTTAAAAAATGTAGATTTTTAATTTTTTTTTTTTGGGAATGTTCTATAGCAGAAAGTGAAAAATATTGCTTTTTTTTTTTTTTTTTTTTTCAGAATTGTCGCTATTTTTTTGTTTATAGCACAAAAAATAAAAATCACAGAGGTGATCAAATATCACCCAAAGAAAGCTCTGTTTGTGGGAAGAAAAGGACATTCATTTTATTTGGGTACAGCGTCGCACGTCGAACCTCGGGAGGTTCGAAATGACGAACCTCCCCGGGAAACGTCACCAACTTTTTATTTTATTTTTTTATTTTTTTTGCCATTAAGTGTCCATTCACATTGATCCGACTTGTCAGCCCCTGTTCACACTAAGGCGACCAGGTCGCCTCACAGGTCGCCGTAGGTCGCCTCCCATAGAGAAGCTGTGGACCCGTTCTAATAGGAGCGACACAAGTAGCTCCGACTTATAAAAAGGGTCCGAAGCTTCTTTGGGGCGACCAGGAGGCGACCACCATAGACTTCAATGTTATGAAGTCCGTGGCGGCCGCTCCGAGGTCGCGGCGTGCTGCTCGCACCGCGACCTCGGAGGTTGCGGTGCGAAGTAGCGTCGCCTGCATGTGAACGGGGGCTCAGGCGACTTGTCAGCCTGACAAGTTGCGGTCCTCGCGCTCCCATTGTGCGGTACAGGAGCCGTTCTAATTGGAGCGACACAAGTCGCTCCGACTTAGAAAAAGGGTCCGGAGCTTCTTTGGGGCGACCAGGAGGCGACCACCATAGACTTCAATGTTATGAAGTCCGTGGCGGCCGCTCTGAGGTCGCGGCACGCTGCTCGCACCGCGACCTCGGAGGTCGCGGTGCGAAGTAGCGTCGCCTGCATGTGAACGGGGGCTCAGGCGACTTGTCAGCCTGACAAGTTGCGGTCCTCGCGCTCCCATTGTGCGGTACAGGAGCCGTTCTAATAGGAGCGACACAAGTCGCTCCGACTTAGAAAAAGGGTCCTGTACTACTTTGGGGCGACCTGGAGGCGACTTGCATTGACTTCCATTATGCGAAGTCCGTGCAAGTCGCGCTGCACGCGACTTCACAGGTCGCCCCCTAAGTCGGAGCGACCTAGTGTGAACGGAGTCTTAAAACACATTAGGGAGCCAAGGTTACAAAAAAAACAAAATTGTTTAGAAAAGCAGCACATGGTGTGAATGTGACATTTCCAGGATTTATATGTCACTCTACTTAGGTACAGCATCGCACGACTGCGCAATTGTCAGTTAAAGTAACGCAGTGCCGAATCGCAAAAAATGGCCTGGTCATTAAGGGGGCAAATCCTTCCGGTCCAGAAGTGGTTAATTGCCAAATGACAATTTTACATTGTGGGGACGGTGAGCCGAGCTTATACCGATCGTTGGCACAGTCAGGTGAAGTGACACCGCGCTCTGATCCTGCGTGTTGCCGCGTGGGCGTCTCACGGCCGGATGACAGACATTTAAATATCATTATAGAAAAATCTTCACAAAGGAGTTTCCCGTTAACACTTTCAGTTCCAAATGAATAAATATAAAAAAAAAAATGATAACTTGTTCTCACACCATCTGTCAGTTTCAGTTTCTTAAACCACCGACTTGTTGTTTGCAAATAATGAAGCTCTCATGGGGGTTATTATTATTGTTTTTTTCCCAAGATTCACAAAGCTTTAGTTAGGTTGCATGGATGCGTTTTTTTGCCACTCGTTTTGGGTTTTTGAACATTTTTTTTTTCTTTAGCTTTTAAGAAAGTATGAGAGTTCTGTTCATGTAGCGCAACTTTGATGCGACTTGGCACTCAAGTAGCATCAAAGTAGCTTAAGTGTCGGTTCACACTGATCCGACCCGACTTCGGGCGACTAATGCCGTCTCCCGTGCACCGCGACTTTGGCACGGCTTGCAACCACTTCACATAATGGAAGTCAATGCAAGTCGCTCCGACTTTGCAAAAAAAAGATGCAGGAACCTTTTTCTAAGTCGGAGCGACTTGAGTCGCTCCTATTAGAATGGTTCCATTGCACAGCATGGACCGCTACTTGTCAGGCGACCAAGTCATCTGACAAGTCGGAACAGTGTGAACCGGCAGTAAAAGTCACATCAAAGTAGTGCAGGAACTTTTATATGTCCAAAGTCGCATGTAAGGGTTTTTTTTTTTTTTTTTTAAAGGGACAGATTTCGACGAAACGTTTTGGTTGGCTATTTTTGAATGAATAGCCCGTCTGTATTGAACATCTGAGTTGTGCTTTAGGTCTGTGAGGTCGGCGGTGGCTGCTCGGTGACAGGTGGAACTGACAGTTTTCTCAGCTGCTTGTGATGAGGGGGAGGGATGTTGTGAGTTTCCTGTAGATGTTGCTGAGTCTCCATTATACTTTCTATTCTTCATCATCGCACACGAGGACTCCCAGACTCCTCTCTGCCCAAAAAAGACTGAAAAGGTATGAAAATCCACAACTGCCTCTGTACCCCCCGTGTCCTGCTCTGATTGGCTGATTGTCTCCCCCTTTGTATCCTCTGAGGTGTCCCTTTTCCTTCCAGAAGTTCTACTGTAATATTTCTGTATTATGACATCAAATATCTTATGTAGTATGTCTGCAGTCTCTGAACATTTCCTGTATCATGTCCACAGTCTCTGACCATCTCCAGTACCATGTCTGCAGTCTCTGACCATCTCCTGTATCATGTCTGCAGTCTCTGACCATCTCCTGTATCATGTCTGCAGTCTCTGACCATCTCCTGTATCATGTCTGCAGTCTCTGAACATTTCCTGTATCATGTCCACAGTCTCTGACCATCTCCTGTACCATGTCTGCAGTCTCTGACCATCTCCTGTATCATGTCTGCAGTCTCTGACCATCTCCTGTATCATGTCTGCAGTCTCTGACCATCTCTTGTATCATGTCCGCAGTCTCTGACTATCTCTTGTTTTCTGTCTGCAGTCTTTGACCATCTCTTGTTACATGTCTGCAGTCTCTGACCATCTCTTGTATCATGTCCGCAGTCTCTGACCATCTCTTGTAGCATGTCCGCAGTCTCTGACCATCTCTTGTAGCATGTCCGCAGTCTCTGACCATCTCTTGTAGCATGTCTGCAGTCTTTGACCATCTCTTGTAGCATGTCCGCAGTCTCTGACCATCTCTTGTAGCATGTCCGCAGTCTCTGACTATCTCTTGTTTTCTGTCTGCAGTCTGTGACCATCTCTTGTATCATGCCTGCAGTCTCTGACCATCTCCTGTATCATGCCTGCAGTCTGACTATCTCCTGTAGCATATTTGCAATCTCTGACCATCTCCTGTAATATGTCTGCAGTTTC
Source organism: Pelophylax lessonae (assembly GCF_965119305.1). Taxonomy (NCBI): domain Eukaryota; kingdom Metazoa; phylum Chordata; class Amphibia; order Anura; family Ranidae; genus Pelophylax; species Pelophylax lessonae. The sequence goes on along the minus strand of NC_138779.1, from coordinate 213,673,892 downwards.
TGACCATCTCTTGTATCATGTCTGCAGTCTCTGACCATCTCCTGTACCATGTCTGCAGTCTCTGACCATCTTATGTACCATGTCTGCAGTCTCGGACCGTCTTATGTATCATGTCCGCAGTCTCTGACTATCTCTTGTTTTCTGTCTGCAGTCTTTGACCATCTCTTGTTACATGTCTGCAGTCTCTGACCATCTCCTGTATCATGCCTGCAGTCTGACTATCTCCTGTAGCATATTTGCAATCTCTGACCATCTCCTGTAATATGTCTGCAGTCTCTGACTATCTCTTGTTTTCTGTCTGCAGTCTTTGACCATCTCTTGTATCATGCCTGCAGTCTCTGACCATCTCTTGTATCATGTCTGCAGTCTTTGACCATCTCTTGTATCATGTCTGCAGTCTTTGACCATCTCTTGTAGCATGTCCGCAGTCTCTGACTATCTCTTGTTTTCTGTCTGCAGTCTCTGACCATCTCTTGTATCATGCCTGCAGTCTCTGACCATCTCTTGTATCATGCCTGCAGTCTCTGACCATCTCCTGTATCATGCCTGCAGTCTGACTATCTCCTGTAGCATATTTGCAATCTCTGACCATCTCCTGTAGTATGTCTGCAGTTTCTGGTCATCTCTTGTACCATGTCTGCAGTCTCTGACCATCTCTTGTATCATGTCTGCAGTCTCTGACCATCTCTTGTATCATGTCTGCAGTCTCTGACCATCTCTTGTATCATGTCTGCAGTCTCTGACCATCTCTTGTATTGAGTCATCAACCACTAAGCCACTGTGCTGAAATTGATTGCCAAGCTCTTGGTTTCCTATGGTGTAAGCGATATACATAGCATGCTTGTTGTGATCCATTTCCCATCATTGGAACACTGTGCAGTCAGGAATGATTTATTGCACCCTCCATGGTGTAGCTTACTCCAAGCAAAGTAATTTGCTCCGTCTATTTAGCGATCAATTGCTTCTCCCACTGATTAATAGCTGGTATTTCCAGCAGCGCAACTGAGCTTCTGAACCTCTCCACTGCCAGCGAGGGGTTAAATCTCAATATCGCACTCATCAGTTCTCAGTGTTTATTTTAGGATGATGATGGTGTCATTCACACTTGGTGGCTTTTCTTGTGAAAGCAAGTTCAAGGCAGCAGGCAGCAATAAAATCTATTCTTCATCTCTACTTTAGTACTTCGATGCATTTAGAGCTGATCCTTTAAAAGCCACCCCCACCTCAGTAATGCTCCATCCTTGAGTTCTCTTACCGGCACCAAACCCTTTCTCCCCAGCTTGTTCTTCCGGGCTTGGGGTCTTCAACTATCATGATTGGTTGGGCTGGGATAATGTCACCCCCAGCCTCAGTAATGCTCCATCCTTGAGTCCTCTTACTGGCACTAAAACCTTCTCCCCAGCATCTTCTTCTGGGTTTGGGGTCTTCAACCATCATGATTGGTTGGGCTGGGATTATGTCACCCCCAGCCTCAGTAATGCTCCATCCTCCAGTTCTCTTACCGAGACACACAAAACTTTCTCCCCAGCTTCTTCTTCTGGTTTTGGAGTCTTCAGCCATCATGATTGGTTGGGCTGGGATTATTTCACCCCCCCCACCTCAGTAATGCTCCATCCTCGAGTCCCCTTCAGGCACCAATACCTTCTCCCCAGCTTATTCTTGGTTTGGGTTCTTCAGCCACCATGAGTGGTTGGGCTGGGATTATGTCACATCCCCAGCCTCAGTAATGCTCCATCCTCGAGTTCTCTTACCGAACACAAAACTTTCTCCCCAGCTTCTTCTTCCGGGCTCGGGGTCTTCAACCATCATGATTGGTTGGGCTGGGATTATGTCACCCCCAGTCTCAGTAATGCTCCATCCTCGAGTCCTCTTACCGGCACCAAAACCTTCTCCCCAGCATCTTCTTCTGGGTTTGGTGTCTTCAGGCATCATGATTGGTTGGGCTGGGATTATGTCACCCCCAGCCTCAGTAATGCCCCATCCTCGAGTTCTCTTACCGAGACACACAAAACCTTCTCCCCAGCTTCTTCTTCTGGGCTTGGGGTCTTCAGGCATCATGATTGGTTGGGCTGGGATTATGTCACCCCCAGCCTCAGTGATGCCCCATCCTCGAGTCCTCTTACCAGCACCAAAACCTTTCCCCCCCAGCTATCATGATTGGTTTGGCTGGGATGATGTCACCCCCTGCCTCAGTAATGCTCCATCCTCAAGTCCTCTTACCAGCACCAAAACCTTCTCCCCATCATCTTCTTCTGGGTTTGGGGCCTTCAGCCACCATGATTGGTTGGGCTGGGATTATGTCACCCCCAATCTCAGTAATGCTACATCTTCGAGTTCTCTTACCGGCACCAAAACTTTCTCCCCAGCTTCTTCTTCTGGTTTTGGGATCTTCAACCATCATGATTGGTTGGGCTGGGTTTTTGTCATCCCCCCCCCCGCCTCAGTAATGCTCCATTCAGGAGTCCCCTTCTGGCTCCAAAACCTTCTCCCCAGCTTCTTCTTCTGCATTTGGGGTCTTCAGCCATCATGATTGGTTGGGCTGGGATTATGTCATCCCCAGCCTCAGTAATGCTCCATCCTCGAGTCCTCTTACCGACACCAAAACCTTTCCCGCCCAGCTATCATGATTGGTTGGGCTGGGATGATGTCACCCCCTGCCTCAGTAATGCTCCATCCTCAAGTCCTCTTACCGGCACAAAAACTTTCTCCCCAGAATTTTCTTTTGGGTTTGGGGTCTTCAGCCACCATGATTGGTTGGGCTGGGATTATGTCACCCCCAGCCTCAGTAATGCTCCATCCTCGAGTCCTCTTACCGACACCAAAACCTTTCCCCCCAGCTACCATGATTGGTTGGGCTGGGATGATGTCACCCCCTGCATCAGTAATGCTCCATCCTCGAGTTCTCTTACCGACACAAAAACTTTCTCCCCAGAATCTTCTTCTGGGTTTGGGGTCTTCAGCCACCATGATTGGTTGGGCTGGGATTATGTCACCCCCAGCCTCAGTAATGCTCCATCCTCGAGTTCTCTTACCGGCACCAAACCCTTCTCCCCAGCTTTTTCTTCTGGGTTTGGGGTCTTCAACCATCATGATTGGTTGGGCTGGGTTTTGCCACCCCCCCCCCGCCTCAGTAATGCTACATCCTCGTGTCCCCTTCTGGCACCAACACCTTCTCCCCAGCAAATGCCGTGAGTGCTTTTTGTGATAAATCTCAAACGTAATTGGTGACTATTTGAATGCTGTAAAAGTGCTAAAAAGTGTCATACAAAAATCATATAAAAATGACCATATTGATCATACAAATAGCAAATTTATAACAGAAAGCAAAAAATATTGTTTTTTTTTTTATTTTGTTTACTTTTCTGTCTTTTTTCGTTTATATAGCACAAAATAAAATACTGCAGAGGTGATCAAATACCACCAAAAGAAAGCTCTATTAGTGTGAAAAACAATTATAAAAATGTCATTTGGGTACAGTGTTGCATGACCGCGCAATTGCCAGTTAAAGTAACGCAGTGCTGAATAGCCAAAAATGCTCTGGTTCATGAAGAGGGGAAAACCTTCTGGAGGTCAAGTGGTTCTCCCATGAGTTTATGTATGTTTACGTCAGTAAATAGCATTTATCTGGCATTTGTTTACATGTGTTTACATCAGTTAAAGCGACTCTGCTTGCAGGTTAAATTTCAACACACTAAGGCTCCATTCACACTTGTACAACTTGTCATTCAACTTTGGACATCAGAGTTGCATAACAAGTCATTCCCCATGTTTTCCAATGATACCCATTCATATTTGCATGACTTAAAGTTGCGGCAACTTCAAAGTAGTTCATGCACTACTTTGGTCCGACTTTCATGCAACTTGAGGTCCATAGACTTCAATGTTAACCCTCAGAAGTTGCATGAAAGATGTACCTGAATCTTATACAATACAACTTGTGTGCAACAGTTGTCCATTATCACTGGTCGAAGCCAAAGTCGTATCCAAGTTGCACCCATCCAAAGTTGCATCAAAGTTGCACTCCAAAGTCGACGCAACTTTGGAGTCGTATAAGTGCCCATTCACACTACCGCGACTTGTCAGGCGACTGGTCAGCCTGACAAGTCGCGGTCCATGCAGGGCTACGGGAACCGTTCTAATAGGAGCGACTCAAGTCGCTCCGACTTAGAAAATAGTTCCTGTACTACTTCGGGGCGACATCGGAGCGACTTGCATTGACATTCATTATATGAAGTCCGTGCAAGTCGCGCCGAAGTCGCGGTGCACGCGACTTCACAGGTCGCCTCCCGAAGTCGTGCCGCGGAAGTGTGAACCAGCACTAAGTGTGATTGGAGCCTTAGGGACCATTCACACCACAAACTGCATATAACTGCCCTTTTTTGTTACTGCATTTTTACATGCATTTGAAGAGCGTTTGACGGGCGCTTGATGTGCGCTTGAATGGGTTTTGCATGCATTTTGTGTTGCGTTTGCAGTGCATTTTTCTATATGTTTTTGGTCTTGGCTTTCTCTGCTTAAAGGGGCTTGGTGCAGTGCATTTGTAGTGCGTTACCTGCATTTGCAGTACAGAAAAATGCAGCATGCTCCACTTTTTTAACTGCGCTGAACTGCACTGCAATGATGTGAACTACTCTCATAGGATTACCTTGATTACCAGGCAGTGTTGATTTGGGAATCCCTCCTGCCAGGCCAATGTCTTCTCCCGGCTGGGGAGGGCAGGGGAAGCCACTTCCACCGGGAGAAGACAGTGAATATTACCAGTGGCTATAGCGGCCACTAGCGATAATCGCATATAAAATCCGGCATGCTGGTTGTACCCAAGTTCATCAATCAATCAACTTGGTACATTCAGCCTGCCCATACACAGTTCAAATCGCGGTTAAGCAGGAACCGGCCAAGATTTGAACCGTGTATGGCCTGCTTAAGGCTTGCTCACACTCTGAATGTACGGTAGCGCATGTGTTAGTGTGTTTTACCATGAATGTGTTGGCGCAATGCGAGGATTTCAGGCGTTCAGTTGAAAATAGTGGATTTTACATTTTTAATTATAACTGAGCTAGAATCAGATTTTCCTAGTGTATGGTCTGATTTTCCAATGAATGGAATCTGGTGAGGCATTTTCTTGTGTGACCAGCGGGGGGCAGTGTTGGGCTGGTTGTCAAAAGCAGCTGACACCTCTGACACTTTCTCTTTAAGACCATCTGTCTCTGTGTAGGGACAGCTGCTGCTCCAACACCTGCCAGCCGAAACAACATTGGGATGAGGGTAAGATCATGGGGGGGGGGGGGGGCTGACTTTATCACAATCAGGCCCCAGCCATACCGTGATGCACCTATGTGCCTATTCATTTGAATGGGCCACCCTATGCGCATCAAAGAAGCTCCTGCACCTGCAGTAAGCCTCACAGGCTGGGGGAGGGATGAAACCGGTTATTGCTATGGAACGTGAATAGAGAAAGAGTCTCCAGCCCTGCAAGGCAGGGCTGTGCTGTGTGGCAGAGCTGTGTAAATCTCAGGACTGGATGGACAGAAATACTAATTATTTTGCTGGTAATAGGTTATATGTCTCATTATCCTGTCTGCCTGGAGCTCACCTCTAAAGCTTGAGGTGAGGCCGTGACAGTACTGACCTCTATTGTTTTACCAGGACTGGTTCCCATGGAGTCAGTGGAGGAATAGTGCCCCATCATTAGTGTCAGTGGGAGGAATAGTGCCCCATCATTAGTGTCAGTGGGAGGAATAGTGCCCCATCATTGGTGTCAGTGGAAGGAATAGTGTCCCATCATTGGTATCAGTGGGAGGAATAGTGTCCCATCATTGGTGTCAGTGGGAGGAATAGTGCCCCATCATTGGTATCAGTGGGAGGAATAGTGTCCCATCATTGGTGTCAATGGGAGGAATAGTGCCCCATCATTGGGGTCAATGGGAGGAATAGTGCCCCATCATTGGTGTCAATGGAAGGAATAGTGCCCCATCATTGTTATCAGTGGGAGGAATAGTTCCCCATCATTGGTGTCAATGGGAAGAATAGTGCCCCATCATTGGTGTCAGTGGAAGGAATAGTCCCCCATCATTGAGTCATTGGAAGGAATAGTGCCCCATCATTGAGTCATTGGAAGGAATAGTGCCCCAAGAGTTGGATAGAGGCAAGTAAAGGGCACTTTTTAGCCTGTGGCCACAGTTTGGAGACCACTGATATAGAGGACAGTGCAGGATGGGACATTTTTTTTATTTATTTTTTTTAAAGGCTTTGCTGAAAATTTGATGTGGTTTTTTGAAGAAGAATGTTGAGCTGAAAGCCTCTGTCTGTGGATGGAATTTCATCCATAACGGAGGTACCATTTATCACTTCCCTTGGACATGGAATAACCCGAGAGTTGAAGAGTTGGCGTTTGATGAGAGCACCACTTCTGAAGGGTTCCGTTTCCTTCCCCGTTCCTCTGGTGTGACGGACATTCGTTATAAATAGAATCGTCTCCTGGCTCCCGTGATGTGAGGAGTTCGAGGTTGGCATATGAAGACGATTACAAGAAGTGTTTGTACCTGCACTGTCCTCTATATCAGTGGTCTCCAAACTGTGGCCACAGGCTAGATGTGCCCTTTACTTGCCTTTATCCAGCTCTTGGGGCACTATTCCTCCCACTGACACCAATGATGGGGCACTATTCCTCCCACTGACACCAATGATGGGGCACTATTCTTCCCACTGACACCAATGATGGGGCACTATTCCTCCCACTGACACCAATGATGGGGCACTATTCCTCCCACTGACACCAATGATGGGGCACTATTCCTCCCACTGACACCAATGATGGGACACTATTCCTTCCACTGACACCAATGATGGGGCACTATTCCTCCCACTGACACCAATGATGGGTCATCATTCCTCCACTGACCCAGTGATGGGGCACTTTTCTTCCCACTGACACCAATGAGGGGGCACTATTCCTCCCACTGACACCCATGATGGGGCACTTTTCTTTCCACTGATCCAAAGATGGGGCACTATTCCTTCTACTGACCCAATGATGGGGCACTATTCCTCCCACTAATACCAATGATGGGCACTATTCATCCCACTGACCCAATGATGGGGCACTATTTCTTCCACTGACACCAATATTGGATCTCTATTCTTCTCACTGATACCAATGATGGGGCACCATTCCTCCCACTGACACCAATAATGGAACACTATTCCTCCCACTGACACCAATAATGGAACACTATTCCTCCCACTGACACCAATGATGGGACACTATTCCTCCCACTGACACCAGTAATGGAACACTATTCCTCCCACTGACACCAATGATGGGGCACTATTCCTCCCACTGACACCAATGATGGGACACTATTCCTCCCACTGACACCAATGATGGGACACTATTCCTTCCACGGACCCAAAGAGGGGGCATATTCCTCCCACTGACACCAAAGATGGGGCATATTCCTCCCACTGACACCAATGATGGGGCACTATTCCTCCCACTGTTTGGAGATCACTGCTGTAGGGTGAAAAGGTTGGGAAAGGCAACTGGCATCTTCAGACAATTACATGGCAGCTGTGGATGTTGTTTCCCATAGGCCCATGAATACTAATTTTGGCCATACAGATATTCAACAATTTCAATCAGCATTTTAATCGCAATAACCTTCAATGAGAGCCTTGTAACTTACTACCAATGGTTTCCATTGAAACCTTAAGGGCCCGTCTATGTTTGTGCAGTGCGTTAGCACATGGTATGTCATGTGTCAAAATGAGTTGCTTTAAGGTAGCCTATTGAAAATAATGGGATGCTGATGCCTCAAAACAATCTGAAAATTGGACACATCACAATCATTGTAGCGCAACGCGTTATTGAATTCCCCTAAGGCTCATTTACACTTGCTTTGACTTGTTTTAAAGGGGCCCAGCTCAGTAGTACCCCCACTCAGCAGAACCCCATCTCATTAGTACCCCCACTAAGCAGATCCCCAGCTCATTAATACCCCTGTTCACCAGATCCCCAGCTTATTAGTACTCTCGCACAGCAGATCCCCAGCTTATTTGTACTCTCATTCAGTAAATGCCATGCTCAGTAGTACCCCCAGTTTTGCGGATCCCCTAATCCTCCAGCAGTAGTACTTTCCAGCTCTGCTGATCCCTCACTCAGTAGTAACTCCCAGCTCTGCTGATCCTCCAGCAGTAGTAACTCTCAGCTCTGCTGATCCTCCAGCAGTAGTAACTCTCAGCTCTGCTGATCCCTCACTCAGTAGTAACCTCCAGCTCTTCTGATCCCCCACTCAGTAGTAACATCCAGCTCTGCTGATCCCTCACTCAGTAGTAACTCCCAGCTTTGCTGATCCTCCACTCAGTAGTAACTCCCAGCTTTGCTGATCCTCAAGCAGTGGTAACCCCCAGCTCTGCTGATCCCTCACTAAGTAGTAACTTCCAGCTCTGCCGATCCCTCACTCAGTAGTAACTCCCAGCTCTGCTGATCCTCCAGCAGTAGTAACCCCCAGCTCTGCTGATCCCTCACTAAGTAGTAACTTCCAGCTCTGCTGATCCCCCACTCAGTAGTAACTCCCAGCTTTGCTGATCCCCCATTCAGTAGTAACTTCCAGCTTTGCTGATCCTCCAGCAGTGGTAACCCCCAGCTCTGCTAATCCCCCCCCACACTCAATAGTAACCCTCAGCTCTGCTGATCCCCCACTCAGTAGTAACCATCAGCTCTGCTGATCTTCTGGTTTGCTGATCCTCCTCTCTCTGGTCCCCACTCACCTTCCTCTATATTTCTCCCACACTGCTCGCCATGTGTGACTTCTGCTAGTTTCTCCCGCTCTAGTCCCCCAGCTCTGCTAATCCTCTGCAACTCAGTCCTCTCTCTCCGGTCCCTGCTCAACTTCTGCTATAGCGTTCCCATGTCACACACCACATGTGCCATATGCTAGCTGCTCTGCTGCAGTCAGTAGTAACCCCCAGCTCTGCTGATCCTCTGTATATACTGTATAGAAGGGGAGAAAGGGAGGTGTTCTGTTCTGTATTCCTGTCCATGGGTGACAACACTGCTTCTCCATAGATGCAGTGTGGTAAATGAGGGTTGTCACTCTATGGTGGGAAGTTTGTTACTGGCAGGATGACCAGGTGAAGCTAAAACGCCTAAAAAAAAAGAAAAGTAATGCAGCCGCCCCATTCACTGCACATTTTTCTGTAATGCAAATATTTGTCGTGGATGTGGCTCGCTCTGATGCACGCGGCTTCCAAATAGTCCTCTCATACATCAGCTGTAGAGGTTATGGTGACACAACGGAGAGATGAATTGAGCTTCAACAAGGCAATACTTGGCTACTTATTAACGCACTCCAGCTGTATATTATCTCCACGCTGACAACTGCTGCTGAAAAGGGAACCGATTTACAGATTCCTAAAGGGGATCCAATCCCAAAAACCAAAACGTATCATATTGTACGTCCCCTAGATGTGGTGGCTGCATTTGTTTTCTATTTCCAGGCTTTTCTTTTCTCTTTTATTTGCACCTGGTGATCCTGCCAGTCACACACGTTCCTGCCCTAAGGTGACAACACTCTCTCGCTGTACTGTCTATGGAGGAGTAGCGTTGTCACCCTAGGCTGCGTTCCTCATTTGGACTACAAACACCTCCCATAACACCGGGTGGAGGTGTTCTGAATTCATCAGAGATATCTGGGAACAATGTAACCAATGAGAGTGCAGCAAAGGAAGTTGTCAGCTGACAAGATCTCTGGCAGGATCAACAGGTATTTATTTTGCACCTATTGAACAGATATAAGAAAATTCCCATAGGCCCCATTCACACTAGGCTTAGCGGGGTCCTGCTTTCTAACAACGGGCAAACAGCAGCCCATTCACTTGAATAGACTGCCCTTTGGAGGGCAAACATGCCACAGAAGCGTGCGCACCTTTCCAGGCAGCGAGCTATGTGCGCTATTTTATAAAGCGCTCTGGCATGTTTTTTTGGTGAAATTTCATTGCAGCAACTCAGAATGGTCCTCAGTAGTTTGTATGGCCCACCACGTGCTTGTATACATGCCTGACAACGTCGGGGCATGCTCCTCATGAGACGATGGATGGTGTCCTGGGATATTTCCTCCCAAATCTGGACCAGAGCATTACTGAGCTCCTGAACAGACTGAGGTGCAACCTGGGGGCATCGGATGGACAGAAACATAATGTCCCAGAGGTGTTCTATTGGATTTAGGTCAGGCGAGCGTAGGGGCCATTCAATGGTATCAATTTCTTCATCCTCCAGGAACTGGCTGTATACTCTCGTCACATGAGGCTGGGCATTGTGTTACACCAGGAGGAACCCAGGACCCACTGCACCAGAGTAGGGTCTGACAATGGGTCCAAGGATTTCATACCAATACCTAATGGCAGTCAGGGTGCCATTGTTTAGCCTGTAGAGGTCTGTGCGTCCCTCCATGGATATTCCTCCCCAGACCGTCACTGACCCACCACCAAACCAGTCAGGCTGATCGATGTTACAGGCAGCATAACGTTCTCCACGGCTTCCCCAGACCCTTTCATGTCTGTCACATGTGCTCAGGGTGATCCTGCTCTCATCTGTGAAAAGCACAGGGTGCCAGTGGTGGAGCTGCCAATTCTGGTGTTCAATGGCAAATGCCAATCGAGCTCCAGGACAGTGCCGGGCAGTGAGCACAGCGCCCACTAGAGGAAGCCGGGCCCTCAGGCCTCCCTCATGAAGTCTGTTTCTGATTGGTCAGAGACATTCACACCAGTGGCCTGCTGGAGGTCATTTTGTAGGGCTCTGGCAGTGCTCATCCTGTTCCTCCTTGCACAAAGGAGCAGATACCGGTCCTGCTGATGAATTAAGGACCTTCTACGGCCCTGTCCAGCTCTCCTAGAGTAACTGCCTGTCTCCTGGAATCTCCTCCATGCTCTGGAGACTGTGCTGGAAGACACAGCAAACCTTCTGGCAATGACACGTATTGATGTGCTATCCTGGAGGAGTTGGAATGCCTGTGCAACCTCTATAGGGTCCAGGTATGGCCTCATGCTACCAGTAGTGACACTGACCCTAGCCAAATGCAAAACTTGTGAAAAACAGAAAAGATGAGTAAGGAAAAAAATGTCAGTGGCCTCCACCTGTAAAACCATTCCTATTTTGGACATCCTCTCATTGTGGCCAATCTAGTGCACCTGTTGTAAATTTAATTAACACCAAAGCAGCTGAAACTAATTAACAACCCCCTTCGCCACTTAACTGACCAGATTACTATCCAACGACTTTAATTGACTTGATGCTGCATTCTTATTAAAAAGTGTTCCTTTCATTTTTTTTTGAGCAGTGTATAATATAACATAGCTTAAAATATAATATATATAATAGAATAAAATAATATATAACATAATATATAATATAATGTAATATATTATAATATAATATATGATGACATATAATATAATAATATAATATGATATATTATAAAATGATAAAATATAATATAATATAATATAATAATATAACATAGTACAATATAATATAATAAAATATATCATTAACAACCCCCTCTGCTACTTAACTGACCAGATTACTATCCCAGGAGTTTAATTGACTTGATGCTGTATTCTGATTAAAAAGAATTCCCTTTATTTTTTTTGAGCAGTGTAATATATAAAATAGCTTAAAATATAATAAATAATAGAATGAAAAAATATATAATATAATATAATATGAAATATAATATTAAATAATTATATAAAATGATATATTATTAAATGATAAATTATAATATAATGATATAATATAATAAAATAACATAATATAATATAATATAATCAAATAAAATATCATTAACAACCCCCTCTGCTACTTAACTGACCAGATTACTATCCCAGGAGTTTAATTGACTTGATGCTGTATTCTGATTAAAAATAATTTCCTTTAATTTTTTTGAGCAGTGTACAATATAACATAGCTTAAAATATAATAAATAATATATAACATAATATATAATATAATGTAATATAATATATAATATATAAGATATAATATAATATAATAATATAATATATTATAAAATGATAAAATATAATATGATAATATAATATAATATAATATAATACTAACATAACATAATATGATATAATATAATAAAATATCATATCATTAACAACCCCCTCTGCTACTTAACTAACCAGATTACTATCCCAGGAGTTTTATTGACTTGATGCTGTATTCTGATTAAAAAGTGTTCCTTTATTTTTTTTTTGAGCAGTGTATAATATAATATAACATAGCCTAAAATATAATATATAATAGAATAAAATAATATATAACATACTATATAATATAATATAATATAATATGATAAAATATAACATAATATAATAATATAAAATGATAAAATATAATATCATATCATTAACAACCCCCTCTGCTACTTAACTGACCAGATTACTATCCCAGGAGTTTAATTGATTTTATGCTGTATTCTGATTAAAAAGTGTTCCTTTATTTTTTTTGAGCAGAGTATAATATAACATAGCTTAAAATATAATATATAATAGAATAAATTAATATATAACATGATATATAATATAATATAATATAATAAATTATAATATAATATAATAGAATAAAATATAATAATAATATGATATAATATAAAAGGATATAATATATGATAAAATACCATATCATATCCTATATATTTTTATAAATCTTTTTAATAAATTCAAAGAAATACCTGTTGATCCTGTCAGAAATCTCACAGGCTGTTAACCTCTGGTATTTTCTGATGCCACTGATTTTTATTAGTTACATTGTTCTCAGAACACCTCCCCTCTATGTTATGTAGAACAGGAGGTGACGGGGGTGACGTTCTGTAGTCCTCTCTTGTTCCTATTGTCCTCATACAGTACAGCGATTGAGCGTTGTCACCCTAAGACAGAAAGTGCATTACTGGCAGGATCACCCGATGAAAATCAAGGGACAAAAATCCTGGAAAAAAAAAAGAAAACGAATGCAGCCACCACGTGGTGCTCTGCAATGTAATATGTTTTTATTTTTGGCGGTTTAGATACATTTTAAATGTTCAATTCGTGTGGTGAAATAAAAATCCCGTGCCAATGTCTGCTGGCGGCATTTTCCTGAAAGTTTTGATGAAGGAAACTAAACAGCTGGGGGCATATTTATAAAGCAGTCGATCCGACAATCAGCAAACATTTACTGCGGGTAAATCTTTCAGGTGTCTGTGTTTTTATTGGCAGTGATTGATTCAGGTCCCGTTTACATGTCGCATAGCGGGAACGGGCGGTTTCCGCTACACGCTTTTTCAAAGTGCGATTCTGCGCGTTGCGTAGTGGCGGCGCTTTCACTTCAATGGCGTGTTTAAAAAAGCTTCTGCTCCTTTTTTTGGGCAACAAGCTCCATGCCATTTTTAAAAGGCTTGCTGGGATTGCCAAGTGGCAGAATCGCATCGCGATTGGGGTGCCATGGCGCCCAAACGCACAGTGATTGTCATGCGATTTGGAATTGCGGCAAATGTGAATGGGGCCTTCCTGCCGGAGAATGTTTGGTGAAAGTCACGTTCACTGCTTTATAATTAGACCCTTCTTAGGACCCCCCCCCCCCCCAGTTCACACATGGTGTATCGGAATCGTGGGCAGACTCGTGCAATTGTTCCCGCAATTCCAGAATAGTGGCAAAAAGCGCAATGCGCTTGACCCCCCGTTCACACAAGGTGTATCGGAACCGTGGGCAGACTCCTGCATTTGTGCCCGCAATTCCAGGATAGCGGCAAAACGCGCAAGCCCTTATTTCGTAATGGCACCTCAAACGCGTTGTAACTTTGCTGCAATTGCCACGCGCAACAAATAACGGCAAAATGGGTGATGCCAAATGTGCCTGGCTCAGTGCCAAAATTTGCCACGTGAGCTTTTTTTTGGTGCGTTTTTGGTGCGTTTTTGGGAGTAGAGGGAGGCCCGTTCAAAATGAATGGCGCCGCTCCAAAAATTAGCAAACAAAAAAAGCACGAAAAAACGCAACGCATGAGCAACGCTCAAATGTGAACGGGGCCTTACAGTGACTCCTTCGTCCCCAATGAGAGCGAGGCGCAGCCATGACCACCAGACCCCCCCACCGTGAGACGCTGTCAGTCAGTTACACAATGGGAACTGCGATTACATAAACTCAGGGCAGCGTGATACAAGGAGGAAGAAGGACTGTTTGTGATCCTTTTAGAACGCGGCTGAGAAGGCGATGAGTAAACAGCCGGCTGTGCAAACGCTGAGGATGTGCTAATTATTCCGAGGGGTTAATTAAGAAGCCTTCAGGGCAGCAAATACAATGGGCCCAGTCCTGGCAGAGTCTGGGGGTCCTTATACTGACTAGACAGAGGACCTCTTAGGTATGTGAAGGTAGGTGCCCATGTGCTATACATGGGGGGGGGGGGGGGGGGCTTATTTATAAAATAGGAAGTGATTGGCAAAATTGGGTTTGCAAAATGATGACCAATTTCAGATACACTCACTTTTACTAAATGGAGGGGCTATTGGCTTGAAAAATGATTTATTATTGTTTATGCCTTTATTTAGAGTGTTTTATATTATATATTATTTTGATGCATTTTTATTTATTTTATTGTTTTATTTATTTATTTATTACCTTATTTTTGATGCATTGCGAATCATTCAGTTTTTTTTGTGTATTTTGAGTCATTTCGTTTTTTTTTTTTTTTCGCGTTATACATGTTTTTTTTATTTATTTATTTATTTATTTATTTATGTATTCATTTATTTTTGATGCATTTTCAGTCATTTAATTTTTATTAGTATTTTTTTTTAAAAAATGTTGGTGTATTTTGGGATATTTTTTTTTTTTTAATTTAGAGTTGTATGTGTTTTATTTATTTATGTATTAATTTATTTTTGATGCATTGTTAGCCATTCAATTTTTATTTCGTATTTTTCTTTGGTATATTTTGTGCTATTTTGTTTTTTTTTTTTATTTCGAGTTTTATGTGTTTTATTTAATTATGTATTATTTTTTTTTTTTGATACATCGTATTTTTCTTTGGTATATTTTGTGCTATTTTTTTTTTTTGTATTTAGAGTTATACGTGGTTTTATTTTATTTATTTATGTATTACTTTATTTTTTGATGCATTGTCAGTCAATCAGTTTTTATTAGTACTTTTTAAAAAATTTTTGGAGTATTTTGTGTTTTTTTTTGGTGTTTTATTTATCCATTTATGTATTAATTTATTTTTGATGCATTGTCAGTCATTTAATTTTTATTTTGTATTTTTTTTTCAATGTATTTTGAGTTATTTTGTTTTTTGTTTTTTATTTAGAGTTTTATGTGTTTTATTTATTTATCTTTTTTTTTTTTTTTTTGATGCATTGTTAGTCATTCTTTTTTTTTATTTATTTATTTTATTTTGAATCATTTAATTTTTTTTAGTTAGAGTTGTACGTTTTATTTATTTATTTATTCACTTCTTTTTTTGCATTGTCAATCGTCCTGTTTTTATTTTTATTTTTTGTGTATTTTGTGTCATCTAGTTTTTATTTATATATATTTTTTTAATTTTGACTGGCTTGTGTTTTATTTATCTGGTTTTTTTTATATTATCAATAATTCATTTATTTTATTTTTGGTGTTATTTTTGAGTCATGTATTTTTTTTTTTATTAATGGACACTGGTTGCATTTATCACACAGATTGCAATGCGCTAAGATGGATGTGTCCAACTTCTGACTAGAAAAAATAGTGTTGGTTACCATCTCACCACTGCAGTGCGTTTTTAAAAATGAGACATATCCATATTTTTTCTGTGTTTTAGTGCATTAGGAGGCCCACAGGAGTCAAAGGCAGAGAATCAAAAGGGATTAACAAGCCTTGGACAACGGCTCTTTACCCCGTCCACTACAAATTCCAAATTTCAAAAGGGCACTAAAAACGTGCAAAAAGCAAACACCAACGTACAAAGGAAATGCATGATAATGCACTTGCCTAACACTACAAAAATTGGACCTTTATACACACACACACGACTTTTTTCCCCCTTTTTTTTTAATGGTGTATTCTGGCTATTTTTTCCCCTTTTTTGATGCATTTTTTGTCAATTATTTTCTATTTAGTGCTCTATTTTATTTATTTATTTATTTGCATTATTTGGTGTATTTTACATAGTTACATATTTAGTCAGGTTTAAAAAAGACACAAGTCCATCTGGGTCATTTAAATTTTAGTGTTCTTTTTGTGTTTTTTTTTTTTGTGTATTTAAGATCATTAAGTCCCGGTTCACACTGAGGTGACCTGTGAGGCGACCTGGTCGCCTCACAGGTCGCCGTAGGTCGCCTCCCATAGGGAAGCTGCGGACCCGTTCTAATAGGAGCGACACAAGTCGCTCCGACTTAGAAAAAGGGTCCGGAGCTTTTTTGGGGCGACCAGGAGGCGACCGCCATAGACTTCAATGTTATGAAGTCCGTGGCGGCCGCTCCGAGGTCGCGGCGCGCTGCTCGCACCGCGACCTCGGAGGTCGCGGTGCGAAGTAGCGTCGCCCCTATGTGAACGGGGCCTAAGCGTTCATGTAATGTTTTATTATTTATTTATTTTTTGTTTAGGTTTATTTTGGGTCTTCTAGTTTACTTCCTTTACTCCTCTATTTGTTTGTTTTGTTTTTGTTATATTTGTTATATATTTTTTTATTTATTTCCAGTATTTGGTGTATTTTACATAGTTACATATTTAGTCAGGTTGAAAAAAGACACAAGTCCATCTGGGTCATTTAAATTTTAGTGTTCTTTTTGTGTTTGTTTATTTTGTTTTTTTGTTTTTTGTGTGTATTTAAGATCATTGAGCCCCCGTTCACACTGGGGCGACCTGTCAGGCGACCTGGTCGCCTGACAGGTCGCCGTAGGTCGCCTTCCATAGAGAAGCTGCGGACCCGTTCTAATAGGAGCGACAGAAGTCGCTCCGACTTAGAAAAAGGGTCCGGAGCTTTTTTGGGGCGACCCGGAGCGACCTGCATAGACTTCAATGTTATGAAGTCCGTGTCGGCCGCTCCGAGGTCGCGGGGCGAGCAGCGCACCGCGACCTATGAGGTCGCCCGGCAAATTAGCGTCGCCCCAGTGTGAACGGGGCCTAAGCGTTCATGTAATGTTTTATTATTTATTTATTTATTTTTTTGTTTAGGTTTATTTTGGGTCTTCTAGTCTACTTCATTTACTCCTCTATTTGTTTGTTTTTTTGTTTTTTTTTATTTTTTTGTTTTAGCGCCGGTTCACATTACCGCGACGCTACTTGCAGGGGCGACCTCCGAGATCGCGGTGCGAGCAGCGCGCCGCGACCTCGGAGCGGCCGCCATGGACTTCATAACATTGAAGTCTATGGCGGTCGCCTCCTGGTCGCCCCAAAGAAGCTCCGGACCCTTTTTCTAGGTCGGAGCGACTTGTGTCGCTCCTATTAGAACGGGTCCGCAGCTTCCCTATGGGAGGCGACCTGCGGCGACCTGTGAGGCGACCAGGTCGCCTCACAGGTCGCCCTAGTGTGAATCGGCACTCATTGGGTTGTTAATGTTTATTTCTATTAAAGCTGTTTTTATTTTTTTTCTCCTTCTTTTTTTAATCTTTATGCACCATGGCTTTCTCAAGACCTTGCTATAATATTTAGTAATTTTTTACACCCACAAAGTAGAGCCATGACCTACAATACAAGTATAAATACTAGATTTCTGCTTTCCTTTTTAAGGAAATAGAGGAGGTCTCAGCTCCACCCACCAGCTTCCTAAGGGCAGCTTCCCCCACTCTGACCACTACATTTTTTTATTTATTTTTTACATTGCAGGGGATGCAGCAGGAGGAGTGAGACTTGTTTGTTTCACATAGTATTGATTGCTTGGGTTTACAAAACAAAAACCATCTGGAGACCTCAATAATACTTTCCCCGGAGAATTCAAGCTACTAGAACCCACCCAAAACGAAATTATCATTAATGAACAATGTTGGCCTTCAAAACTGTTGGATGTTGATAGATTATATCAGTGTGAGAATTAATATCAGTATATTTCTTTCCTTTACAGCACTGGCAGTTTCACCCCCCGGAGCACGCCCAGCAACTCCCCCGCTGTGCGGAGGCGTCTGGTTGCCAACGAATTGGAAAACATGGTGGAGAAGGGCTCGGAGGGCTCCAACGAGAGGGCCTCT
Source organism: Pelophylax lessonae (assembly GCF_965119305.1). NCBI lineage: Eukaryota > Metazoa > Chordata > Amphibia > Anura > Ranidae > Pelophylax > Pelophylax lessonae. The sequence goes on along the minus strand of NC_138779.1, from coordinate 213,655,691 downwards.
GGAACGCTCACCCCAACTTCGCCTCCTCCCGGCGCCCTGCTCATCAACCAGAGCAATGCCCAGCTGCCCACCCAAACCAACTCCCAGCCCGGGACACCCCTCCCCCCGCAGTTCGGCGGACGGGGCTTTATACGGAACAGCAAGGTGAGTACGCGGCATACTGTGCTCAATGCTTTTGGAGAAATATTGATCACCTGTTAGAGGCCTGGGTTGTATCTGATAATTCCTAGATCAGAATCTGCATTATCTATATATCAGCACTGATCAGAATCTTCATTATCTATATATCAGCACTGATCGGAATCTGTATTATTTATATATCAGTGCTGATCAGAATCTGTATTATCTATATATCAGCACTGATCAGAATCTTCCATTATGTATATATCAGCTCTGATTAGAATCTGCATTATCTATATATCAGCACTGATCGGGATATGCATTATCTATATATCAGCACTGATCGGAATCTGCATTATCTATATATCAGCACTGATCAGAATCTGCATTATCAATATACTGTATCAGCACTGATCAGAATCTGCATTATGTATATATCAGCACTGATCAGAATCTGCATTATCCATTTATCAGCACTGATCAGAATCTGCATTATCTATATATCAGCACTGATCAGAATCTGCATTATCTATATATCAGCACTGATCAAGAATCTGCATTATCTATATATCAGCACTGATCAGAATCTGCATTATCTATATATCGGCACTGATCAGAATCTGTATTATCTATATATTAGCACTGATCAGAATCTGCATTATCAATATATCAGCACTGATCAGAATCTGCATCATCTATATATCAGCACTGATCAGAATCTGCATTATCTATATATCAGTGCTGATCAGAATCTGCATTATCTATATATCAGTGCTGATCAGAATTTGCATTACCTATATATCAGCACTGATCAGAATCCGCATTATCTATATATCAGTGCTGATCAGAATCAGTATTATCTATATATCAGTGCTGATCAGAATTTGCATTATCTATATATCAGCCCTGATCAGAATCTGTATTCTATATATATCAGCACTGATCAGAATCTGTATTATCTACAGTGTCTCACAAAAGTAAGTACACCCCTCACATTTGTGTAAATATTTTAAAGATTGTAAGCTCTTCTGAGCAGGGCCCTCTTAATCATCTTGGATTTTATTGTATTGTAACTGTATTGTCTCCCTCTAACATTGTAAAGCGCTGCGTAAACTGCTGGCGCTATAGAAATCCTGAATAATAATAATAATAATTATATCTTTTCATGTGACAACACTGAAGAAATGACACTTTGCTACAATGTAAAGTAGTGAGTGTACAGCTTGTATAACAGTGTAAATTTGCTGTCCCCTCAAAATAACTCAACACACAGCCATTAATGTCTAAACCACTGGCAACAAAAGTGAGTACACCCCTAAGTAAAACTGTCCAAATTGGGCCCAAAGTTTCAATATTTTGTGTGGCCCCCATTATTTTCCAGCACTGCCTTAACCCTTTTGGGCAGCGAGTTCACCAGAGCTTCACAGGTTGTCACTGGAGTCCTCTTCCCCTCCTCCATGATGACATCACAGAGCTGGTGGATGTTAGAGACCTTGCGCTCCTCCACCTTCCATCTGAGGATGTCCCACAGATACTCAATAGAGTTTAGGTCTGGAGACATTCTTGGCCAGTCCATCACCTTTACCCTCAGCTTCTTTAGCAAGGCAGTGGTCATCTTGGAGGTGTGTTTGGGGTCGTTATCATGTTGGAATACTGCCCTGTGGCCCAGTCTCTGAAGGGAGGGGATCATGCTCTGCTTCAGTATGTCACAGTACATGTTGGCATTCATGGTTCCCTCAATGAACTGTAGCTCCCCAGTGTTGGCAGCACTCATGCAGCCCCAGACCATGAGACTCCCACCACCATGCTTGACTGTAGGCAAGACACACTTGTCTTTGTACTCCTCACCTGGTTGCCACCAAACACGCCTGACACCATCTGAACCAAATAAGTTTATCTTGGTCTCATCAGACCACGGGATATGGTTCCAGTAATCCATGTCCTTAGTCTGCTTCTCTTCAGCAAACTGTTTGCGGGCTTTCCTGTGCATCATCTTTAGAAGAGGCTTCCTTCTGGGATGACAGCCATGCAGACCAATTTGATGCAGTGTGCGGTGTATGGTCTGAGCACTGACAGGCTGACCCCCCCACCCCTTCAACCTCTGCAGCAATGCTAGCAGCACTCATCTGTCTATTTCCCAAAGACAACCTCTGGATATGACGCTGAGCATGTGCACTCAACTTCTTTGGTCGACCATGGAGTGGAACCTGTCCTGTTAAACCGCTGTATGGTCTGTATGGTCTTGGCCACCATGCTGCAGCTCAGTTTCAGGGTCTTGGCAATCTTCTTATAGCCTAGGCCATCTTTATATAGAGCAACAATTCTTTTTTGCAGATCCTCAGAGAGTTCTTTGCCATGAGGTGCCATGTTGAACTTCCAGTGACCAGTATGAGAGAGTGAGAGCGATAACACCAAATTTAACACACCTGCTCCCCATTCACACCTGAGACCTTGTAACACTAACGAGTCACATGACACCGGGGAGGGAAAATAGCTAATTGGGCCCAATTTGGACATTGTCACTTAGGGGTGTACTCACTTTTGTTGCCAGCTGTTTAGACATTAATGGCTGTGTGTTGAGTTATTTTGAGGGGACAGCAAATTTACACTGTTATACAAGCTGTACACTCACTACTTTACATTGTAGCAAAGTGTCATTTCTTCAGTGTTGTCACATGAAAAGAGAGAATAAAAGATTTACAAAAATCTGAGGGGTGTACTCACTTTTGTGAAATAGTGTTTGTAGAACTTTAGAGTAGACTTACAGTGAAATGGCGCCCTCTTCTGGTTAAGCCAATATTTGTTGCCTGCACATTCTGAAATGCTGTCTCCGGCCTCAATCTTCATGGCATCAAAAATACTGAAGCCACAGGATCAGCATGACAGCCCTGGAAGGGTTCATGGTTTGTTTTTCTGAATATCAAGATGTCAGCCATGTTTGTTCTCAATGACTGATGATCTTTTGTTGATCTGATATTAATGGTCTGTCTTTCTCCTTATTTTTGCAGAAGATGCAGAGCTGGTACAGTGTAAGTATCTGGATGTCCTCCTTATCATATACATGGCCCAGCCACTCTCACACAACTCTACCTAAAACAATTCTGTAGTTTTATCTCTAATGTTAAATTCTGGAAGAACGAGCACCCAAATCCTCTCCACAATCTGATTGTACAATCTCCTTCAGATCTCCCAACAACTATGCAGTGCAAGTGTCACAATCACATAAAGATGGGCGGGGACACCCAAAACTCCAAGGAGGACAGGAACAGAATCAGGAATATCAAGGAGGGGGAGGAGCTGGGAACACAAAAAGGTGGGCGGGGTCACCCAAAACTCCAGAGCGTGCAGGAACTAAAACAGGAATATCAAGGAGGGGAGGAGCTGGGAACACAAAAAGGTGGGCGGGGTCACCCAAAACTCCCGGGCGTGCAGGAACTAAAACAGGAATATCAAGAAGGTGGGGAGCTGGGAACACACAAAGGAAGTGGGGGGCAAACAAAACTCCCGGGTGTGCAGGAAGAGAATCAGGAATATTAAGGGGGAGGGGGGGAGACCTGGGAACACACAAAGGAAGTGGGGGCACACAAAACTCCCGGGTGTGCAGTAAGAGAATCAGGAATATTAAAGGGGGGGGGGGGAGCTGGGAACACACAAAGGAAGTGGGGGCACACAAAACTCCCGGGTGTGCAGGAAAAGAATCAGGAATATGGGGGGGGGGTGGAGCTGGGAACAAATAAAGAAGGCAGGGAGACTCAAAACTCATAGGCATGCAGGAACAGAATCAGGAATATCTAGGAGAGGAGGAGCTGGGAGCACACAAAGGTGGGTGGGATCATCCAAAACTCCCAGGTGTGCAGGAAGAGAATCAGGAATATCAGAGAGAGGAGGAGCTGGGAACACACAAAGGTGGGCGGGGTCACCTAAAACTCCCAGGTGTGCAGGAACAGAGTCAGGAATATCAGGGAGGAAGGAGTTGGGAACACACAAAGGTGGGTGGGGTCATCCAAAACTCCCAGGTGTGCAGGAACAGAGTCAGGAATATCAGGGAGAGGAGGAGCTGGGAACACATAAAGGTGGGGGGGGGGGGTCACCTAAAACTCCCAGGTGTGCAGGAACAGATTAAGGAAAATCAGGGAATAGAGGAGCTGGGGACACACAAAATAGACATGGTCATCCAAATCTCATAGGCATGCAGGATCAGAGACATTAATTTCAAGGAGAGGAGGAGCTGGGAACACACAAAGGTGGGCGGAGAAACCCAAAACTCTCAGGCCAGCAGGAACAGAGTCAGGAAAATCAGGGGAAGGAGGAGCTGGGAACACACAAAACTGTTTGAAAGATAGGAAAAGATTTAGAAATGTTAGGGTGAGGAGGAGTTGGGAACACACAAAGGTGGGCGGGGTCATCCAAAACTCCCAGGTGTGCAGGAACAGAGTCAGGAATATCAGGGAGGGAGGGAGGAGTTGGGAACACACAAGTGGGCGGGGTCATCCAAAACTCCCAGGTGTGCAGGAACAGAGTCAGGAATATCAGAGAGAGGAGGAGCTGGGAACACACAAAGGTGGGCGGGTCACCTAAAACTCCCAGGTGTGCAGAAACAGAGTCAGGAATATCAGAGAGAGGAGGAGCTGGGAACACACAAAGGTGGGTGGGTCATCCAAAACTCCCATGTGTGCAGGAACAGAGTCAGGAATATCAGGGAGAGGAGGAGCTGGGAACACACAAAGGTGGGCGGGGTCATCCAAAACTCCCAGGTGTGCAGGAACAGAGTTAGGAATATGAGGGAGGGAGGAGTTGGGAACACACAAAGGTGGGCGGGGTCACCTAAAACTCCCAGGTGTGCAGGAACAGAGTCAGGAATATGAGGGAGGGAGGAGTTGGGAACACACAAAGGTGTATCAGTACACCCAAAGTCAGGAATATCAGAGAGATCCCATTGGTGGAGCATTCAAGCCTCATAAGATTCCAGGGTCTGGCTTCGCTTCCCAGGCTCCACCTATAATTAAACCCTCACTTTTGGATGGACTGACCCTTTTAAGATTAAGCTTACCCTACTAACTTATATATGTATCATTTTAGAAAAGCCAGTAGATTCAATTTAAAAAGCATCGGCCGCCATGCTTTGGCCTCCTCTGAACCTTTCATATGTCCCGCAGATGTTGAGCCCCACCTACAAGCAGCGGAATGAAGACTTCCGCAAGATCTTTAAGAAGCTGCCCGATTCCGAGCGTCTGATTGTGGGTGAGTGGCAGTGATCCCGGGTTTTGATCTCACCATACAATGTATCCATGCAATGCCTACGCTGTGATACTAATCTCTGTACTCTGACCCCCCCCCCCCCCCCCAATTAGATTACTCGTGTGCGCTCCAGAAAGACATCCTCCTCCAGGGAAGACTCTACTTATCGGAGAATTGGATCTGTTTCTATAGCAATATTTTCCGCTGGGAAACCACGGTGAGTGCAGCACCAACCAACGCATTTTTTTTTTTCCTTCCTCAGGCTTTGTTAATGGTGTTTAAACAACAGCTGTGAAAATTGCAGAGTGACTCGCGGGAATGGCGGGCGGAGTGTAACGCTGGAATAAATCCTAGCTGAGCTAATCGGGGTTTGTACTGTAGTGTGTTAAGTGGCAGAACGATATTATAGTAAGGTAATTCTATTATTTATTACAGGTATTTATATAGGGCCAACAGTTTACACAGTGCTTTATATATTGTAAAGTCCCTGACCCCAAGGAGCTTACAATCTAAAGTCCCTATTTCACATGCATATACTAGGGCCAGTTCAGACAGGAGACATCTAACCCACCAACATGTCTTTGGAGTGCGGGAAGAAACCCATGCAAGGACAGCATGCAAACTCCATGCAGAGGGTGTCAGGAGTCAGGACAGAGGGTGTACCTGTCAGGACCAGGTACAAACTGGGGACCCCAAGTGTTTGTTCTGGATATAGCAGGAAACAGTCAGAGCCTGTTTGGGCTGGAGTTCAGCCGCCGCTTGCCGACCAGGCTTTGCTAGAAAATTACTTATCACCCCCAAACATTTTAAATGTTTTATTTTTTTAGCAGAGACCCTAGGGAATAAAATGGCGATCTTTGCAGTATTTTATGTCACACGGTATTTACGCAAAGGGTTTATTAAATGCAATTGTTTTGAAAAAAATACACTTTACCACTGGAGGATTTTGCTGTCTTACGTCTGGGCCATTTTTTGCGATTCGGCACTGTGCGACTTTAACTGACAATTGCGCGGTCCTGCAACACCGTACACAAACGAAATTTACGTCTTTTTTTTCCCACAAACAGAGCTTTCTTTTGGTGGTATTTGATCACCTGTGCGATTTTTACTTTTTGCGCTATAAACAAAAAAAAGCGTTTATTTAGAAAAAATAACAATATTTTTCACATTTTTTTATATGAAATTCCCCCCCAAAAAAATGTAAAAATCAAAATGTTTTTAAATTTTTGGCCAATTTGTTTTCTGCTACTTATTTTTGGTAAAAAAAATCGCAATAAGCGTATTTTGATTGGTTTGTGCAAAAGTTATTGCGTTTACTAACAAAGGGAAAGATTTATGTAATTTTTGGTGTTTTTTTTTTTTAACGAGTAATGGCGGCGATCTGCGATTTTTTTTTTGCGGGACTGCGGCATTGCGGTGGACAGATCGGACCCTTGACTGACATTTTTGACACTTTTGGGGGTACCAGTGACATTACTGCAGTAATCAGTGCTATAAATATGCACTGTTACTGTAAAAATGACACTAGCAGGGAAGGGGTTAATTTTTATTGGTGATCAAGGGGTTAATGTATGCCTGGTGCTTACTGACGTGTGTGGGGGGAGGGGAATATGTGACACCAGGACAGATCGCAGTTTCAGCTATGCTGAACCCTGCAATCTGACCCTGTCTGTCACTTAGGAGATCCGCCCACTTGTGTTTTCACAGGTGGGCGGATCTCCACACTCGATTCCCCGACGATTGGGGAAGAGCAGTGGTGATCGCCGCCGCTCCTCCCCTGGCCCGACTCCCGCTGTGACTGAATACAGCGGGAGCGAGCCTCCGGCGGCGCGCGCGCGCCGCCGAGAGAGGGGAATGTCTGGTGACGTGGGTCTACGTCGCCAGACGTTACCGAGCCACTTTGCCGCAGTAGAGCTCTAGTGAGCAGTGCGGAAGTGGTTAAATCAGTATTTTTTGCTCGAAAATTACTTATAACCCCCAAACATTTTAAATATTTTATTTTTTTAGCAGAGACCCTAGGGAATAAAATGGCGATCTTTGCAGTATTTTATGTCACACGGTATTTGCGCAAAGGGTTTATTAAATGCAATTGTTTTGAAAAAAATACACTTTAATTAAAAAAAAAAAAAAACACAATATATGCCTAAATTGTTTTGTAAAATATAAAAGATGATGTTATACTGAGTAAATAGATACCTAACATGTCATGCTTTAAAATTGCACGAAGGCAAGCGCAAGAAACGGGCAAGCGGTGGGAGGGAACATGTCTTCTAAAAGCATTCCAGTAGCTCATGAGCCACTTGCAATGTTTTCATGAGAAAGCCAGGGTTATGGTAAAAAAAATACCAGGGTTATGGCTGATAGCTTCAGCCAACCCCGATAAATCACTATAAAGCCGTAACGTATATACACATATTGGGGTCTTGAAGTGGTTAAACCTTCTCAGATGGACACAGTAGAGAATCCCAAACTCTGTAAACCCAATTGGAACGTATAAGGTAATAAATGGTGAGGAGCTTGGGTTGGCCGAATCCAGAAGTTAGCTGTTATTACTGGACCAATGAGCTACGAGCAGGAGATTCCCCACCCTGCAGCTGGCGTACTCGAAGTGAGAGGGATGCCCATTACACTATTGAACTAATATGGACATGGAAGCTCCCAACCACAGCTCAACAATGGCGCCTAACTTCCAGGTTCATTCCTAATAATGAATCCTATATACACCTTTCACTGCTTTGCTGCCCTGGCTTAGAATTTAGACTTATCTGGAAAGGTTTATAAGGGTGAGGAGACATGGTGTGAAAAGGGAATTTTAATAATTTTTTTGGAATTGCAGATCACTATCCAGCTGAAAGATATTCGATGCATTAAAAAGGAAAAGACGGCGAAACTGATTCCCAACGCCATCCAAGTTTGCACTGAGAATGAAAAGGTAAGCAGCCCCAACACTTGTCCACCATGAATCTGACATTAAACTGTGAGTACTGAGTATCTTTGCATGGTATGGAGTATCTTTGTATTATTCAGTTAATGGGTACTGAGTATCTTTATATCATACAGGCAGTGGGTACTGAATACCTTTATATGGTACTGAGTATCTTGTTTGTATCTCACAGGCAGTGGGTATGGAGTATCTTTGTATCAGACCAAACTATGTGTACTGAGTATTTCTGCATGGTACAGAGTATCTTTGTATTATACAGATATTGGGTACTGAGTATCTTTTTATCATACAGGCAGTGGGCACTAAGTATCTTTGTATGCTACAGAGTATCTTTGTATTATACAGATATTGGGTACTGAGTATCTTTGTATCATACAGATAATGGGTACTAAGTAGGGATAGACCGATTATTAGCAAGGCCGATATATCTGGGGCCGATATGCACTTTGCCCAATATATCGGTATCGGCCCCGGAACTGGCCAATATTGCTGATATTTTTGTGACGTCATTCTTCCTTCTTAGGCCGCCTCCCTCGCCTTGGACAGCCTCGTCTGGAGTCAGGACTAGTCTCGCGGGAGTGTATCACAGCCATACACCCACCCACAGCAGCCCAGTGCCAGCCACCCACAGCAGCCCAGTGCCAGCCACCCACATCACCAGGCCCTGTACCAGCCAGCCACAGGCACTGTACCAGCCAGCCATCCACCCACAGCCCTTGTGCCAGCCACCCACCCACCACAAGGTGTCAGACGGCAAGCCACCCACCACAGGGTGCCAGACAGCCAGCCACCCACCACAGGGTGCCAGACAGCTAGCCACCCACAGTCCCTGTACCAGCCAGCCATCCACAGCCCCTGTGCCAGCCACCCACCACAGGGTGCCAGCAAGACAGCCATTAAGCATTAAACAAAAATTAACATGTTCAGTACCAGATTTGTGTCAAAAATTGTCTTTATTTTTCAAAACTTTAAATGTACAAAATATCGGCCCATACCGATACATTGTGACCAAAATATCGGTATCAGTATCGACCCTGAAAAAACCATATCGATCTATCCCTAGTATCTTTGTATCATACAGATAATGGGTACTGAGTATCTTTGTATGGTACGGAGTATCTTTGTATCATACAGATAATGGGTACGGAGTATCTTTGTATGGTATGGAGTATCTTTGTATCATACAGATAATGGGTACAGAGTATCTTTGTATGGTACGGAGTATCTTTGTATGGTACGGAGTATCTTTGTATCATACAGATAATTAGTACGGAGCATCTTTGTATGGTATGGAGTATCTTTGTATCATACAGATAATGGGTACTGAGTATCTTTGTATGGTACTGAGTATCTTTGTATGGTATGGAGTATCTTTGTATGGTACGGAGTATCTTTGTATCATACAGATAATTAGTACGGAGCATCTTTGTATGGTATGGAGTATCTTTGTATCATACAGATAATGGGTACTGAGTATCTTTGTATGGTACTGAGTATCTTTGTATGGTATGGAGTATCTTTGTATCATACAGATAATTAGTACGGAGCATCTTTGTATGGTATGGAGTATCTTTGTATCATACAGATAATGGGTACTGAGTATCTTTGTATCATACAGATAATGGGTACTGAGTATCTTTGTATGGTATGGAGTATCTTTGTATGGTACGGAGTATCTTTGTATCATACAGATAATGGGTACTGAGTATCTTTGTACGGTACAGAGTATCTTTGTATGGTACGGAGTATCTTTGTATCATACAGATAATGGGTACAGAGTATCTTTGTATGGTACGGAGTATCTTTGTATGGTACGGAGTATCTTTGTATCATACAGATAATGGGTACAGAGTATCTTTTTATGGTACGGAGTATCTTTGTATCATACAGATAATGGGTACAGAGTATCTTTGTATGGTACGGAGTATCTTTGTATGGTATGGAGTATCTTTGTATCATACAGATAATGGGTACAGAGTATCTTTGTATGGTATGGAGTATCTTTGTATCATACAGATAATGGGTACAGAGTATCTTTGTATGGTATGGAGTATCTTTGTATCATACAGATAATGGGTACGGAGTATCTTTGTATGGTACAGAGTATCTTTGTATGGTACAGAGTATCTTTGTATGGTACAGAGTATCTTTGTATCATACAGATAATGGGTACAGAGTATCTTTGTATCATACAGATAATGGGTACGGAGTATCTTTGTGTGGTATGGAGTATCTTTGTCACTTTGACATGCTCTTGATTGCTGGAGCTCCCCCCTTAATGTCGGATGATACTTGTGCCGGGTATTAGTACTATCTCTCAGTGTCATGGTATGATAGCTGTGCCCTCTGGTTCAGTAAGATGACACAGATCAGCAGTGCCTGGCGGGACATCCTCTCCGGTTATCAGTCCCTGCACAGATTGATAGGACTTATCGCTGGCTGCGGTGAACTTTACTCTCGGAATGACTATCAGAAGGTTTGTTATCAGCACAATGACGGGTTCAGTTTGCAGCTCTCCTGGCAGCGGCACGGGTTGCAGTGTGGAGCTGTGTACCCGATCCCCAGCGCTGCGCACACCTCACCTGTCCAGGTACCTGCCATGCATTCTGGGGGGAGGGTAGACTCTGCTTGTGGGGGGTGGGGGGAGGAGGGGAATCCTCGGTGTTCCTGTTTCTATGGTGTTCATGTTTGGATATCTCACAATTGATGCTTCTATCACTTTCATGTCACAGCATTTCTTCACGTCTTTCGGGGCCCGGGACCGCTCCTTCCTGCTGATATTCCGCCTGTGGCAGAACGCACTTCTAGATAAGGTAAGAAAGCACCCCAGACTTCCTTCTTTAACCACTTCTAGACCATGACCAGGCCATTTTTTGCAATTCGGCACTGCATTACTTTAACTGACAATTGCGCGGTCGTGCAACGCTGTACCCAAATACAACTGATGTCCTTTTTTCCCCACAAACAGAGCTTTCTTTTGGTGGCATTTGATCTCCTGTGCGTTTTTTATGTTTTGCACTAAAAACAAAAAAAGAGACAATTCTGAAAAAAAAACAATATTTTTCACTTTCTGCTATATAACATTACCAATAAAAAAAAATGTAAAAATCTAATTTTTTTCATAATTTTAGGCCAATTTGTACAGATACAGGTAAGGCGATTCGCGGGAACCTGCAGCCATATAACCGCAGCAACTGGTCGGCAAATGGTTAATGTAGTAAAGCAGAAAACAAATTCATTTTTATCCCACCTCTTATATTCCCTTTCCTCTCTGTGATAACAAAGACCTGAAAAAATTACTTTAGTATAAAGAGTTAATAAATTTTGGGCTGGGCATAGCTCCAGGTCATGTGATCAATGGGCACCATTTAGAAGGTAGGATCTCTGTTCAGCCAAAGCTGCTGATTGGCTGTGAATGAGTGTCAGCCCCCGCAGATCCTCTGCTAGAAGATTTGAGGTCCGTGCCTCGTCAGTGGTCACATGACTCTCTCTTGTCCTGGTCTTTTTTTTTTCAGCTGCAGCACTTTGTTTTTTTTTTTTGTTTTTTTTCCTTATACGGCTGCATTGAGGTTAAAGTAAAACTAAAGGACAATTAAAAAATATATATTTGGATAGAGTAAGAGAATTATACACTCACCGGCCACTTTATTAGGTACACCTTGCTAGCACCTGGTTGGACCTGCTTTTTGCCTTCATTCTTCATGGCATTGATTCTACAAGGTGTTGGAAACGTTCCTCAGAGATTTTGCTCCATAGTGACATGATAGCATCACGCAGTTGCTGCAGATTCGTTGGCTGCACATCCATGATGCCAATCTCCCGTTCCTCCACAACCCAAAGGTGCTCTACTGGATGAGATCTGGTGAGTGTGGAGGCCATTGGAGGACAGTGACCAGATCTGGTGTTTTTGATTTTTCAATGATTTGTTTTTATTGGGAATGTTATATATATTTTAGGTTGAACTGGATGGACTGATGTCATTATTCAAACTCCTATGTAACTATATATATATATATTTTTTTTTGTCGTTCTTTCTTTGTTTAAAGCGCAAAAAATAAAAAACGCAGAGGGGATCGAATACCACCAAAAGAAAGCTCTATTTGTGCGAAAAAAAAGGACATTCATTTTATTTAGGTACAGTGTTGCACGACCGCGCAATTTTCCGTTAGAATAACGCAGTGCCGAATCGCAAAAAATGGCCTGGCCATTAAGGGGGCAAATCCTTCCGGTCCAGAACTGGTTAAATTCATTATTTTCCTCAAAATGCTACAAACAGTACCCCATAATGACAAGTTTGAAATCTTTGCAAATTTATTAAAAAAAAAAAAAAGGAAAAAAAATCCCATGTACATAAGTATTCACACCCTTTGCTCAATACTTTGGTGAAGCCCCTTTGGCACCAATTGCAGCCTCAATTATTTTTGGGTTTGATGCCACAAGCTTGGCACACCTATATTTGGGCAGTTTCTCCCATGCTGTTTACTCGTCCTGCTGAGATAGAAGGTGTCATTAGAGGCTCAGCGCTCCTGGGGGGGAGGGGGGGCATTATATATAATTATAAACAGAATACCACTAATAACATTACACCGTCACTAAAACAAGCAGATTCTGTTCATGAGATAACATCGGCGCGCCGCTGGAACCCGCCCTGATCTTCGTCAGCGATGTCAGTGCAGGCGGAAGGTGAGACAAAGCAGAGGAAGCGTGGGGGAGGGTTAGATGAGGTCGGGGCGATCGATGCTTCAGAACCGCCAACCAATACTGCGACCCAGAACTTTACATCCAGGGATTACCCCACGGTTCCCCTTACTACTAGTGATCGATCGATATTGTTTTTTTTTATTGCCGATACCGATATTTTGGTCATCGGATATCGATATTGGCCGATATTTTCGGACATTTAAAAAAAATGTTTTTATTTTTCTTTTTTTTTTTCACAGGTACTGTGGTGGAGGGATCTGGGGGGTCTAAAAGACCCCAAACCCCTCCTTGGCACTTAAAAGCCTTCAAAACGTCAAGTTTGGCTGTTTTGAATGCTCGCATTTTTTTGACTTTGCCCGCCAAGTCATGTCATCACTTCCGGGTTTTTACATGGAGACCCGATCAGAGCCGAATGCGGCTTTGATTGTGTCTTTTCTTCGGCGGCCATGCAAGTAGGATGCCCGGGTCTCCCGGTGGGATGGGAGACCCGGGCGAGCCACGGAAGGCGTCCCCTCCCGCTCCTTGTAATGACAGCCGAGCGGCTTCTCAGCCTCATCGGTTGCCATTACAAGACAGCCGACCGTCGGCTATGGACGCCGGTACCGGGGTGATGCCTCTAGCTGCAGACATCACTCCGGTACAGCACTTTCCTGAAATATCGGCAATATCGGTAACCTCAGGGGCCGATTCCAAAATCGGGGAAAGTGCAGATCGGCCCTCGATATATCGGCTATGGACGCCGGTACCGGGGTGATGCCTCTAGCTGCAGACATCACTCCGGTACAGCACTTTCCCGAAATATCTGCAATATCGGTAACCTCACGGGCCGATTCCAATATATCAGGGAAAGTGCATCTCGGCCCTCGATATATTGGCATTGCCGATAATCGGTCGATCCCTACTTACTACCCCCTCATTGGTGGTCTGGGAACCCGGGATTGTCAGGGAGGAATTTCATTCCCAAACACGCCCATGGCTGCCCAGCCCAATCAGACCTCCGGCCTTCCCTGTACTGAAAGTGCTTGCTCTGATTCCCCTGCATACTGTGAACTTCACACAATGTGCGTTAGAAGCTGCAGTAAGTCAGATAGAGCCCCGCCTTATTTCCTGACTGTAGCGGTTTCCTCATGAACTGTTGCTGAGATTGTGATCCCAAATGACCATATATGGTCCAGAATGGCCTTCAACCTTCCCTTCAGTCTTGCACAGTTGTACCGGCTCCTGTCCTGTACGGAAAGTGCTTGTTTTAATTTCACCCGCACACTGTGAGCTTCTCACAATGTGCATTAGAAGCTGCAGCACATCAGATAGACCCCGCTTCATTTCCTGGCTGGAGGACATCCAGCATCCTCCCAGGTATGGGTGCTCAACCTGTGGTCCTCCAGCTGTTGAAGAACTACAAGTCCCATGAGGCATTGCAAGGCTGACAGTTGCAAGCAGGGCCAGACATGGGGGGAGAGGGGCAGAAGAGACGGCTGCCCTGGGCGCAATGGTTTATTGCATGGATGTGGACACGCTAACCCTAAGGGAAGGGGGGGAGCACAATTTGGCATCTTCGCCCTGAGCGCTGGATGGCCTTGTCCCAGCATTGGTTGAAAGCATGACTCCCAAAGGCAGAGGCATGATGGGACTTGTAGTCCTGCAACAGCTGGAGGGCCAGAGGTTGGGCAGCCAGGTTCCTCCCCAGTCTGACTGCCCCTGGCCCGCCCCTGTCATTCATTGGTACTTTGACCTCGTGTGATAAGATAATTCTCAATATAGAAGCCAAGGACATTGCAGGTCACCCTTGGATGACGGGGACCCTGAGCTTGCGATCGGCAGGTGATGATATCAGCGCATATTTTTAGTCACATATATCACTTCCGAACCAGCGGCATGTGGGATCGGCTCTCCGCTATTGTAACCCGGGAGCGATGAGATCACTTCTGATTTACTCGGATGTCAACGGCGCCATTTCTAAAAAAATTAAAAGCATTCGAAAACATGGATCTTGGAGTTTTTGAATGCTTTTAAGTGAAAAGGAGATTATAAAGTGTGACATGTTTGGTATCTATTTACTCGGCATAACATCATTTTCTATATTTTACCATATTTTGTTTTTCATTAAAGTGTATTTTTTAAAAAAAAAAATGCGTTTGAAAAACCGCTGCACAAGTGCCACGTGACATGAAAAATTGCAATATCTGACGTTGCACGCTGTGCGCAATTTTAAAGCGTGACATGTTTGGTATCTTTTTACTTGGCGTAACATCATCTTCTATGTTCTACTTTATTGTGTTTTATATTAAAGTGTATTTTTTTCCAAATAAATTGCGTTTATAAACCGCTGCACAAAGGTCATGTGACATAAAAAAGTTTCAACACCCGCCGTTGCACTAGAGTGCGCAATTTTAAAGTGTGCGTTGTTTGGTATCTATTTACTTGGCGTAACATCATCTTCTATATTCTACTATATTGTGTTTTTTATTAAAGTGTATTTTTTTCCATACATCCAGAAAATCCACTATACTCGCCTAAACTGTGCACAAAAAAAGCTCTATAAATAAATACAAATATATATATATATCATTTTTTTTTTTTTTTTTTTGTTAAAAGCCCGGGGAGCATGGAGCCTAATATGTGCTTTCTTAAAAACCAAACCAAAAAAAAAAATATATATATATATATATATATATATATATATATATATATATATATATATATATATATTAATATATATATACATATTTTTTTTTTTTTTTTTTTTTTGTTAAAAGCCCAGTGTGCATGGAGCCTATACATGTGCTTTCTCAAAAACCAAACTGCCAGCCCCACCGAACACACCTAAATGCCTCATCAAATGACAGGTCAGCTGTGCTCAATCAGCAGGTCAGTCAGTTCCTCCACACATTGGTTCACATCTTGCACAAAAGATACAATGTAAAAGTATCTACAAACAAAAAAAAATGTAACATAATTTAAAAACAACCAGATAAAAACATATTATTACTACTGATGTCTTGATGGTGCTAGAAAGAGGTCCTGTAAACACACCTTTACCATAAATACAAAAACAAAACAAAAATATCTATAACAAAATAAAAACACCTTTACTATATAACACAACAAAATATTAAAAATATCAAAAGACATAAAATTATAAATAATATTAAATAAAAATAAATAATAATAAAAATGCTAAAATATTAATAAGTAAATATTTATTAACAAATTGTAATAATAATAATACTGATAAATAGATTCAATAGAAACTAAAAAATATAGCAAAAAATAAACACACTGTTACCATATATCATAATACAAGAACAAAACAAAAATTACATAACAAAATATCCACTTGACACCCAGGCCTAGAACATTTCTTAGAACCCCCCCCCCCCCAACATTATATATATATATATATATATATATATATATATATATATATATATATAGGTCCATAAATATTGGGACATCAACACAATTCTAATCTTTTTGGCTTAGATACATATACAAACTATTGTAATTCCTACACCGTTCACCTGATTTGGATGTAAATACCCTCAAATTAAAGCTGAAAGTCTGCAGTTAAATTATATCTTGTTTGTTTGATTTCAAATCCATTGTGGTGGTGTATAGAGCCAAAAAGATTAGAATTGTGTTGATGTCCCAATATTTATGGACCTATATATAGGTGTGTGTGTGTGTGTGTGTGTGTGTGTGTATATATATATATATATATATATATATATATATATATATATATATATATATATATATATTTACACACATATATATATATATATAGAGGCTCTAGGGAGTAAATTGGTGGGTTGTCACATGGCATTTGTGCAGTGGTTTTTCAAACACAATTTATTTTAAAAATAATTCCAACTTCTTTGGATTTTAATGCAAAAAAACCCACAATTGACGACCCAATTTTTTGGTCAGGTATAAAAGAGGATATTATGCTGAGTAAATAGATATCAGCAATGTCACAATTTAAAATTGCCATTGGTGACAAATGCAAATTTTACTATCCATAGGCAACGCTTAAAAAGCCTTTACAGGTTACTGCTTTAGATTTACAGAGGTCTGATGCTAGAATTACTGCCCATGATCTGATGTTCGTGGTGATGCCTCACATGGTGGAGGACGATCGCTGTTTGCGTGCGTGCGGAACCAACATGTGCGTTGGCCTTCACGCAAGCACGGGGAGACGGGGGCACTTTACTTTTTTTTTTCCCCTGCTGGGATTTTGAGCTTAAGACCTTAACCACTTCCCGCCCACCCTATAGGCGATTGACGGCGGGAAAGTGGTTGCATTATCCCGACCGGACACACCGCATCTCCGATCTTGGTAAAGAGCCTACTGACGTAGGCTCTTTACCATGTGACCAGCTGTGTCCAATCACGGCTGGTCACATAGTACACAGGATGAGCCACTGATCGGCTTTCCTCAGTACGTGCCTGACAGGCACAAGTAAAGGAGAGCCGATCTGCGGCTCTCCTGACAGGGGGGGTCTGCACTTGTAATCAGATCATTGATTACCAGTGCAGACCCTGGGGGGGGGGGGGGCACTAGAACCACCAGGGATGCCCAACCATGACCCCAGGGATGCCCACCCATGACCCCAGGGATGCCGCTTTGGCCACCAGGGATGGCAATCAGGGCTCAGGGAGCCCGCCAGTGCCCTCCCCACTAGTGCTGCCTGCCAGTGCCCTCCCCATCAGTGCTGCCCACCAGTGCCCATCATTGCCATCTATCAGTGCCGCCCACCAGTTCCCATTATTGCCCACCAGTGCCACCTATCAGTGCCCATCAGTGCCGCCTATTTGTGCCTCCTATCAGTGCCCATCAATGCAGCCTATCAGTGCCCAGCAGTGCCATCTATCAGTGCCTCCTCATCAGTGCCAGTCAGTGCAGCCTCATCAGTGCAGGAAAAAACGTATCTATTTACAAAATTGTATAACATAAAGAAAAAAACTTTTTTTTTTTTCACACTTTTCGGTAATTTTTTTATTTGTTTAGCAAAAAAGGAAAAACCTTGCGGTGATCAAATACCACCAAAAGAAAGCTCTATTTGTGGGGGGAAAATGACATAAATTTGGTGTAGGTACAGTGTTGCATGACCACGCAATTGTCATTCAAAATGCAACAGAGCTAAAAGCTGAAAATTGGCCTGGGCAGGAAGGGGGTGAAAGTGCCCGGTATTGAAGTGGTTAATCACAATGATGGGTAAGGTCCCATTCAAAATTGAGACCTGCTGGGATTCTCATCTGGGTGTTTACAAAAAAGCCTGAGTACATACCCCCCCCCCCCCCCCCTATCCTAGAAGTTGTCCCAATTTCTACTCGCTATGTCTGCAGGACAGTAGGGTCACCTCCATGAACACAGCGGGAGCATGTATCAGTTTAGATGGAACGTAGAAAAATTATGTCAAGTTTTTTTAGATTTCCTTTTTTTAACTTTTATTATTACTGGGGCAGAAATTAATAGGAAACTTGGCGTAGCTGTACTAACCGATACACTTACTGGTAATCAAAGGAGAAGAAAGGATGTGAATACAAGCTATGCCAATCCAACTGTATTCATCTTTATTTTTTCAATACACGTAAAGGAAATATTGCTGTCAAAAACATCCCCTAATGTAAAAGGACAAGAATCTGTAAAAGTTAAAAATTGACAACATTGTCAGAAAATACACAAGACAAGGCCATGACCACAGATATTTCCAGTTGATATCGTGAGTTAGACGTACTATATGGCCCCACACTCAAATGTGGACCCAGTGTTAGCATGAGTGAGGCACCAAGGGCTCCTCATCTGGTTACTGCAGGTCATCTGCAAAGGGTCCTCATCAGGTCACTGACGGTCATCGGCAAGGGCTCCTCATCTGGTAACTGTCGGTCATCTGCAAGGACTGCTCACCTAGTAACTGTTTTTCATTTGCAAGAGCTCCCCACCTGGACACTACTGATCATCTGCATGGGCTCCTCATGCGGACACTAGCAATCAGCTGCAATGACTCCTCACGTGGGCACTGGCAATCAGCTGCAAGGGCTCCTTAACCAGACACTGGGTTTCTGCTTTAAGGACTCCTCCTCCCTCAATGGCTCTCCAACTAGACACTGCCTGTCTGCTACAAAGGCCCCTCACCTGGAAACTAAGGATCATCTGCAAGGGCTCCTCACATGGACACTGGCTTTCCGCTACAAGGGCTCCTCACCTAGACACTACTGATCATCTGCAAGGGCTCCTCATGCGGACACTAGCAATCAGCTGCAATGACTCCTCAGGTGGGCACTGGCAATCAGCTGCAAGGGCTCCTCAACCAGACACTGGGTTTCTGCTTCAAGGACTCCTCCTCTTTCAAGAGCTCTCCAACTGGACACTGCCTGTCTGTTACAAAGGCCCCTCACCTGCAAACTACGGATCATCTGCAAGGGCTCCTCACATGGACACTGGCTTTCCGCTACAAGGACTCCTCAGTCAGACACTTCCGATCGTCTGCAAGGGCTCCTCGTCCAGACACTGCTGATAAGCTGCAAGGGCTCTTCACCTGGATTCTGCCAGTCACCTGCAAGGGCTCCTCTCCCACACAATGCTGATAAGTTGCAGGGGCTCCTCACCCGGACAATGCTGATAAGCTGCAGGGGCTCCTCACCTGGATTCTGCTGGTCATCTGCAAGGGCTCCTTACCTGGACACTGCTGGTCATCTACTAGGGTTTCTCACCTGGACTCTGCCGGTCATCTGCAAGGGCTCTCCAACTGGACACTGCCTGTCATCTACAAAGGCCCCTCACCTGGACACTGCCGTCATCTGCAAGTGCCCCCTCACCCAGACATGCACAGTCAGCTTCAAATGTTTTTGCCAACTGGACGCTCCTTGGTTAGGTACAAAGTGCTCTCACCCGGACACTACGAGTCACCCACAAGGGCTCCTCAACCAGATACTTCTGGTCATCTGCAAGGATACCTCACCGAAACACTGCTAATAAGCTGCAAGGGCTCTCACCCGGACACTGCCAGTCATCTGCAAGGGGTCCTCACCCGGACTCTGATGATCATCTGCAAGGGCTCCTCACCCAGACTCTGACAGTCATCTGCAAGGGCTCCTCACCCAGACTCTGACAGTCATCTGCAAGGGTCTCTCAACTGGACACTGCTGGTCATCTGTAAAGGCTCCTCACCTGACACTACCAGCACTTTGCAGTCAGTAGTCAATGTTTTGTGATTAAACAGCCGACATGATTCACCCGCTAGTATGCAGACTTCTTCATGTTGGTGGTTTAACTGTGCGAGATATTCCACATTTTTAGTACGATGGAGATATGAATATGTATCATGTCTTACCTGCTATATCAACAGGGATTTGGACCTCAACAGGAAAGTCAAAGGTCCACTTTTTGGATGAGTATGCCGATGTGGCTAACATGACTTGTTACCTATCCACGTGTCTATGCCTCTAGCACCCCTACTCTTGGGGAGGTGGGATTGATCCTTTAGATAGGTTGGCAGGCTAAGATGTCCATGCCATGGTCTGGTTCTTGGTGTATGGTGGGGAGAAAAATAAGTTGGGTGTCAGACTTGTAGGCAGGTGCAGTCTACTGTTTTCACTGCAGGTGGTGCTCCTCAGCAGAAGAGGAAGTCAAGATGAATGCCGTTCCTCTATGGTTTCCTGGGTCACTGGGGAAGTATCCAATTGAATGCTGCCCCCCCATGTGACTCTGGCAGCCACCTTGGGTCAAGCAGAGCCTATTTAAGGCCCTGGCTTCCAAGTTATGAACGCTGTCAACCCGGCTGATTCCTGTTCTCTTCCCATTGTTGGAACTGTGAGTATACCCATTTGGACAGCCATCCCTTTTGGGTTTGTTGTGAACTGTTGCTGCTTTATTTTTTTAATACAAGTTTTCTATTGCACCTGGCTTTGTCATTTATTGCCACTGCACTATGCCACACCTCACCTACAAACTATTTTATCTTTTTTTATTTTATTGCTGAATTAATTTCTAGGTTGGAAAGTTTAGGGTTTCAAGATACTCAAAAAAAAAAAAAAAATCCACAGAAATAGAACAGGTATTCTAAAGTAGTAGTAGGCCCTTTAAAAGCAATCCCTTGGTAATCACTTGCACTCTTGACAGCAGCCAGATCGATCTTTGGCCCTGTAGAAACAGTCACGGTCTTCCTTAAATTGCAGCGAATCCCTCTCTAATCAATTTGGTCCTTAACCCTAGATAGCAGTCAAAGATACACGACCTTGATCTAAGGGCAATAAATTCTTCTTGCAACATCTATCCGTAGCTTCAACCCAGTTCTTTTGCAACAATCTTCAACAAAAGGATTCCACACAGATGCTTCCTCCAGGCAGCAAACTT
Source organism: Pelophylax lessonae (assembly GCF_965119305.1). Lineage (NCBI taxonomy): Eukaryota > Metazoa > Chordata > Amphibia > Anura > Ranidae > Pelophylax > Pelophylax lessonae. The sequence goes on along the minus strand of NC_138779.1, from coordinate 213,634,329 downwards.
CTTGCCCAGCTTCTTCTGGATTAACACCCCCAAGTAGAGTTAATATAGTCCTTGGGCCTCTAGCACATGCATGTCAGGGCCTAAAAGAGAGACATCTAGATGCTATTACCAAAAGTATTGGGACGCCTGCCGTTTCACACACATAAACTTTAATGACATCCCAGTCTTAGTCCGTAGGGTTCAATATTGAGTTGGCCCACCCTTTGCAGCTATAACAGCTTCAACTCTTCTGGGAAGGCTGTCCACAAGGTTTAGGAGTGTGTCTATGGGAATGTCTGACCATTCTTCCAGAAGCATTTGTGAGGTCAGGCACTGATATGGACGAGAAGGTCTGGCTCGCAGTCTCTGCTTTATTCCATCCCAAAGGTGTTCTATCGAGTTGCGGTCAGGATTCTGTGCAGGCCAGTCATGTTCCTCCAACCCAAAACTCATTCATCCATGTCTTTATGGACCTTGCTTTGTGCACTGGTGTGCAGTCATGTTGGAACAGGAAGGGGCCATCCCCAGACTGTTCCCACAAATTTGGGAATATGAAATTGTCCAAAATGTCTTGGTATGCTGAAAGAGAAACACATAATGAGCTAGTATGCATCGCATACTAGCTCATTATGAATTACTTCCCTTAGAACGAGCCCCCGCCGTGCCGTCCGCTTACCTCTATGACGGGCGACATGTCCAGTCGCCCGTCTTCCGGGATCGCGGCATCCGGCCATCTGATTGGCCGGAGCCGCGGTGACGTCAGTCCCACGCACGCGCGCGGAAGCCGACGGTCACGGCACGGGACTCTGAAGGAACGGCACCAGTGGCCGTTCCTTCAGAGCGCATGCGCCAGTGACGTCACTGGCTGCATGTAAGGTAAATATCTCCTAAACGGTACATGTTTAGGAGATATTTACAGTACCTATAGGTAAGCCTTATCATAGGGTTTACTTCCTCTTTAAGAGTTCCCTTCACTGGAACTAAGGGGCCAAGCCCAACCCCTGAAGAACAACCCCACAACATAATCCCCCCTCCACCAAATGACTTTGACCAGTGCACAAAGCAAGGCCCATAAAGACATGGATGAGCGAGTTTGGGGTGGAGGAACTTGACTGGCCTGCACAGAGTCCTGACCTCAACCCGCTAGAACACCTTTGGGATGAACTACAGCGGAGACTGCGAGCCAGGCATTCTCATCCAACATCAGTGCCTAACCTCACAAATGTGCTTCTGGAAGAATGGTCAAACATTCCCATAGACACACTCCTAAACCTTGTGGACAGCCTTCTCACTGGTGAAGTTTGTATAATAATTTTGTTTTATCTCAATTTCTATTGGTCGTTATCATCATTTGTTTGGCATTGTTAGTATAGAATACTTAATATTTACTGTTTTTTTATTTTTTTTATTTAAAAAAGTATATTTTTTTCCAAATAAATTGTGTTTGTAAGAACGCTGCGAAAATACGACGTGATAAAAAAATATTGCAACAATCTCCTTTTTATTCTCTACGGTCTCTGCTAAAAAAAATATATATATATATATAATGTTTGGGGGTTCTTTCTAGCAAAAAAATTATTTTAACTTGTACAAGTGTCAGAAAAAGGCCTGGATTAGAAGTGGTTAATATATTCCAATTTAATTTTATTTCACCTGCAGTGAATGTCATAAATATGCTCCTTAGAGTGAATTATTTGCCTAGAATTTCCTTGATTTCAGAACTGGGCACATCCAGGAACAGCGTGGTGGCCGTCAGTTAATGTTACTGTCATACAATCTCTTTTTTTTTTTTGCCATCAGACACTGTCCCCCCGAGAGCTGTGGAACATCGTTCACCAGTGTTACGGTACGGAGCTGGGTCTGACCAGCGAAGATGAGGACTACGTATCTCAACGGGAGCTGCTCAATGGCCTTGGGTGAGTGCCACCAACTCAACATCTGTCACTTCATCTCTCCATCTGTCTGCCTGCTTGTCATTAGTGCCAGAGAAAGCTTTCCTAAAGCAAAAGGCAAAGTGCATAAACCAGATCAACATATAAGAACTCAGCTTTCAGCAACAAAGCCCAATTACAACCATTTTTTTTATTTTTTTTTCTTACATTTTGGATGGACCTGGAAAAAGCACATATTTATAAAAATAAATGTGAATTTCACAAAAAAATCTAAAATATTTATTCCCTTTGATTGTTAGCCCCATCTAGTGGCCATAATATAGTATTTTCTTGATTGGGGTTATTTCAGAGTTGGCCACTAGATGGGGCTGACGATCAAGGAAATAAATATATTAGACACGTTACAGCAATTACTCATGACGACTGTGCAAGTGCTTAAAGTAGAACTATGGGCAAAACTTTTTTTCCCTCTATCGTTCATTGACGGACGCAGTCCTCTGATGCATGTCAGTAGGGTTATACCGCCCCCTACTGATATGCATCAGAGGACTGCGTCCGTCAATGAACCTAAGGGAAAAGGATTTTACGGTAAGTCAAAAATCTATTTTTTTTTCTTCATTTTAGATTAGAGTAAGGGGGGGGGGGGGTTATCACCCCCAGTCAAATTCTTTTTCAACATCTCTGTACCATTGCGAAGATTTCCCTTCACTTCCTGTTCTATAGCCAAACAGGAAGTGATAGAAAATCCTTGCAAATTAACCACTTGTCGACCGTCCGGCGCATATATACTGTGGCAGGCTGACTCACGGGAGCGCTCCTGGGGGCGAGCGTGTCTGTAGGCCTTACTCAGCCATGGTAAGCATTGACTACCTGGCTTTTCTGCATTGGAATGTCTGCTAAGTATTCCCCTCTCCATAGGCACAAGCGGTTTGGACTGCAGATAGCTGTTTCTGATGATACATACCAGTTTCATGATCCAAGTACCACTGCCATCTGTTACACCCAGGTTCTGCATGCCCTGTGACTTTGGTTTTTTTTTTTCCCCCCCGTAGTTTTAGGATGACTTCCAACTAAATAGATTTTTTAATTTATAGGGGAAGTGAGGATTTTCCTGAAGGCCCTGATCTGAGTGACACCTCCTCCAGGGGCGACACCAAACTTGGCAGCAGCCCTCCTTTGCCAGCCACTGGCTCCTTTACCTCTCTTGCCAGCAGTGATAGTATGCTAACGGTAAGTCCTTTTCCTGTGCTATTAGATAAAATGACTGTGAAGGAATTCTGTTGCCTCACCATTTCTAAAGCAACTGACCAGCAGAATACCTTATAACCAGCTGTAAACCCAAACTCCTGGCATTTATTTTTACCGCCAGTCTTATGATCCATGCACTGCTGCCAGTCTGCACAGCCAGATCCACACTTCCTGTCAAGAAAACAACAAAAGGGCGCACCGACCTTGTGCATTACCACTTAAAAGTTTATTAAAATCAAAGAAGGGTAGCGTACAATATACTCACAAATGTAGCATATGAACAAGCATATAGGAAATGGGCACCGCTCGCTTCCAGGACACTTCTCTACTGCTGGATAGCGTGATGGCGTCCTAAAAAACTTAATGTGGCTTACGTGTTTCGAGGGAGGACCCTCTTCCTCAGAGCCAAAATCGCCAACACATTTCCTGTCACCTGGATGCAGACTACTAGCTAAGCAATATAGTCCATTTGAACGGCCAACCTCACCTGTTATTGGACAAAAGGAGCAGTAGAAATCTGATGAGATCTTCTTTCAGGCAGGCATTCTCTGATTGAAACCTTGGAAAGAGCTGTCCAATAAGGGAAGAGTCTTTTCTCTAACTCTTTCACCTGTGTGTGTGTAATATTTTTTTTTCCTGAGCTATTGGATTCTAACAACAACTGGCTTTTTACAACAAAGGGGCAAAGAAAAGCTGGGAAACCACATGAAAGAAGCCCAAAACTCCACCTGCTGGGTAATAGGGAGAATGCAATATATTCACGCAAAAAAATAAACAAATAAAAAAAAAAAATATATATATATATATATATATATATAGCCAAAATAGCCCAAAACTCCACCTGCTGGGTAATAGGGAGAATGCAATATATTCACACAAAATAATAAATAAACGAATGAAAAGAAAAACAAAAAAAAAACACACATATATATATATATATATATATATATATATATATATATATATATATATATATATATATATATATAGCCCAATACTCCACCTGCTGGGTAAAAGGAAGAATGCAATATATTCATACAAAAAAAAATAAATGAATGAAAAAAAAAAAAATATGTGTGTGTGTGTGTATCTATATTTATATATATATGTATGTGTGTGTGTATATATATATATATATATATATATATATATATATATACACACACACATAGATATATATATATATATATATATATATATATATATATATATATATGTGTGTATCTATATTTATATATATATGTATGTGTGTGTGTATATATATATATATATATATATATATATATATATATATATATATACACACACACACATAGATATATATATATATATATATGTGTGTGTATGTAGATAGATAGATAGATAGATAGATAGATAGATAGATCTAACTAAAACCTCCAACCCAGCTGTCAGATTAGGGTGAGCCTCATCCCTGAGTCTTTCCTCTCTGCCTAACTTTTATCTTGAGCTATTGAACTCTGTCAACAAGTGGCATTTTACAACAAAGGGAAGCCTGGAAACCATGGTAAAGTAGGTGCAACCTCCATCTGCTGGCTAAAAAAGGTAATGCTTAATATTCAGGCAAAAAAAAACATTTTTTTTAAGAAATGTATATATTATTTATTTTTTTTGACTGTATTAAATAAATAGAGAAAATAAAGAAAATATGCACAAAACTGCTACAGGTTGCCTTTAATCATTAGTGACGTTATGTGGTCGGTGGCAGTTATTCCACCCAGTGACGGTGCTTACTTTCAGCCAGCAGAGGATTTGACCGGACAGTCAGACGCCTTGTCAGATTCTCAGCTGGATGGTTCCTCAAGCCAAACGGTGACTCCCCTCTCAGAGATGGCCGGGACGGGATTGCTGGACTCCATGCCTACCTTGGACTGCATGCCCAGCGAAGATCTGCCCACCGATCAGAGCAACAACTCCACCCCGAGCTCCACCCAGGATGAGGGTCAGTGCTGCAGCCTGTTATATTTAATGTATTTGTTTTTTGTTGTATTATGAGCAGTTGTGTTGATTAGCGAAGCGTACAGATCATGCAATCTAATGTCCTCACCACCATCCCACATTATCAGCTATTATTATAGTATGAATCTCTGCAACCTTTTCATTGTGTGCTCCTCATTCCTCATGACAGCTATATACTGTAAAGGAGGTGAGTAAATAAGGTGAACATGACCTTTGCCGCTGTTACTTTCGGTTAGGGAGTCTTCAAATAAGTCTTCATTCCAGAGAGAACAACGGTCTGCTGTGCTTACAACAGCAGACCGTCATTCTCTCTCCACTGGGATTGATCGCGGCCGCCGGCCCCGTGGATCGGCATCCATGGATCGGATTCACAGTAGATCACAGTACATGTTGGCATTCATGGTTCCCTCAATGAGCTGTAACTCCCCAGTGCTGGCAGCACTCATGCAGCCCCAGACCATGACACTCCCACCACCATGCTTGACTGTAGGCAAGACACACTTGTCTTTGTACTTCTCACCTGGTTGCCACCACACGTGCTTGACACCATCTGAACCAAATAAGTTTATCTTGGTCTCATCAGACCACAGGAGATGGTTCCAGTAATCCATGTCCTTAGTCTGCTTGTCTTCAGCAAACTGTTTGTGGGCTTTCTTGTGCATCATCTTTAGAAGAGGCTTCCTTCTGGGACGACAGCCATGCAGACCAATTTGATGCAGTGTGCGGCGTATGGTCTGAGCACTGACAGGCTGACCCCCCCACCTCTTCAACCTCTGCAGCAATGCTGGCAGCACTCATACGTCTATTTCCCAAAGACAACCTCTGGATATGACGCTGAGTACGTGCACTCAACTTCTTTGGGCGACCATGGCGAGGCCTGTTCTGAGTGGAACCTGTCCTGTTAAACTGCTGTATGGTCTTGGCCACCGTGCTGCAGCTCAGTTTCAGGGTCTTAGCAATCTTCTTATAGCCTAGGCCATCTTTATGTAGAGCAACAATTCTTTTTTTACAGATCCTCAGAGAGTTCTTTGCCACGAGGTGCCATGTTGAGCTTCCAGTGACCAGTATGAGAGAGTGAGAGCGATAACACCAAATTTAACACACCTGCTCCCCATTCACAGCTAAAACCTTGTAACACTAACGAGTCACATTACACCGGGGAGGGAAAATTGCTAATTGGGCCCAATTTGGACATTTTCACTTAGGGGTGTACTCACTTTTGTTGCCAGTGGTTTAGACATTAATGGCTGTGAGTTGAGTTATTTTGAGGGGACAGAAAATTTACACTGTTATACAAGCTGTACACTCACTACTTTACATTGGAGCAAAGTGTAATTTCTTCAGTGTTGTCACATGAAAAGATAGAATAAAATATTTACAAAAATGTGAGGGGTGTACTCACCTTTTCGAGATACTGTAAATATAAACGAAATATGATATAAATATTTAAAATAATGTTATTTTTATTACATTGGTATTTTATGTATTTTTTTTATTTTTTTATTATTATTATTATACAGGATTTATATAACGCCAACAGTTTGCGCAGCGCTTTACAGTGTGGGGGAAGACAATACAGTTACAATACAGTTCAATACAGGAGGAATCAGAGGGCCCTGCTCGTTAGAGCTAAATTTTATTATTTATTATTATTTTATTGTAAATTATGATGGTTCTAACAAAGAGCGTATGTACAGTATACATACATATTTATATATGTGTTTTTTTTTTTTTTTTAATGCTGTTATTTTTGTTACAGTATTATATAGTTGTTATGCAATGATTATTATTTTTCCATCATATAGCTGGGATGTTTCCTAAAGCTCTTTTATAAATGCAGACAGAACCATTTACATCAGAAAGTTCTGCCGTACTTATTCTAACAAAGTGCTATTATATATACTGTGCATATACATATACATATATATATATATATAAAACAGTTTCAACTCTTCTGGGAAGGCTGTCCACAAGGTTTAGGAGTGTGTCTATGGGAATGTTTGACCATTCCTCCAGAAGCGCATTTGTGAGGTCAGACACTGATGTTGGATGAGAAGGCCTGGCTCACAGTGTGCACTCTAATTCATCCCAAAGGTGTTCTATCGGGTTGAGGTCAGGACTCTGTATTTTTTTTTTTTTTTTTTTTTAATGATGTTATTTTTGTTACATTATTATATAGTTGTTATGCAATGAATTTTATTTTTCCATCATATAGTTGGGATGTTTCCCAAAGCCCTTTTATACATGCAGACAGAACCATTTACATCAGATAATTTGCTGTACTTGCGGCAGTCAGACATACTTATCGTTATTCATTTTGATCGCTCTGACATCTTCCCCCCCGGTGTTAGAGAGAAGATTATTTCATCGTTTCAGATGTATTTACTCCCCACCACAGCCCTGACATATCTAATAATTACATCTCGTTGTATTATTATTTTGTAATGGCTCTGACATATACTGCGGTGTTTAGAATACATTTAGCTGTTTATATCAGCCTTGTTGTATTTAACGTAACCACAAGCGTTGTATGAAATGCATTGATTAGCTGGAGCCTGTAACCTGGGCTGTGGGAATCTCCCATGATCCTCCAGTGCTGTAATATATGACTTTAGATTGTTCATTTGTGTCATAGCGGTTGCACAGAGTGGTTGCTCTCTTCCGGGGGGCCCTGCTGCTGCATCGGCACTGCTGCTCTTAAAAGGGTTTACGTTATTCTGTCACATTTTGCTTATTAACCACTTCTGGACCGGAAGGATTTGCCCCTTAAAGCGGAGCTCCGGCCTCAAAATCGAAAAAAATCGATTTTGGGCCATCCGCTTGCTAAGGGCCACCTGAAAAAGAAATGGATGCTCCCAATTTTTTTTTTTTTTTTTTTGGTCACTTACCTGGATATTGAAGAAAATATGCTCACCTTCCTTCCACTTCCTCCCTCGGCGGCCACTTCCGGCTTGCGATGATTCCTGGGAGCTGAACGTCATCGCTCCCAGGAATCAATGCGCCTGCACCGGCCCCGCTCGTCACTTCCGGTGCGGCGCCTCATTCACTGCTAAACAGCTTCTGGGCATGCCCAGAAGCTGTGCAGGGATGCCGCGCTTGCACCGGAAGTGACGAGCGGGGCCGGTGCAGGCGCATTCTGGGACTCCGACGTCACCGGAGAGGCCGCAGAAGAGGACGCGCTGGCTTCAGCTGCCCACACCTGAGATGGCAGCGCTGGAGAAGAACTTTTCATGGTAAGTATTTCTTCTTACAGGTAAGTGCGACCCGGGACAGTTCAGAGGCTATTCATTGTGGAATGTACTAGCCCTGACTGTCCCGGGGGGATTTTTATCTAAATTTGACCCCCGACGCCGGAACAGGCGATTTTTTTTGCGATTCGGCATTGCGTTATTTTAACGGAAAATTGCACGGCCGTGCAAAAAATTGATGTTATTTTTTTTCCCCACAAACAGAGCTTTCTTTTGGTGGTATTTGATCACCCGTGCAATTTTTCATTTTTTGCGCTATAAACAAAAAAAAAAAGAGCAACAATTCTGGAGAGAAAAAAAAAAAAAACAATATTTTTCACATTCTGCTATATAACATTCCCAAAAAAAAATATAAAAATAAAAATGTTTTCATCATTTTAGGCCAATTTGTTTTCTGCTACATATTTTTGGTAAAAAAAAAAAAAAAATCCCAATGAGCGTATTTTGATTGGTTTGCGCAAAAGTTATCGCGTCTACAAACTACGGGAAAGATTTATGTCATTTTTGATTATTTGTTTTTTACTAGTGATGGTGGCGATCTGCGATTTTTTTTTTTTTTTTTTTTGTGGGATTGCGGTGGACAGATCAGACACCAAACTGACATTTTTGTCACTTTTGGTGGACCAGTGACATTACTACAGTAATCAGTGCTAAAAATATGCACTGCTACTGTAATAATGACACTGGCAGGGAAGGGGTTAACCTAGGGGTGATCAAAGGGTTAAATGTGAGCCTAGGGGAGTGTTTTCTAACTGTGAGGGGGATGGGCTTGTGAAATCAATACAGAAACCTGTGTTCCTAAATAGGAGGAACACAGGAGCTCTGTATTGATTCCTGAAAGAACCCCGTGGATCGGCTTCTGCGCTGGCGAGTGGGTGCCCCCAGGATCGCTCCCGGGGACCGCCGTACATGTAAGGCGAATTTGCAGGAACCTGCCGACCTATAACTGCCCTTGAAAAACAACCCCACACCATAATCCCCCTTCCACCAATGATTTGGACCAGTTCACAAAGCAAGGTCCATAAAGACATGGATGAGCGAGTTTGGGGTGGAGGAACTTGGCTGGTCTGCACAGAGTCCTGACCTCAACCCGATAGAACACCTTTGGGATGAATTAGAGCTCAGACTGCGAGCCAGGCCTTCTTGTGCAACATCAGTGAATGACCTCACTAACGTGCATTTTGGAATAATGGTCAAACATTCCCATAAACACACTCCTAAACCTTGTGGACAGCCTTCCCAGAAGAGTTGAAGCTGTTATAGCTGCAAAGGGTGGGCCAACTCAATATTGAACCCTACAGACTAAGACTGGGATGCCATTAAAGTTCATGTGTGTGTAAAGACAGGCGTCCCAATGCTTTTGGTAATATTGTGTAGATGCCAACTGTCCCGGATTTGCTGGGACAGTCATGCTTTTTACTAATCTGTCCCGGAATGGCCGTGTACTAGGAAACATCCCAGAACCTGTACTGTGTCTTCCTGATTCCAGTATTGTGTCCTCCCGACCCCCCCCCCCCCATAGAAACACTTCCCTTTACCATAGACACACTCCTAAAGCTTGCAGACAGCCTTCCCAGAAGAGTTGAAGCTGTTATAGCTGCAAAGGGTGGGCCAACTCAATATTGAACCCTACGGACTAAGACTGGGATGCCATTAAAGTTCAAGTGTGTGTGTAAAGGCAGGCGTCCCAATACTTTTGGTAATATAGTGTAGATGCCAACTGTCCCGGATTTGCTGGGACAGTCATGCTTTTTACTAATCTGTCCCGGAATGGCCGTGTACCAGGAAGCATCCCAGAACCTGTACTGTGTCTTCCTGATTCCAGTATTGTGCCCCCCCCCCCCCCCACATGCACAGTGCAGCTAACAGCAGCCTCGGGAGGGAAACAGAATGGAAGCACCAAAGCTTCTTTCATTCTCTGGTCAGAATGGGCGGCTTTTCAATATACGGCCAATGACTGAAGAGTTTTCCTGGTTTGACCGAGAGATTTTCACTGCTACTCTCCGCTCTCGCCCGTGTTCTCATTTCTCCCAGTGAATGGATTGAGCAGCGCGGCTTTTCTGCTGCCCCACAGGTGTCTGGGTAATAGGATGGCTTGGCGGGGGCTTATGTCATCTCTCTGATTAATCTCTCCACCGTGATTTATGTTATCCTCCAAAACATCTGGAGCCGGATAACAAGGCCAGCTGGGGAGGGTAAAGAGGAGGCCTTTCCCTGCCTGCCGGCTGCCTGTAGCTGAGCCGCGCTCAGAATGGGAACAGCCAACCATCTACTTTACATTGGCATTACCGCTGTCTGCAGAGGCTTTACTAGCAATGATTTCAGAATGATCTTCCAAGATGCTTGGTCATCAAAGAGGAACAAAAAAATGCAAAATAGCAATGTGCAAAGTAAAAAAAAAAAAAAAAAAATCATAGCGGTACCCCACACCCCTTTAAGAGAGGAAGACAGAGTCATTTAGAGCAAAGTCTGCATGTGGGAAGGCCCTGAAGATACCTTCTAAAGAAGAACAAAATGTCTTGGCATTGTCACCCCCAGCTGTGTTGTCCCTCTTCCTAAAGACTATAGACACTGCTCCCATTCCTTCAAAGAACCACCATCTCTGTTGCCCTTCCCCCCGTAGGACATCTAGTCAACCCCCCCACCATCCTCTAAGAAACGACATGCTTTTTTTCCAACCCCCAATGACCATAGGCTCTGTTCCTTTCTATTCCAAGGACCACACCGGCTCTGATTCTTCCCTTTCTAAAGCTAACCCCCTAAGGACCACAGGTACAATCCCCCCTCCCCCAAAGATCACAGGCTTTTTTTTCCCTCTGCCCCTAAGGACCACAGACTCTGTTCCTTCCAATCCCAAGGACCATCCAGGCTCTTTTCCTTCCCATTCTGAAGCTCTCATTCTCTGTTGTCCTGCCATCTGAAGAACTCCGGCTCGGAGTCATTTAGAGCAAATCCTGCATGTGGGAAGGCCCTGAAGATACCTTCTAAAGAAGAACAAAATGTCTTGGCATTGTCACCCCCAGCTGTGTTGCCCCTCTTCCTAAAGACTATAGGCACTGCTCTCATTCCTTCAAAGAACCACCATCTCTGTTGCCCTTCCCCCCCGTAGGCAGTGCTGTATTTTGGCCTAGGCCAACAAGGCCCAGGCCTAGGGCAGCACTTTGAAGGGGGGCAGCAAAAAAGCCGCCCCCCCTCCACCTGAGACTCTTGGCCACTGGTTGCTAGAGCTGCCTCTCCCACCTCTCTCTCTCTCTCTCACCCCCTCTTCTCTCTCTCACTCACCCCCCCCTCTCTCTCTCTCTCTCTCACCCCTCCTTTCACTCTAACCTCTCTCTCAGCCCCTTCTCTCTCATCCCCCCTCTCTCTTACCCCCTCTTTCTTTCTCTCTCACCCCCTCTATTTCTCTCTCTCTCATCCCCCCTCTCTCTTACCCCCTCTCTCTCATCCCCTCTCTCTCTTTCTCTCACCTCCCCCCTCCCTCTCATCCTCTCTCTCCCTTTCATCCCCCTCTCTCTTTCTCATCCCCCCTCTCTCTCACCCCCCCCTCTCTCTCTCACCCCTCTCTCTCATCCCTTTTCTCTCTCTCCCTCCCCCCTCTCTCTCATCCCCCTCCCTTGCCCACCCCCCCTCTCTCTCTCTCTCTCTCCCATTCCCCCTCTCTCTCCCTCCCTTCCTCACCCACCCCCCTCTCTCTCTCTCCCACCCCTTCTCACCCCCCCCCCTCTCCTGCCCCCCCCCCCTCTCCTGAGATCTCAGGGGTTCATGCTGGGACTTGGAGTCCTTCAATTTTGGAGGGAGTCACATCCGTTAAAAAGGAAGGAGTGGGGCAAATTCACATAGGAGTCGGAATGGGGGGGGGGGGGGTGCCCAATTTTAGTCTTGCCTAGGGCAGCACAAAACCAAAATACACCACTGCCCGTAGGACATCCAGCTCTATTTTCAACCCCCCACCATCCTCTAAGAAACGACATGCTTTTTTTCCAACCCCCAATGACCATAGGCTCTGTTCCTTTCTATTCCAAGGACCACACCGGCTCTGATTCTTCCCTTTCTAAAGCTAACCCCTAAGGACCACAGGTACAATCCCCCCTCCCCCAAAGATCACAGGCTTTTTTTTTCCTCTGCCCCTAAGGACCACAGACTCTGTTCCTTCCAATCCCAAGGACCATCCAGGCTCTATTCCTTCACATTCTGAAGCTCTCATTCTCTGTTGTCCTGCCATCTGAAGAACTCCGGCTCGGAGTCACTTAGAGCAAATCCTGCATGTGGGAAGGCCCTGAAGATACCTTCTAAAGAAGAACAAAATGTCTTGGCATTGTCACCCCCAGCTGTGTTGCCCCTCTTCCTAAAGACTATAGGCACTGCGCTCATTCCTTCAAAGAACCACCATCTCTGTTGCTCTTCCCCCCGTAGGACATCCAGCTCTTTTTCAACCCCCCCCCCCCCACCATCCTCTAAGAAACTACAACCCCCAATGACCATAGGCTCTGTTCCTTTCTATTCCAAGGACCACACAGGCTCTGATTCTTCCCTTTCTAAAGCTAACCCCTAAGGACCACAGGTACAATCCCCCCTCCCCCAAAGATCACAGGCTTTTTTTTTTTTTCCTCTGCCCCTAAGGACCACAGACTCTGTTCCTTCCAATCCCAAGGACCACAGACTCTGTTCCTTCCAATCCCAAGGACCACAGACTCTGTTCCTTCCAATCCCAAGGACCACAGACTCTGTTCCTTCCAATCCCAAGGACCGCAGACTCTGTTCCTTCCAATCCCAAGGACCACAGACTCTGTTCCTTCCAATCCTAAGGACCACAGACTCTGTTCCTTCCAATCCTAAGGACCACAGACTCTGTTCCTTCCAATCCCAAGGACCACAGACTCTGTTCCTTCCAATTCTGAAGCCCTCGTTCTCTGTTGTCCTGCCATCTGAAGAACTCCGGCTCTGTTCCCCCACCCTCTATACCAGCCCTTCTCAACCTTTCCAACACCAAGGAACCCTTAAAAAAATAACTTTCAGGTTTTTAGGGAACCCCCTGATAAAAATCAATATATCGACAACTCATGATCCATTAGTGTGATGGTCAGTGGGAAGAATGCTACTTACCCTGGTGGTCATTGTGAAGAATAACCTCCTTCCAGAGCTAAAAAGATCAATGGTGTCAGTGGGAACTTATCTGAGAGGCAGAAATTACTCATTGCCCAAGGAACCCCCAGCAACCTCTGGAGGAACCCTAGGGTTCCACAGAACCCAGGTTGAGAAACCCGGCTCTAAACTGTATAGAGGCTCTATTTTTCCTTCCCCTCAGGATCACAGGCTCAGTTAACAACTTCCCCCATATCCCCTAAGGACCACAGACTTTTCTAAGGACTACAGGCTTTGTTCTCTCATCCTAAGGATTACAGGCTCTGTTCCTTCCCATCCCAAGGCCCTCAGGCTCTGTTGTCTTGCCCTTCTAAGGACTAAAGGCTCTGTTTCCTACTCCTCAGGATTACAAACTCTGTTCCATCCCCTCCCCTAAGGATTACAGGCTAGCTTATGTGCCCCTAGGGACTACAGGATCCGTTCCTTCCTTTCCCAAGGCCCTCAGGCTCTGTTGTCTTGTCCTTGGAAGACCTTCAGCTCTGCAGTCTGACCAACTAAAGACCGCAGGTTCTGCTTCTATACCCCCCAGTATCACATGCTCAGTTACTCTGCCCCTCCCTCAAGGACAATAGGCTTTGCTTCTCTGCCCCTAAAGACTACAGTCTTTTTTCCTTCGCCTCCCAAGGACTACAGTCTCTGTTCTTTCTAATTCTAAGGACTACAGTCTCTGTCCCTTTCCAAGGACTACAGGCTCTTTTCCTTCCCATCCCATCTGTTTTCCTGCCTTCTAAAGACTTCTAGTTCTGCGTCCTGACCACATAAGGACCGGAGGCTCTGTTTCCTTACCCCTCCAGTATTACAGGCTCAGTTACCCTCCCCAAGGACCACAGGCTTTGCTTCCCTGCACCTAAGAACTACAGGCTCTGTTCCTTCCCATCCCGAGGCCCCCCAGCTCTGTTTTCCTGCCCTCTGAAGACTTCCAGTTCTGCTGCCTGACCACCTAAGGACCACAGGTTCTGTTTCCTTAGCCTCTAGTATCATAGGCTCAGTTGCCCTCCTCCAAGAACCACATGCTTTGCTTCTCTGCCTCTAAGGACTACAGGCTCTATTTCCTACCATCCCAAGGGCTACAGTCTCTGTTCTCTCTCATCCCAAGGACTGCAGATCCTGTTCCTTCCCATCCTAATGCCCTCAAGCTCTGCTTTCCTGCCCTCTGAAGACTTCTAGTTCTGTGTCCTGACCGCATAAGGACCGCAGGCTCTGTTTTTTTACCCTTCCAGTATCACAGGCTCAGTTGCCCTCCCCCAAGGACCACAGGCTTTGCTTCCCTGCCCCTAAGAAATACAGGCTCTGTTTTCTACCATCCCAAGGACTGCAGACCCTGTTCCTTCCGATCCCAATGCCCTCAAGCTCTGTTTTCCTGCCCTCTAAAGACTTCCAGTTCTGTTGCCCAACCACATAAGGACCACAGGTTCTGTTTCCTTACCCCTTCAGTATCACAGGCTCAGTTGCCCTCCCCCAAGGACCACATACTTTGCTTCTCTGCCCCTGAGGACTACAGGCTTTGTTCCTTCCCATCTCAAATCCCTCCAGCTCTGCTTTCCTGCCCTCTGAAGACTTCTAGTTCTGTTACCCAACCAGCTAAGGACCACAGGCTCTGTTTCCTTATCCCCTAGTATCATAGGCTCAGTTGCCCTCCCCCAAGGACATCATGCTTTGCTTCTCTGCCCCTGAGGACTACAGGCTTTGTTGCCATCCCGAATCCCTCCAGCTCTGCTTTCCTGAGGACTTCTAGTACGTTGTCCAACCAACTAGGGACCACAGGCTCTATTTCCTTATCCCTCCAGTATCACAAGCTCAGTTGCCCTCCCCCAAGGACCACAGGCTTTGCTTCTCTGCCCCTGAGGACTACAGGCTCTGTTCCTACCTATCCCAAAAACGACATGGTCTGTTGCCCTGCCCCCATGGTCCACAAGATGTATTGCCTTGCTCCCCCAAGGGAACAAGCATCCGAAAGCACCTTTGTAAATACTCAGTTCTGCTCAAGGCCAGTGATGGATATAGGAACATCTTTATATAGGCGGTTTCAAACACTTTATATAGTGTAATTGTATGATGGATCAAATCTGAAATATATATTTTTTTTGTTCTACTGCATACTATTGTCTTTACCAGTAAAATGGACTTCCTTATCTAAGTATTTCCATGTTGTTTATCCTTTTCAGATGCCTGCGGAGTCTCTAAAGATGCCATTTCTTCAGACTTGCCCGGCAGGCTTCACATCAATGCTGTGTACCACATTAGCGCAGAGCGCCTGCAACACGCCCTGGCCTTCGACACGAGATTCATGAGCGAATTCATGGAGTACAGGAAGTTCACAGGTCAGGATCCCCTCTGTTGCCTTACACCCCCCCCCCCCCCCCAGACATTTGTCACTGGAACAGGTGTCCCCAGTGGAGGATTTCCTTCCTGCCACTTCTCCTATCCAGTTCACTTGTGTTCTGCTGTCTCTGGGCCCCTGTGTGCCCCCCTGGTCCCCCCCGGCTTCCTCCCCTCTCCAGCCGCAGGGGATGTGTCACAATAGAGAATCAGGAAGGGGTCGGAAAATATGTAATTTATCAGCACCTTCCTTTTCTGAATGGACAGAGTCATAGTCAGTGACATTGTAAAAAAAAAAAAAAATGTAAATGACCCAATCAGAAAAAGGTGTATAGACTCTGAATAGTAAAAAGGCCCCATCACATGGACCATTGCTCTTTATGGCACAGTCAAGTGTAATTGCTAGTTGCAAATTTTGTGCCCATCAGAAGCCCATCTCATGCTGCAATTTCTTTACTCCCTCTGGTCCTTCCTTCCTAAACAATAAATGGTGTCACCATCAGTTTGTACGTTTGTCCTGCATCTCCTGATTTCCTCTTCATCATCTTTACAGACGTCCTAGTGAACCCCTGGGAAAGGGACAGCAGTGGAAGACAAACCCGTGTTCTTAATTATACCATTCCTATTAATAATCCACTGGGACCAAAAACCGCCCCCGCAGTGGAGACTCAGGTATGTTGACCACCAGACCTTGTAATTAACCACTAGGGGAAAGATTTATGTCATTTTTATTTATTTTTACTAGTAATGGCGGCGATCTGTGATTTTTAGCGGGGACTGCGACATTGTGGCAGTCAGATCGGACCCTTGACTGACATTTTTGACATTTGGGGGGGGGGGGGGGGGCAGTGACATTACTACAGTAATCAGTGCTAAAAATATGCACTGTTACTGTAATAATGACCCTTGCAGGGAAGAGGTTAACCCAGGGGCCATCAAAGGGTTAAGTGTGAGCCTAGGGGGTGTTTTCTAACTGTGGGGGGGGGATGGGCTTGTGAAATCAACACAGAGACCTCTGATCCTTAATAGGAGGAACACAGGCGCTCTGTATTGATTCCAGAGAGAACGTCTGCTGTGTCTACAACAGCAGACCGTCGTTCTCTCTTCACGGAGAACGATCGCGGGTGCCCGGCGGCAATCACGGCCGCTAGCACTGTTAATCGGCTTCCCTGCTGACGAGCGGTTGCGTGACCCCCCCCCCCAGGATCGCACCTGCCAACCTACTGCTGTACAACTGCGGCGGCTGGTCGGAAGCACCCAAGCATGCACAGGCTTTGTTCAAGGCCCCACCCATCTCTTCCCCTTTCAAACTGCTTGTATACATGCCAAAGCCAACATGAACACGCTAATGCCCAAGAAAGGCAAAGCTACAGGTTCACTTTGCAGTTCTCCTTAAGGGCTAGTCTACACTTCAGGGGGATGGTGGTAAAAACAGGGGGTTGAGCTGTGTTTTTTTACTGCCCCTCAACTACCCCTTCCTAAGCTACAAAGGCAGTGAGATAGGGATGTACACATGCCGTGGCGAGGAAGCGAAGCATTATTAAAAATGATTCCCCCTCTTAAATGAAAATGACATGCTGCCTCATCCTCCTGGGATTCCTTGTCACATAGTAGGGAATACCAGCGGCTGGTGGGTGGAGCTGTGGTCATCAGCTGAGCCCAGGCTTCTGATGACTGAAGAGGACCAAGATGGCAGTGCAGGACCCAGGCTGCTGCATCTGATCAGTGGGTCACATCAAGGCAACACTGGAACTGCTGGATAGGTGAGTATGTGAATCCAGGACACCGCTGGTAGGTGGAGCTAAAAAAACTAAAATTAGAGGAGCGACTAAAGTTTTTTCTTTATGTCACGATAATCACTTTTTGAATGTGCCACATGCATGTGGGGCATTGTGTGTTGGCATGTTGCTGGGAAAAGTTACCTGGTCAAGGAACAAGGTCAAAGATCCCTCTTCGACCTAGACACTACTGGCCTTCTAAAAAGCAGGAAGGAACAATTGACTTGACCCAGAAGAGGCAACCTGGCTTCTGATGACTGAGGAGGACCAAGGTGGTGGTGTGGGACCCAGGCTGCTGCACCTGATCAGCAGATCGTATCAGGGCAACGTTTGATCCCCTGGGCAGGTGAATGTAAATGTGCCACATGGATGTGGGTCATGGTGTGTTGGCATGTTGCTGGGAAAAGTTACCTGGTCAAGGAACAAGGTCAAAGATCCCTCTTCGACCTAGACCCTACTGGCCTTCTAAAAAGCAGAAAGGAACAGTTGACTTGACCCAGAAGAGGCAACACGGCTTCTAATGACTGAGGAGGACCAAGGCGGTGGTGTGGGACACAGGTTGCTGTACCTGATCAGCGGATCATATCAGGGCAACGTTGGATCCCCTGGGCAGGTGAATATCTGAATCCAGGGCACTACTTAACGACAAATAGGTGGTGCTAAAAAAAAAAAAAAAAATGAAAGGAGCTATTGAAGTTCTTCTTTAACTATGTAACGAGAATCACTTTTTGAATATGCCACATGGATGCGGGGCCTTGTGTGTTGGCATGTTGCTGGGAAATGTTGCCTGACTAAGGAACAAGATCAAAGTTCTCTTTTCGACCCAGACTCTACTGGCCTTCTAAAAAGCAGGAAGGAATGGTTGACTTGATCCAGAAGAGGCAAGCCGGCTTTTGATGACGGAGGAGGACCAAGGTGGTGGTCCTGGGCTGCTGCACCTGATCGGCAGATCGCATCAAGGAAATGTTGAATCCCCTGGGCATGTGAATAGCTGAATCCAGGGAACCGGTGCACGACAAGAAGGTGGTGCTAAAAAAGAGGACCTACTGAAGTTCTTTAACTATGTCAGGATAATCACTTTTTGAATGTGCTACATGGATGTGGGTTCATGTGGCACATGTTGCTGGGAAATGTTGCCTGACTAAGGAACAAGATCAAAGTTCTCTTTTCGACCCAGACTCTACTGGCCTTCTAAAAAGCAGGACGGAATTGTTGACTTGACCCAGAAGAGGCAAGCCGGCTTTTGATGATGGAAGAGGACCAAGGTGGTGGTGCTAAAAAAAATAAAAAAATTAGAGGACCTACTGAAGTTATCTTGATAATCACTTTTTGAATGTGCCACATGGATGCAGGGCCTTGTGTGTTGGCATGTTGCTGGGAAATGTTGCCTGACTAAGGAACAAGATCAAAGTTCCCTCTGCGAACCAGACTCTACTGGCCTTCTAAAAAGCTGGAAGAAATGGTTGACTTAATCCAGAAGAGGCAAGCCGGCTTTTGATGACGGAGGAGGACCAAGGTGGTGGTCCCGTGCTGCTGCACCTGATCGGCAGATCGCAACAGGGAAATGTTGAATCCCCTGGGCAGGTGAATAGCTGAATCCAGGGCACTGCTGCACGACAAGAAGGTGGTGCTAAAAAAGAGGACCTACTGAAGTTCTTCTTTAACTATGTCAGGATAAACACTTATTGAATGTGCTACATGCATGTGGGTTCATGTGGCACATGTTGCTGGGAAATGTTGCCTGACTAAAGAACAAGATCAAAGTTCTCTTTTCGACCCAGACTCTACTGGCCTTCTAAAAAGCAGGACGGAATTGTTGACTTGACCCAGAAGAGGCAAGCCGGCTTTTGATGACGGAAGAGGACCAAGGTGGTGGTGCTAAAAAAAATAAAACAATTAGAGGAGCTACTGAAGTTCTTCTTTAACTATATCATGATAATCACTTTTTGAATGTGGCACATGGATGTGGGCTCTTGTGTGTTGGCATGTTGCTGGGAAATGTTGCCTGACTAAAGAACAAGATCAAAGTTCTCTTTTCGACCCAGACTCTACTGGCCTTCTAAAAAGCAAGAAGGAATGGATGACTTGACCCAGAAGAGGCAAGCCGGCTTTTGATGATGGAAGAGGACCAAGGTGGTGGTGCTAAAAAAAAATAAATTAGAGGAGCTACTGAAGTTCTTCTTTAACTATATCATGATAATCACTTTTTGAATGTGCCACATGGATGCGGGGCCTTGTGTGTTGGCATGTTGCTGGGAAATGTTGCTTGGTCAAGGAACAAGGCCAATGTTCCCTCTTCAACCAAGACTCTACTGGCCTTCTAAAAAGCAGGAAGTTCCTTCCTGCTTGACTTATTTATTTATTACAGGTACTTATATAGCACGGTCTATTTACATATATATTGTACATTCACATCAGTCCCTGCCCCCAAAGAGCTTACAATCTAAGGTCCCTAATTCACATTCATACATATATATACTAGGGCCAATTAACCTACCAGCATGTCTTTGGAGTGTGGGAGGAAACCAGAGTACATTAAAGCCCCTTTCCCACAAGGAGTCCGTTAGGCGGACTCAGTTTTTCTCAGCGGGGGATCGATCCGCCGATCCCCCGCTGAGCAGGCGGATGGCAGCTCTGTCTCTGCGCTGTGTGCGGAGACAGAGCTGCCAGTTCCCCATTCTTCTCTATAAGGGAATCGGATGAGAACGGACCGTCTGTCGCGTTTCGGAGCATGCGTACAGCGCTCCTTCCTCAGAATCGTATTTTCGCATGCTCCGAAACGCGTTACGTCATTACAAGCCGACGAGCGGCTCACCGCCGTCTGTGGTCTGATCCTGCTCCCCCATTGGATTCCATTCTAGCGGCGTCATCTCCCGGCTGCTGGTCCGGCCGATAGGAAGAAGCGCCATGCCATATAGGGGTAGAGAAGCTATCAGGAGAAGCCCGAACCTAACTTCTATGTAAGTGTGCTATGTTTTTTGTGCAATAAACCTTTGTTACTGAGCGGCGCCTGTCCTTTTCTGTTTCATAGAGATGCATGGGGCATCCGTTCAGATCCGCCTGAAAAACGGACAGGCGGATCTGAACGGTCCACCTGTGTAAAAGAGGCCTAAGGCTGGCCATACATGTTCAATTTTCTTGTACAATTTTCTGTTAGATTTACCAAAAACCATATAATATGAGGTCAAAACTAAACAACACTTTCAATTATATCCTATTAGGCAGGCCATTGTACTAAATAGTTAAAGGTAAATCTGAAAAGAATTGTAACAAAAAGGTATAATGTATGGCCAGCCTAAGGAAACCCACACAGACACAGGGAGAACATGCAAACTCCAGGCAGGTGGTGTCGTGGTTGGGGATTCGAACCCACAACCCTAGTGACTTAAAAGCAAATTTAGGTTATTTTGAGACTGGTGATTCTTTTAAAAAAAAAGAAATGTTAAAAAACGTTTTTTGCTAACACAATCTCTTTTTCAATCTCCATTTTGTCTTCTGTCTTGCAGACTCTCTACAGTTTGAAGGGTTCGGTGTATGTCCTAGACACCCAAGTCATAACACAGGGCATCCCCTACCAGGATTATTTTTACACTGCTCATCGGTACTGCATCTTCAGCGTGGCCAAGAATAAAGCTCGTCTCAGGTACCCACTCATGAGTCACTTCCGCCTACGCATTTCGCCAACACTCCTGATGGCTAGAAGAGAGCCCACTGTGCAGCACACCAGCCCTATGCTGCTTAATCATCACAGATCCCCCTCAGCTGCTGTCCTCCGCAGCGGCTGACAGCTCATTATAGCCCCCCCTTTCACTCCGCGTTATCGGGATTGTGACAGACTGATGTCTTTTATTCTGCCACCTACGTATCATAGTCATCATCCCTAACCGCTACAATGTATTTTATTACAAATGTCATCTAATGCTCCCCCACCTGCCAAAAATAGGTGTTTTGCACAGTGATAACATATAAATGATAATTCTTCTCCTAATTCAACAGTAAGTTTTAGTTCTTCTTTCTCACTTTGTTACTTGCTATTGGTTAAAGCCAAACTCCTGACACAAATAAATGTAGCTTATTAACCACTTTAGCCCCGGAGGATTTTCCTGCTTAACGTCCAGGCCACTTTTTGCAACTTGGCACTGTGCGACTTTAACTGACAATTGCGCGGTCATGCAACATCGTACCCAAACTAAATTTACGTCCTTTTTTTCCCCACAAACAGAGCTTTCTTTTGGTGGTATTTGATCACCTCTGTGCTTTTCTTTTTTTGCGATATTAATAAAAAAAGTGCGAAAAATTTGGGAAAAAATTGACATTTTCTACTTTGACAGTTAAAAAATATCCAATATATTCAATTTTCGTCATATATTTAGGCCAAAAATGTATTTAGCTACATGTCTTTGACAAAAAAATTCTCAATGAGCGTATTTTTAACCGCTTTAATACCGGAAGATTTTCCCCCCTTAATGATCAGGCCATATTTTGCGATTTGGCACTGCGTTACTTTAACGGACAATTACGCGGCCTTGCGACGCTGTACCCAAATAAAATCATTGTCCTTTTTTCCCCACAAATAGAGCTTTCTTTTGGTGGTATTTGATCACCTGTGTGATTTTTATTTTTTTGCGCTATAAACAAAAAAAGAGCAACAATTCTGAAAAAAAAGCAATATTTTTCACATTCTGCTATATAACATTCTCAAAAAAAAAAAAAAATTAAAAATCTAAATTCTTTCATATTTTAGGCCAATTTGTTTTCTGCTACATATTTTTGGTTAAAAAAAAAAATCGCAATAAGCGTATTTTGATTGGTTTGCGCAAAAGTTATCACGTCTACTAATTACGGGAAAGATTTATGTCATTTTTATTAGTATTATTTTTTTTTTACTAGTAATAAAAGTGATCTGCGATTTTTTAGCAGGACTGCGACATTGCAGCGTACAGATTAAAACCCTAACTGACATTTTTGACACTTTTGGGGGGGACCAGTGACATTACTACAGTAATCAGTGCTAAAAATATGAACTGTTACTGTAATAAGGACACTGGCAGGGAAGGAGTTAACCCTGTGGGTGATCAAGGGGTTAAATGTGAGCCTAGGGGAGTGATTCTAACTGTATGGGGGCGGGGCTTGTGAAACGATCATAGAGACCTGTGTTCCTACATAGAAGGATCACAGGGGCTCTGTGATCATTCCAGGGAGAAGAAAGGTCAGCTGTGTTTACAACATCCAACCATCCTTCTCTCTCAGCGGGGAGCGATCGCGGTGGCAGGCGGCAATCGGAGCCTCCTGACCCATGCATCGGCTTCCCCGCTGCCGAGTGAGGGCGGGAGCGCGCGCCCTAGCTGCAGGCGCGCGACCCACGTAGGTCTACGTCGGTTTGCGCAGGAGGGCCGCACTGCCGCAGTAAAAAGGCGGCTGGCTCCCCCCTCTCTTCTTCTTCTCTCTCCTCTTTTCCTTTTTCTCTCTTCTTCTTCTCCTCCCTCTTCCCCTTATCTCTCTTTCTTCTTCCTCTCCTCTTCTTGTCCAACCCCTCCTCCTCCTTCTTTCCCCCTCCCCCCCCCCCCACCTCCTCTTCTTTCTTCTTTCTTCTTCTAGTCGCTGTGCAGCAAAGCTCAGACCAGGAGAGAGAGAAGCAGCACAAAGAGCCAATCAGGTGTGCTGCATTACAATGAACATGCTGATGGGAAAAGAGAGCAGAGTCACAATGAGTTGAGCTTGTTAGTCAGCCCCTTCCTCATTCACTGTTCAGTCACAGGTTGGGGGTTCGTCCGGGATGACCTGTGCTCTGAGCAAGTGGATTGAAAATGTATGTTTACTTTTCCTTTTTTGTCTGAGGACAACTTTGGAGCTGAGAGTCGGAGAACAGCATACTGATAGGAGGATAGCCAAACTTCTGTCAGATATAAAAGACACAAATGTAGCTCATTAATATATCCTCACATGTATCAGTGCCTGACTTTCACTTGGTATCAGCCTCTTGCAGTCGCTGTACAGCAAAGCTCAGACCGGGAGAGGGAGAAGCAGCACAAAGAGCCAATCAGGTGTGTTGCGTTACAATCAACATGCTGATAGGAGGAGAGAGCAGAGTGACAGTGAGACGAGCTTGTCAGTCTACCACTTCTCCATTCACTGTTCAGTCACAGGTTGGGGGTGCGTCCGGGATGACCTGAGCTCTGAGGAAGAGAATTAAAATGTATCATAGGTATCAATAGCTGACTTTGACTTGGTATCAGCCTCCTGCGGTCCCTGTACAGCAGAGCTCAGACCAGTAAAGGGAGAATCAGTGCAAGCAGTCAGTCAGTTGCCTTAGTGCTCATCAGTGGTGTATTTTGGTTTTGTGCTGCCCTAGGCAAGACTAAAATTTGGCGCCCCCCCCCCCCTATGTAAATATGCCCCACTCCTTTTTTAACGGATGTTGCTCCCTCCAAAATTGAAGGACTACAAGTCCCAGCATTAACTCCTGAGATCTCATGAGGGGGGGGTGGTGAGAGGGGGTGGGAGAGAGAGAAGGGTGAGGGAGAGAGAGAGCGGGGTGGGTGAGGGAGGGAAAGAGAGGGGTAGATGAAAGAGAGGGGGGGTGAGAGAGAGAGGGGGAATCAAAGAGTGAGAGGGAGAGAGAGAGGGGGGGGTGATAGAGAGGGGGTGAGAGAGGCAGCTCTAGCAACCAGTGGCCAATAGAGTCTCAGGTGGAGGGGGGGGGTGGCTTTTTTTGCTGCCCCCCTGCAAAGTGCTGCCCTAGGCCTGGGCCTTGTTGGCCTAGGCCAAAATACAGCACTGGTGCTCATGTGCTAACAAGGAACATGCTGATAGGTGGAGAGAGCAGGGTAACGTCATCAGGAGTAGAAAGACAGCCAGGAAATAATTTAGAGAGGTCCCCACATCAGCCCAGCAATCTTTAATTGTTACTGAAATACCACTTTTGAGTGCCCAAAACAGTGAAAAAACTTGAATGCCCCCCCCCCCCCCCCAAGCCTGTGTCAGTCGGATTAGCATGTGAGAAAACTGGTGCAAGACAGAATCGGCTTGTCAAGCTCCAGTAGATTTCAACAAAATGGTGGACATCTTCACACAGACACCGACCCCCTGTTGCATCAGTGTCAATGAGATGTGTGAAAGATGGCTTCAGCTCCTGTATAGAACTCCCCAGACACATTTCACCCTTGTTGGAGCTATACTCATAGAGGACTTTTTTACCCTTCTCATCCACATTTATGCAACAGGGAGTCGGTGTCTGTGCAGAGGGCCGCCATTTTGTTGCAGACCACTTTTGAGTTGATTGACTTTGTTCTTGTTTCCACCTTTAGTCTAGTTTGGTGTGCACAATACTCACTACCTTCTGTACATTCTTAGGGTGTCCTCGGAGATCTGTTACCGAAAACAGCCTTGGAGCCTGGTACGGGCGATCATCGAGAAGAACTCTTGGAGTGGGATGGAGGAGCACTTTTCTCATCTAGGTAAGTCGACTTGGACGTCTACAGAGAAGTTTTATGAAGTTTGGCATCTGAAGTCATTTAAAGTTGTGGGTTAAAAATATCAGTTCGGGAAGCTTCCTCATCACCCACTGACTCCAGCAGTGAGCTGTCAGTGCTCATACCTATTGATGCCTTTAGGAAGACCAGCACCAGAGTAGAGATGTAGGGACTGGTTTATCTGAATCAGAACTTGTGGAAACTCAGCCAATTGGTTAACAGTTACAGTGGAACCCATATTGGCCCATTCAGTTTGTGAACTGGTAAATTGGAAACATGGGGGGGAACCAGCCAGTTAGTTAACTGGTACAGTGGAAACTCATATTGGCCCATTCAGTTTGTGAACTGGTAAATTGGAAACATGGGGGGGAACCAGCCAGTTAGTTAACTGGTACAGTGGAAACTCATATTGACCCATTCAGTTTGTGAACTGGTGTCACGTACCTGGAGGCGAGCCTGATACCGTGAGGAAGGCCTCTCTTGCGCCTCCGACTCGGGACCCCTGATAGTGCAGACAGGGGGCACCGGAGTATAGAGTAGCACAAGTGCCTGGATGTTTGCTTGAAGCGGACGATGGCCACTGATGAGGGTTGCCAGGGAAGTCCGGTTAGCAGGACGATGAGCAGGCAGCAGGTGCTGGAGGCAGGAGTTCCTGGGTAACGGGAGGAGCCTGGTGAGCCTCCTGGGCAGGATGGATGGATCTGGGAATGACAGAAGCGTGGTAAGACAAGCCGGGTCTGGAGCCAATCGGTAACGTAGAAGCCAGTAGGAGCAGACAGGAAGAGAGGTCACAGGACAAGCCAAGGTCGGTGCAGGCGGAGAGCAGAGAATCGTCAGGACAGGCCGGGTCTGGAACTGGAAGCAAGATGCAGGTAAACAGGTATCCAAGGCTGAAGACAAAGCAGCACTGGAGCAGTGTAAGGGCTGGGTTTAAATAGCCCATTTGGCGCCAGTGTTAACGCACGTTGCGTATTCGCGAACGTGGGTGCGTGGCTGCGCGAGTCCGCGCATGCGCAGCTGTGCAAATTCGCGCATGCGCATTAGCCATTGTCACGTTCCTAAGGGGAACACGTCTTTGCACAGCAAACGTTCTCTTACAACTGGTAAATTGGAAACATGGGGGGAAACAGCCAGTTAGTGAACTGGTACAGTGGAAACTTATATTGGCCCATTCAGTCCGTGAACTGGTAGGTTGGAAACATGGGGGAGACCAAGCCAGTTAGTGAACTGGTACAGTGGAAACTCATATTGGCCCATTCAGTCTGTGAACTGGTAGATTGGAAACATGGGGGGACCCAGCCAGTTAGTGAACTGGTACAGTGGAAACCTATATTGGCCCATTCAGTCTGTGAACTGGTAGATTGGAAACATGGGGGGAACCAGCCAGTTAGTGAACTGGTACAGTGGAAACTCATATTGCCCTATTCAGTCTGTGAACTGGTAGATTGGAAACATGGGGGGACCCAGCCAGTTAGTGAACTGGTACAGTGGAAACTTATATTGGCCCAATCAGTCTGTGAACTGGTAGATTGGAAACATGGGGGGACCCAGCCAGTTAGTGAACTGGTACAGTGGAAACTTATATTGGCCCATTCAGTCCGTGAACTGGTAGGTTGGAAACATGGGGGAGACCAAGCCAGTTAGTTAACTGGTACAGTGGAAACTCATATTGGCCCATTCAGTTTGTGAAATGGTAAATTGGAAACATGGGGGGGAACCAGCCAGTTAGTTAACTGGTACAGTGGAAACTCATATTGACCCATTCAGTCTGTGAACTGGTAGATTGGAAACATGGGGGGACCCAGCCAGTTAGTGAACTGGTACAGTGGAAATTTATATTGTCCCATTCAGTTTGTGAACTGGTAAATTGGAAACATGGGGGGGGGGGGGGGGAACCAGCCAGTTAGTTAACTGGTACAGTGGAAACTTATATTGGCCCATTCAGTCTGTGAACTGGTAGATTGGAAACATGGGGGGAACCAGCCAGTTAGTTAACTGGTACAGTGGAAACTCATATTGACCCATTCAGTCTGTGAACTGGTAGATTGGAAACATGGGTGGACCCAGCCAGTTAGTGAACTGGTACAGTGGGAACTCATGGTGGCCTAGTCAGTTAGTAAACTGGTACAATGGAGACACGGGATGGCCTAGTCAGTTAATGAACTGGTACAGTGAGAACTTGTGGTGACCAGTCAGATAGTGAACGGGGTACATTGAAAACACAGGGTGACTCAGCTATTCAACAAACTGGTGCAGTGGGAACTCATGGCTACCCAATCATTCAGTGATCTGGTACAATGGAAACACAGGTTGACCCAGTCAGTCAGTAACCTGGTACAGTGGAAACTCATGGTGACTCAATTAGTCAATGAACTGGTAGATTGGAAACATGGAAGGGCCCAGCCAGTCAGCAAACTGGTACAGTGGGAACTTATGGTGACCCAAACAGTCAGTGAACTGGTACATGGGAAAGAAGGGGTGACCCAGCCAGTCAATGAACTGGTACAGTGGGAACTGATGGTGGCCCAGTCAGTCAGTGAACTGGTATAGTGAACACACAGTCAGTCAGTGAACTGGTACTGTGGGGACTTATATTTAACCAATCATTTGGTGAACTGGTACATTGGAAACACAGGGAGGCATAGCCAGTCAGTGAATTAGTATAGTGGGAACACATGGTGGCCCAATCAGTCATTGAACTGGTACATTAAACACACGTGGTGACCTAGACAGTCAATGAACTGGTACAGTGGGAACTCATGGTGGCCCAGTCAGTGGTCAGTGAATTGGTGCATTAGAAACATGGGGCGACCCAGCCAGTCAGTGAACTGGTACAGTGGAAACTCTTATTGAACCAATCGGTCTGTGAACTGGTACTGTGGGGACTTATATTTAACCAATCAGTTGGTGAACTGGTACAGTGGAAACCTAGGGGGGCCCAGCCAGTCAGTGAACTGGTACAGTGGAAACTCTTATTCAACCAATCGGTCCGTGAACTGGTACATTGGAAACACAGGGGACCCCAGCCAGTCAATGAACTGGAACAGAGGGAGCTTATGGTGGCCCATTTAGTCAGTTAACTAATACAGTGGGAACTCATGGTAGCCCAGTCAGTCAGTGAACTGGTACATTGAACACATGTGGTGACCTAGTCGGTCAATAAACTGGTATATTGGACACACGGGGTGACCCAGCCAGTGAATTGGTGCAGTGGAAACTCAAGGTGACCCAATCGGTCAGTGACCTGGTACAGTGAGCAAGTATGAAAGTGGGACTACAACCAAAATCTTTTTGGACAGAGTAGGTAAGGAATAGAAGCCCCACTGGAAAAATGTCCCTTCACTTCCTGTGTGGTCACTGAACACTGGGGACACAGAAAGCAAGAAAAAATACCTGACAGAGACCAAAACTTGCTAAATTTAGATCGTAAAAACATTAAATTTATTCCCCAATAGTCATAAAGGATATAAAAAAAAGGGACAGACAATGTAGCTTCACCCTTGGAGCTTTAATCATAGAGGCCTTTTTTACCCTTCTCATTCACATTTATGCAACAGGGAGTCGTTGTCTGTGCAGAGGGACACCATTTTGTTGCAGACCACTTTTGAGTTTACCTAAATTTTACCAAAATTTGTAACTAAATATGACTTGGTGTCATCCTCTTACAGAGCTCAGACTGAGAGGGAGAAGAAGTACAAAGAGGCAATCAGGTGTGCTGCTATACAATGAACATACTGATAGGAATTTAAAGAGCAGAGTGACAGCGAGATGAGCATGTCAGTCTGCTGCTTCTCTTTTCACTGTTCACTCACAATGGGGGTTCGTCCGGGATGGCCTGTGCTCTGAGGAAGTGGATTAAAAATGGATGTTTACTTTTCCTTTTTCTGTCTGAGGACAACTTTGGAGCTGAGATCCGATGTCCAATCACATGCTGGGGAGGGACAAGACCTTTGAGTGTTACCGAACAGCATGAGAGAAAAAAACAGGTCTCCTGCCCTGCCGAACAGGGATGTCCTGTGTGGCAGAGTGGTTTAAATCTCAGGAATGGATGGACAGAATTACAAATCATTTGACAGTTAAAACTGCTCCCTTCCATGAATTTTATCAGTGTATTTAGTTGTTGGCCTGGAGTTCGGCTTTAATCCGTATTCCAGATTTTTTCCAGTGACATAGCTAGGTACTATTCATACTAGCTGCAGACATCAGAGTTTTATAGAAGGTTTTTTAGTTCAGCAAAAGGGAAAACAGTCATTGCTCTCTGCAGGTTGCCAGATTGGTTGTGTTAAGTATAAACACTCTAGTTATTCCAGGTATTGCCAAGCTCGGGAACGTCAAGCCTTTGATGTATTATTAATGCCCATTAGTGGATTTAGCGGTGCTTTTGTTCCATGTTGCAAGTTATCCTGACCCCGCTGAGCCCACGTTCTTTTTGTGTGAATGCAAATATAAATATTACATGTGGAATGGTGTAGGCAGCTGGTAAACATAGCTGGAAGGAAGGGGAGCAGGCGAGGGCTGTGTAAGGCCTGAGCCCTTATCTGAAGTCAGCCATGCCAGACTAGCGCTGTCACATATACACACTATTTACAAAGATCATTGAAATAATTACACTTTTTTACTACCATTTTATTCATTTATTTATTATGAAAAATTAAATGGAAGATTTGTTGTTGATCTATCAATGGCATGAAAGCCTCCTGTAATTCCAACACTGAGGGAAAGGGGGCAGCACAATGGGCCAATAAGAGCTCATTACCTTTGCACAGTCCTACAGTCATGCTTACGGGAATGATGACTTAACAGGCGTGGTGTTTTTCTTTCATTGTCCAATGACAGCCTTGGGTGGGTTCTTTATCTTTTTTATAGACTACAACAAACTTTCTCAACTAGAGTTCCTCCTGAGGTAGCTAGGGATTCCATGAACAGTAAGCAATGATATAATGCTCTCCCCCTGCAATGACTTCCAACGCAAGGGGCAATTTCCTACTGACATTCAATGTAATGTCTTTCACCAGTGAAAGGGGGCCTTTTCACTGACCACAAATGTAAAGGGACATTTCTCCAATGACCACCAATGTAAAGGTGCATTTCTCCAATGACCACCAATGTAAAGGGGCATTTCTCCAATGACCACCAATGTAAAGGGGCATTTTTCCAATGACCACCAATGTAAAGGGACATTTCTCCAATGACCACCAATGTAAAGGGCATTTCTCCAATGACCACCAATGTAAAGGGACATTTCTCCAATGACCACCAATATAAAAGGCATTTCTCCAATGACCACCAATGTAAAGGGGCATTTCTCCAATGACCACCAATGTAAAGGGGCATTTCTCCAATGACCACCAATGTAAAGTGGCATTTCTTCACTGATCACCAATATAAGGGGGCATTTCTCCACTAATCATCAATGTAAGGGGCATTTTTCCACTGACCGTTAATGTAAGGGGGCGTTTCTCCAATGACCACCAATGTAAAGGGGCATTTCTCCACTAATCATCAATGTAAGGAGCATTTCTCCACTGACCGCCACAATAAGGGGCAAATTTTGCACTGACCACCAATATAAGGGACATTTCTCCACTAACCATCATTGTAAGGGGCATTTCTCCACTGATGATCACTGTAAGGGGGGATTTCTCCACTGATCATCAATGTAAGGGGCATTTCTCCAATGATTGCCAATGTAAGGGGGCATTTCTCCACTTACCATCAATGTAAGGGATATTTCTCCAATGATCACCAATGTAAGGGGTAATTTCTCCACTAATCACCATTGTAGGGAGGCAGCTCTCCATTATCCACTAATTAAGGGGGCATTTCTCCACTGACCATCAATGTACGTGTCATTTCTCCACTAATCACCAATGTAAGGAGCATTTCTCCAATGACCGCCAATATAAGGGACATTTCCCCACTAACCATCAATGTAAGGGGGCATTTCTCCACTGATCATCAATGTAAGGGGCATTTCTCCAATGATTGCCAATGTAAGGGGGCATTTCTCCACTTACCATCAATGTAAGGGATATTTCTCCAATGATCACCAATGTAAGGGGTAATTTCTCCACTAATCACCATTGTAGGGAGGCAGCTCTCCATTACCCACTGATTAAGGTGGCATTTCTCCACTGATCACCAATGTAGGGGGCATTTCTCCACTTACCACCAATGTAGGAGGGGGCATTTCTCCACTGACCACCAATATAAGGGGGCATTTCTCCACCGTCCACCAATCAATGTAAGGGATATTTCTCCAATGATCACCAATGTAAGGGGTAATTTCTCCACTAATCACCATTGTAGGGAGGCAGCTCTCCATTATCCACTGATTAAGGGGGCATTTCTCCACTGACCATCAATGTACGTGTCATTTCTCCACTAATCACCAATGTAAGGAGCATTTCTCCACTGACCGCCAATATAAGGGACATTTCCCCACTAACCATCAATGTAAGGGGGCATTTCTCCACTGATCATCAATGTAAGGGGCATTTCTCCAATGATTGCCAATGTAAGGGGGCATTTCTCCACTTACCATCCATGTAAGGGCTATTTCTCCAATGATCACCAATTTAAGGGGTAATTTCTCCACTAATCACCATTGTAGGGAGGCAGTTCTCCATTACCCACTGATTAAGGTGGCATTTCTCCACTGACCACCAATGTAGGGGGCATTTCTCCACTTACCACCAATGTAGGAGGGGGCATTTCTCCACTGACCACCAATATAAGGGGGCATTTCTCCACCGTCCACCAATCAATGTAAGGGGGCATTTCTCCACTGATCACTAAATAAAAGGGTACTTTTTCACTGTTGAACCATATGTAAGGGTATACTATAATTTTCACGCTTTTGTGTTTCTGTTCTGATTTCTATGAATTTTAATATTGACGTATTGCAGAAGGGAGCATTGTAAAATGATTGGCTCTAGGTATCAAATATTCTAGGTTTGTCATATTCTGTATTATTTTATTTAAAACATTCAGCAGTTTACTTTTTTCACAATGAAAACCTCAAAATGATATAAATGGTTTCTCCAGGGTAAAAAGATTGACAAAGGCTGGTCTACAAGGAGGTCCAGGGACTAGCTATCCTGCCTCAAAGGGGTGCATGAATCTTAGGACTGGCTGAGCAGAATATTTTGTCTGTGCAGTTTCCTGGGGAGTAGATTAAATACATTTATAGAGAGAGTAGGAGAACGCTTTAATGGTCTGTCTATGCCCCTCTTCTTATTTGCATTAGTGTTGTACCGTTGATTTACATTTTTCTTTTACTTTTGTTCTCAGCTGATGCGGTCGTCAAGTTTGAACAGTCCTGCGTGGAGGAGTTGGGTGGAAGAGAAAAACCAACCTTACGACGGCGCAAGCGGACGCTGAGCTGGAAAAACCATCACAACGACCCACTGAGCGTTGCCCCTCCGCCACTAGAGGGCGAGAGGGCGGCCCGTCACTCTAGAACGTCGGGTAAGAGGAAAGTGGCCATTGTGCTTCTTTTCACTTCTAAGTGAGATGTACATGTAAGCCAGTAAAGGGTTGATAACAGTGGACTTTCTTCTGCTAAATTTGATTCTTATTTTTGGAAATCCTCAGTCCCGGCTGACCTCGTTAGCGTGAGGGCTGTTAGGCTGTCTCTAATCCAATTACCGTGTGCTGTAGTTAAGGTTACCGTGTTCTTGTTTTGGTAATTAGAACACAAAGTTCGTAATAATCTTCCAGACTGAGCATTCGTGTTCAATTGTAATTAAAGGGCAGTGTACCTTGGGAACACTGTCCTTCATTAATGCTAACTCTATCCACAACTAATATTGAAGATATGGGTAGGCAGAAAACCTTTCTGGATTGTTATGTGACCAATGTAGCGAGATTCCCCCAAGATATCTTGTCTTTTATTTAGAAGGCCATAAAAAAAGGAATCACCATTGCAGGTGAATTCCTCAAATGTGGCAATTCCTTTGGAAAAGAGTGAGATCGCCATGTGTAACGGAACAGGGCACCCCTGACCGGGTACCTCCGTTGACAGATGCTCCTAGTGCTTCCCGAGGGGCTCCAAGCACTCCACCAGACACCGTAACCACTTCAGACTCCACGAACCGCCGCAGCTTGGTTAGGGTCTCGTTGTCTCCTACCCACCCTGGACCTACGACAAGACTCCAGGTTCCTGTATGGCTTCCTCTGATACAGGCCCATCCTGTTGGACCAAGTGTTGCTGCAACCTCCAGAGAAACTCCTCCTCATATGGGGACGCTGCACGGGTGTTATCTCGCTCCATAACGTTACCGGTGTCTCCAAGCTGCTTCTCCTCACACTAGGATGCCATCCCACCGCTTGCCACCAATGTAACGGAACAGGGCACCCCTGACCGGGTACCTCCGTTGACAGATGCTCTTAGTGCTTCCCGAGGGGCTCCAAGCACTCCACCAGACACCGTAACCACTTCAGACCCCACGAACCGCCGCAGCTTGGTTGGGGTCTCACCGTTTCCTATCCACCCTGGACCTCCGACAAGGCTCCAGGTTCCTGTGGGTGAACCTCTCTTTCCCCAGAGAGTGCAGCAGAACAAGCTCTTACACAAGCTCTTACAAGAGCTCAGTGATTATCCAAGGGAGTATGGAGGACATAGCAATCCCTTGCAGCAGATTCCCCCAATAAGAGACAGAACTCTAGATTGAGAGTTCCTTCACCCTTTCTGCTGTCTTTAACGCAGGGCAAAAGGGGCAGCTGCCCCAGACCCAGTCATTGTTGTGGGGCCCAAAGCAACTGCCTCTTGAGCCCACAAATATTTGATAAGTTGATTCGGGAGGGCCCAAAAAAATGTTTGCCCAGGGTCCAATCAATAATAAAGCAGGCCCTGAGTGCCTGACATCACAAATGGACACAATTTCCCACAGACACCCTACAAAAACTTGTGGAAAGCCTTCCTAGAGGAGGGGAGGATGTTATAGCCACAAAGGGGGAGCAACTCCATATTTTTGGCAATGGATTTGGAATGGGATGGCCAACAAGATCATATGGATTTTTATGATCAGGTTTCCACCAGCAGAAGGTCATATAGTTTTGCATTATTGGGTGATATTTGGGTTGTGGTCCAATGTTTTAAGTGGTCTTTTGCCCTATTGATTTGGGTAGTTTGATGTTTTTTGGTGGTGTTTCAAACAATGCTGAAGCCAAAACCCGTTTTTTTCTTCTTTTGAATAGGGGAAGAGTCAGAAACAATGGTCAGATTTTTTGCTACCCACAAGAGAAATTTTCTTTCATTTCCTGCATGATTACAGGAAATGTTGGAAAACCTCCTCTGAAAGCTATACGAATCTGACTTTTTCCACTCTAATTTCTAAGGCACCAACCTATTCTGCAGCACTGTACATAGGTGTGCAGAGCCTATTGCATTAGGGTGTGCACCTCAAAGCTCAAACACATAATGTTGCATGTGTGTGTATGTGTATATAGAATGACGGTGTTAGTAGGGAAGTGGATGGTGTCAGTAGTTTTTATTTTTATTATTTTATATTTTATTATTTTTACAATTTTTTTTTTTTTTTTAATCTTTTTTACAATTTTTTTTTTTTTAGAGACTCAGGGGGTTTTGGTGAAATATCAGGGGTTTAAACAAGGGGAATCTGTGCCACACAGGGTGATTAGGGTGTGCCCAGGCACCCCTGGCACACCCTGTGCGCACGCCTATGGCACTGTACATGGTACATAGTACGAGATGCATTGGTCCCTGTCACATAAACTGATAACATTTTATTATGGAGTTTAGTTTTACTATTAGCGTGGATTTAGCAGAGCAGAGCCTGACAGCTCCTTATGGTAGAGATCCAGAGCCTGTGATTCTTCTGACATATTCTTTTTCTTTTTTTTTTATTTCTCCACGCAGGCAGCGTCTCCTCGCAGCTCTCCCACCTGTCAGACCGAGGCTCTGTACAAAACATCCCCGGCATGCTATTTATCATCAGCGTTGTGTGAGTAAGAGAGCCACCTACCTGTTACCTGCCCACGGCATATGAATAACCCTCTACGTGGCTGCGTGCTTTGTAAATTTACTACATTCCCAATCCTCCTGTGAATTCTCCATATTGCTCTGAATTTTAAAGAGATATGGCCTTTTTAAATGGACAGAGCAAATTGCTAAGCTTGGTCGTTTAGTCTGGGGGGTGCATGGGGTAAGGTGTACTACTCAAGGCTTTTTTTCCCAGAGAATAGGTGCAGATACTCCCCCCCCCCCCCTTCCAAGTTACCCCTTGTCAATACCCGGTGCTGTATTTTGGCCTAGGCCGACAAGGCCCAGGCCTAGGGCGGCACTTTGCAGGGGGGGCGTCAAAAAAGCTCCCCTCCACCTTAGACTCTATTGGCCACTAGTTGCTAGAGCTGCCTCTCTCACCCCCTTCTCTCTCTCTCACCCCCCCCCCATTCTCTCTCTCACTCCCCTTTCTCTCTCTTCCCCTGCTCTCATCCCCCCTCTCTCTCTCATCCCCTCTGGTCTCTCTCTCTCACCCACCCCTCTCTCTCTCATCCCCCCTCTCTCACCCCCCTCTCTCTCTCCCTCACATCCTTCTCTCTTTCTCTCTCTCATCCCCTCTCTCTCTCTCTCTTTCTCATCCCCCTCTCTCCCTCTCTCTCTCACCCCCTCTCTCTCTCTCTCATCCCCCTCTCTCTCTGTCTTTAATCTTCTCTCTCATCCCCCCTCTCTCTCACCCCCCCTTTCTCTCTCTCATCCCCTCTCTCTCTCTCTCTCTCTCTCTCATCTCTCTCTCTCTCTCTCTCTGTCTTTAATCTTCTCTCTCATCCCCCCTCTCTCTCACCCTCCCTTTCTCTCTCTCACCCCCCTCTCTCTCTCTCTCTCTCTCTCTCATCTCTCTCTCTCTCTCTCTCTCTC
The DNA here is from genome assembly GCF_965119305.1 of Pelophylax lessonae. Classification (NCBI taxonomy): domain Eukaryota; kingdom Metazoa; phylum Chordata; class Amphibia; order Anura; family Ranidae; genus Pelophylax; species Pelophylax lessonae. The sequence continues at coordinate 213,598,392 of NC_138779.1, read as the reverse complement.
TCTGTCTTTAATCTTCTCTCTCATCCCCCCTCTCTCTCACCCCCCTTTCTCTCTCTCTCACCCCCTCTCTCTCTCATCTGCCCCCTCTCTCTCTCATCCCTTCTCTCTCTATCCCTTCCTCACCCACCCCCCGCTCTCTCTCCCACCCCCTCTCATGAGATCTCAGGGGTTCATGCTGGGACTTGTAGTTCTTCAATTTTGGAGGGAGTCACACCCATTATAAAGGAAGGAGTGGGGCAAACTTACATAGGAGGGGGCGCCCAATTTTAGTCTTGCCTAGGGCAGCACAAAACCAAAATACACCACTGTCAGTACCCTCTACCCACCTCTGAGCACCGTCCCTTGGTTCCGCCACCTACCCACCACCCAGTACGGCCCTTTTAGAGAATACAGAGCCAAGTATCATTTTGTAGACACTGTATAGAATCTGTTATTGATAGCAAGAAAAGTAATTAAATATATTCCCAGCAGCCAGCAACAGTAGGAGCCCCCCCTCCCCCAGCAGCAATAGACCCTTGCAACAAAATACCCCCTAGTAACAATCGATCCACCCCAGCAACAATATATCTCCCAGCAGCCAGCAACAGTAGGACCCCCACCCCCCAGCAGCAATAGACCCTCGCAACAAAATACCCCTAGTAACAATCAATTCACCCCAGCAACAGTTTATCTCCCAGCAGCTAGCAGCAGTTGACCCCTTCCTCAACAGTAGACCCCTCCCCGCAACAACTGACCCCCAGTAACAATAGATCCCTCACAGGCAACAGACGCCCCTGCTATAATAGATAGATCCCCCAGCACACTCCACCACTCCTCCTTGGCATTACATACTGTACATTCAGTGCTGCAGGTGCCAGAACTGCACTCCCCGCATATCCGCTGCAAAAAGCCCTGGTACTAATAACAAAATCCCCCTCCGGTGCTGTTCTCTTCTACCTGAAGCCCTGGTCTACAGGTGATCCCTTGGCATCACCATGTATATTGAAAGGCTTTCAAACCTTGTAGGTGGAGGGGGTGAGCATGCAATTGTGGCTGAGAGCTCCTTCGTGAGGTGGCAGCTCTGAACAGGTTGCATGGATGGAGGGAGCCTGCCAGTAGCTATTATGCCTGACCCCTGCACCCCTAGACTAAACCAGCAGTCAACCCTTACACCAAACTGGTTCTGGCTAGTATTCCAATGTTTCTCTTCTCCCTCAGTTTTCCTCCATCGCTCAGCTAATGTGACTCCAACGCTGATAGAGAGGGGCAGGGGAGGGTCAAACAAGGATGCTATGCAGGTGACTGACATCCTTTTTTTAATCAACTAGCTAGAAGGTTGTAATGGTGCACAATGAACACCTGTGACTTAGTGTAACTAAAAATGCAGCCTTCATCCATAAACCAGCTTGTATACAATTTTTTGTCAATTTTTAGGCACCCCTGAAAAAAACTCAAGGCACACCAGGGTGCCTGGGCACCCTGGTTGAAAAAGGCTGCTCTATCACATAAAATCCCAATAAAATACATTACATTTTTGGTTGTAACATGAGAAAATGTGGAAGATTGCAAGGGGTATGAATACTTTTTCAAGGCACTGTATACATTCCAGGTACTAGCAGCGTTGGAAATGCTTGATCTGATTGGCTATCTCTCTGCCCCATCCGGTGTTGCCAACCTACCTGATTGAAATTTACTGACACAACACCCAAAATTTACTGGCACAGCCAAGTTTTTACTGGCATTTCCAAAAGTTACAAAACTACAGTTTTAAGTGCAAATTTCATTATTTAGGCTACAAACAAAAACAGATTTCTTTTTTTTTTATTTTCAATATAGTAAGTTGCTCAGGAGGGCAAGAAATTAGAATGGCAGGCACACACGCACACGTGAAATTGACTCTCACAGTGACCTCACCGACATGACACGCCCCCACCTGAGTCACAGTGACAGTCTTTCTCCACACCAGGTGGGCCCTTCCGTCAACCCCAGTTCAAACAGCACTGACAGTCCCGCTCCCGGCTTGGCTTGCTCCCGTACCTCAGACCTGCATATGAGGGTCTGACTGGCACAATGACATCACACAACACGCTCAGGCACCACCTCCGCCAGACCGGACCCCGCCAGCACCACCCAAACACACTGTGGCAGTCAATTGGTTGGTCTCGGCCAACTCGAGCCAAGCGTCGTAGCCATATTTTTTACTGGCAGCCTTTTCCTTTTACTAGCAGGAGAAAAGTGCCCATGTTTTACTGGCTGCCAGTAAAAATACTGACGGTTGACAACACTGGCCCCATCACTCTGTCTTCCCCCCACCCCACAGTCATGCGATCCTAATATGTGACCCTTAACACCCAGTTCTTTGTCTCCTTACAGCCTGATTGTCCTGTTGGCCTTGAATGTAATGCTTTTCTACCGCCTGTGGTCTCTGGAGCACAGCGCCCGGACATTCCAGACTTGGCAGAGCTACGCCGTGTCCCAGGGGTAACTATACTCATTCATCTGGTTTGACAAAGCCATCTAATTGGTCACTCAATTCCCTACGTTGGCCTCTTCCTCATCACTGGTCTATAGCTGGATTTCAATGAGTTCCTAGAAGATAAAGTGCTGGGTATCTACTCATCAACTGCTGTTTTGCGGCAGCTGTAGAGCATAGTGGGAGCAGAATTAAAAAGAGGGTCATGTGATTTTCATCAGTTGCCACTGTCCTGCTTAGGCTCCTTCCAGGAGCTGGTTGGGTTTGCATGGCAGGAACAGAAAACCTGGGCAACAGACCTTGCACCTCTTATGACAGTGATGGTGAACCTTGGCACCCCAGATGTTTTGGAACTACATATCCCATGATACTTAACTTACACTACAGGGTGCCTGAGCATCATGGGAAATGTAGTTCCAAAACATCTGGGGTGCCAAGGTTCACCATCACTGTTATGTTATCAGTTGGCTGTTATCATTATATTTCATCTATTGTTTCACTGCTACAGTCTATGCATGATGTTATCCTTGTTATTACGTGATACATTGTAACACATTGGAGTTGATTTGCTAAAACTGGAGAATGCAAACTCTGGTGAAGCTCAGCATAGTAACCAATCGGCTTCCAGGTTTTTTTTTTTGTCAAAGTTTAATTGAACAAGCTGATGTTAAAGGCTGATTGACTACCATGCACAGCTGATTTTGCACTTTCCAGTTTCCTAAATCAACCTCATTGCCATGGGCATCCGCAGACAGGGGCAGGGGGTGGCAAATGTCCCCCCCCCCCCCCCCCGGAATCTCAACCTCCCCTTTAAAGTGGTAAGCCACTTTACACCATCCTGTCGTGTCTGTTTAAAAATCCTGTGTGCCCCTGTGTCTGTGTCATAAAAAAATAAGGCGTTCTTTACCAGTTTTCAGAGCGCCGATCACCGCTCACGTGATCCGTCAGCTCTCTCCTCTCCCCGTCTGACAGCTGCCTGCGGTGGGCAGGGCTGAGGATTCCTCGCTGTCGTTAGTCAGGAGGGGAGGAGGGGGAGAGGAGGGGAGAGGAGGGGGAGAGGCGGCGGGTCACGTGAGCAGCGAGTGGCGCTCTGAAAACTTGTAAAGAATGGATTATTTTTATAAAACACAGACACAGGGGCACACAGGATTATTAAACAGACTGTAGACAGGATATAAAACTTTAAATTAAACTACAACAGCAGGAGGGGAGGGGGTGGGCGCTGACACAGGAGCAGACAGGGAGGGGACAGAGGAGGACAGATAGCTGTGAATGACGGAGGCACATAACTGACCATGGTGTCAGGGCTCAGCAGCCATGGTATACCGTGGTCAGTTTACAGAGGGGAGGACATAGCCAGGCAGGATCAGACAGGTATTTTAGGTGATATGGGGGGGGGGGGGGGGGGAATTATACAGCACAAGCACTGTGCTGTGTAACATGCTTTAAGGCACCAGGATCAATATTTTTTAGGTTAACAAATGCTTTAAATATAAATGCTGCCGTTTGCCCTTTAAAAATAAATACTCAAAATAAGTATAATGATTAAGCCCCTCCCCTTCATGACATTGTAAAAAAGGGGTGGAGCATGGGTGACCTTAAAATGATCCCAAAAAAGTTCTGCGGATGCCCATGCCCATTGCATACACTTTAACATAGGGGAGAGAATGAAAGGCTGTGTTTAGTAGTTGGAAAGACATTTGTCACCTAGAGGGCAGCAGTGAGCTACTTCAGGATCAGATTACAAGCAGCCAGTTCATTTTGAGCTTGTCTCTCTTTTCAGGGTACTTTAACAGAAGGAACTTACGCTGTAAAGTTTACTGTTCTCAGCTTCTATATACTTTGCGTTTACCCTGCCATTGTTACAAAATATAAAATGAATAATATTTTACCCATGGGCATAACCACGTGCTGTTATCTATTGAAACTGAGGACTGTCCTTGACATGCTTTTAGGTTTAAAGCCAAACTTTAGATTTTTTTTTTTTATGTTTCAAAGGGTTGGAGCCTCTTTTAGATTTATATTGCTATCTGTGTCTCTCTTGGGGAGATTTCACTGTCTGTGTGGTCACCAAGACAGGAAATGAGGGGCAGTCACCCAAAGGGGGTCACAGATGGCAATATAACCTGACACAGGATCTAATCCTCCCCTACTCCATCCTAAAATAGAAATACGCTGTTATTTAGCATTCCTTGTGCAGCTGGTCCCTGCAGCCATAAACACCATCTGTCTCTATCCCTAGGAGGTTTCCGCAGACGTCGGCGGATTGGGCGGAGATACTTGAGCTACAGAAGCGTTTCCATAATGCCGAGGTGCAGAAATGGAAGCAGACACTCCAGGCCTCCGTACAGCTACTGGATGAGGTGAGGGCGGCCGTGTGACTTCAGGTTCTGTATAGCTCACAAGTCGCAAAGTGAGAGGCTGCAGCAGGGCTGGTCTGTGTCAGACATTTTGTGAAAACAGAACTTCTCAGGCACCAAGGTTTAAATGATTTAGTTATTTCTGAGCCGGCATCTCAGTCCAGGAAGTAAACAGCGACCCTGGGTGATGCCTGAACAAAGATGGCGCTGTCCTTCTGGAGGGAAAATGTAGATGAAAGCATTGTTGGGGGGGAGGGGTACCGTGATCACTGTGAGAGGTAATATTTATAATACTGATGTATATAAAAAATATTTATTATAAAATATAATTAATGTATATGATAATATAGTATCACTTTCAATATATATATTATTTTTGTTATATTATATAATATAATATACATTTATACATATTATAATATAACATTGCATTTAATACATTACGTTTATTAACATTTATTAAAACATTTTATTAACATTTCTTTACATCTATTAAATTACATTTAATAATAATAATAATATATATATATATATATATATATATATATATATATATATATATATATATATATATATATATATATATATATATATAATATTATATACATTACCATTTTTGTTGTATGTATGTATGTATATATTATATATATATATATATATATATATATGTGTGTGTGTATGTATAAGAAAAAAAAAAAAAATATATATATATATATATATATATGTTATAATTTTTGTTTTGTTTTTTATATATATATAAATGCATTTATATATTATAATATTTAATTTAATACACCTAATAATTTCTATATAATTATATACAGTACATCCAGAAAGTATTCCCAGCGCTTCACACAATTTTGTCATGTTACAGCCTTATTCCAAAATGGATCAAATTCATTATTTTCCCCAAAATTCTACAATCAATACCCCATATCGACAACGTGAAAGAAGTTTGTTTGCAAATTTATTAAAAATAAAAAATGAAAAAAAATCCCATGTACATAAGTATTCACACCCTTTGCTCAATACTTTAGTGAAGCTCCTTTGGCACCAATTACAGCCTCAAGTCTTTTTGAGTATGATGCTACAAGCTTGGCACACCTATTTGTGGGCAGTTTCTCCCATTCTTCTTTGCAGGACCTCTCAAGCTCCATCGGGTTGGATGGGGAGCGTCGGTGCACAGCCATTTTCAGATCTCTCCAGAGATGGTCAATCGGGTTCAAGTCTGGGCTCTGGCTGGGCCACTCAAGGACATTCACAGAGTTGTCCCGTAGCCACTCCTTTGTTATCTTGGCTGTGTGCTTAGGGTCGTTGTCCTGTTGGAAGAAAAACCTCAGCCCCAGTCTGAGTTCCAGAGCACTCTGGAGCAGGTTTTCATCAAGGATGTCTCTGTACATTGCTGCATTCATCTTTCCCTCGATCCTGACTAGTCTCCCAGTTCCTGACTCTGAAAAACATCCCCACAGCATGATGCTGCCACCACCATGCTTCACTGTAGGGATGGTATTGGCCAGGTGATGAGCGGTGCCTGGTTTCCTCCAGACATGATGTTTGCCAATCAGGCCATATAAGAGTTCATTCTTTGTTTCATCAGAACAGAGAATTTTGTTTCTCATGGTCTGAGAGTCCTTCAGATGCCTTTTGGCAAACTCCAGGCGGGCCGTCATGTGCCTTTTACTGAGGAGTGGCTTCCGTGTGGCCACACCCATACAGGCCTGATTGGTGGAGGGCTGCAGAGATGGTTGCTCTTCTGGAAGGTTCTCCTCTCTCCACAGAAACGCTGGAGCTCTGTCAGAGTGACCATCGGGTTCTTGGTCACCTCCCTGTCTAAGGTCCTTCCGCTCCGATCGCTCAGTTTAGCCAGACGGCCAACTCTAGGAAGAGTCCTGGTGGTTCCAAACTTCTTCCATTTATGGATGATTGAGGCCACTGTGCTCATTGGGACCTTCAATGCTGCAGAAATGTTTCTGTACCCTTCCCCAGATCTGTGCCTCCATACAATCCTGTCTCGGAGATCTACAGACAATTCCTTGGACTTCATGGCTTGGTTTGTGCTCTGACATGCACTGTTAACTGTGGGACCTTATATAGACAGGTGTGTGCCTTTCCAAATCATGTCCAATCAGCTGAGTTTACCACAGGTGGACTCAGATGCACCTGAGCTCAATTTTGAGTGTCATGGCAAAGGATGTGAATACTTATGTACATTTTTAATTTTTAGTAAATTTGCAAAGATTTTGAAAAAAATTATTTCTTATTGCCATTATGGGGTATTGCAGTGCTGTATTTTGGCCTAGGGCAGTACTTTGCAGGGGGGCAGCAAAAAAGCCGCCCCCCCTCCACCTGAGACTCTTTTGGCCACTGGTTGCTAGAGCCGCCTTTCCCACCTCTCTCTCTCTCTCTCACCCCCTCTTATCTCTCTCACTCACTCACTCACCCCCCCTCTCTCTCTCACCCCTCCTTTCTCTCTCACCTCTCTCTCTCTCTCTCTCTCACCCCCTCTCTCTTTCTCTCTCACCCCCCACTCTCTCAGCCCCTCCTCTCTCATCCCCCCTCTCTCTCACCCCCTCTCTTTCTCTCTCTCTCACCCCCTCTATTTCTCTCTCTCTCGTCCCCCCTCTCTCTCACCCCCCCTCTCTCTTACACCCCCTCTCTCTCATCCCCTCTCTCTCTCTTTCTCTCACCTCCCCCCCTCCCTCTCATCCTCTCTCTCCCTTTCATCCCCTCTCTCTCTCTCATCCCCTCTCTCTCTCTCTCTCTCTCTCTCTCTCACCCCCCCTCTCTCTCATCCCTTTTCTCTCTCTCCCTCCCCCCTCTCTCTCATCGCCCTCCCTCACCCACCCCCTCTCTCTCTCTCTCTCTCTCTCCCATTCCCCCTCTCTCTCCCTCCCTTCCTCACCCACCCCCCTCTCTCTCTCTCCCACCCCCCCTCTCGTGAGATCTCAGGGGTTCATGCTGGGACTTGGAGCCCTTCAATTTTGGAGGGAGTCACATCCGTTAAAAAGGAAGGAGTGGGGCAAATTTACATAGGAGTCGGAAGGGGGGGGGGGGGGGTGCCCAATTTTAGTCTTGCCTAGGGCAGCACACAACCAAAATACACCACTGGGGGATTGTTTGTAGAATTTTGAGGAAAACAATCCATTTAATCCATTTTGGAATTAGGCTGTAACCTAACAAAATGTGGAAAAAGTGAAGCACTGTGAGTACTTTCCGGATGCTCTGTATCCACTTTACAGAACCTCCTAAAAAAATCTTTTTTTCTCCCATCTCCTTTCTACAGATGCGACTGTCCTTGCAAAGGCTGCAGCAGGGCGTCTTAGTGAATGATCCCGCCACAGACGCCCACAACGAAGATGCTCTGTCTTGACCTCAGCCGCCCGCTAGCATTTCACTTGGGACATTTTTGTGCATTGTGATGGGTAGCGTCACGCTTTTTCCGATGATGGTCGCCGATCCCATAGCAATATGACCATGGATAACTAACACCTCGTAGGGAATAGAGTGCTGGAAACAGAATCCCTTCGGGAATACAAGTCATCATGTCAAGAATCTGCTCAGCTACGGCACCAGCCGCAACATGGGAGCGCGAAACAGCGTTGAGAGCGCTTCGCTTTTGCCCCGGCTAAAGGACGTTTATAGAGTTTTAAAGGGAACTTTTGTCCAAAATTTTCTTTTTTTTTTTTTTCGTTGTTCTTGTTTCGTAGAAGACGGATGGGAGAATCCTTTCACTTAATCATCCGCTACGATGCAAAGCGCCAACACATGGCGTTGTCGCCTTCTCGGTGACTCCTGCTATGAAGACTATGGAGACTTGGATCACTATGGGCAGGTTTCCCATAATGCATCTCTTTCAGAAAATAAGATGGAATTTTGGCTTTCCGGCCAGGGATCCCTCGGACAAACATTTCAATGAACTTCGGAAGCGCGATTATTTAACATGACGACTTTTGGCGCCAAGTTTTTACTTTTTTTTTTTTTAATGATCACTGAAGATCGAAGAAAAAAGAATACAGTGGAGGATCATCGCAGTCTGGCTTAGGGGTAGCCTGATTTTAACATCAAACCAGCACTGTAGTTGCTCCTCGTCATTGCCGAACACACATTCCTGCTAACGCAGTGAGCGTGACCCACCTTTTTTTTTTTTTTCCCGTGCTGCAACAGACCGTTGAATGTCGCCGAGGTGGTATTGGCGGAGGCACCGCGGTCTCAATCTCATAGACGACACACAGACTTTTTACTTGTAGTATTTTATCTATTTATTTATTTTATTTTGCCCAGATGATTTAGTCTGTAGTTGATGCGTTTTTTTTTTTTTCACTTAAAAGGCTCGTCAGCCCAAAATTAATACTTTGAACGTGGGTGGAAACTGGTGGGCCTCGGCACACTGGTGGCCCTTTGTTGCCTATCTCCTTCTTCATTAGGTGAGAATGAGGTGCCAATGTGGGGATGGGCATAGCTGGGATCCATCTTTAGAGATCACACACAGATAAAGGTAGAAGGAGCTTATGGATGAGGCAAGCTGCTAACATCTACTCAAAACTGAAATATTAGTTCATGGTGGACTGAGATCCTAAAGGGAACCTGTGTTTTGTCCAAGCAACGTAAAGCAATAGGTTTGGTTTTATTTTGACCCCCCCAAAGTTGCTTGTAATTATCTCCCCTCTATGCCCTTGGTGCTCCTCCTAGGCCAGTGATGGCGAAGCTTGGCACCCCAGATGTTTTGGAACTACATTTTCCATGATACTCATGCACTCTGCAGTGTAGTTGAGCATCATGGGAAATGTAGTTCCAAAACATCTGGGGTGCCAAGGTTCTCCATCACTGTCCTAGGCAGTAAAGTCACATAGCTGGTTCCTCTGGGGACGGGCCATCATGTGATTCACTCTTTCCTCCCATGGCAGCAAAGCTGTCTGGTGATTGGGTGACTGCTCAGAGAAAGCTCAGCTCTCTGTAAGCTTCAACAGTAAAAGGATCTTTCTTTTACTCCCTCAGTGCTCTTTCTGGGCAGTAAAGTGACATAGCTGGTTCCTCTGGGGTTGGGTCGTCATATGATTCACTCTTACCTCCCATGGCAGCAAAGCTGTCTGGTGATTGGGTGACTGCTCAGAGAAAGCTCAGCTCTATGTAAGCTTCAACAGTAAAAGGATCTTTCTTTTACTCCCTCAGTGCTCTTTCTGGGCAGTAAAGTGACATAGCTGGTTCCTCTGGGGTTGGGTCGTCATATGATTCACTCTTACCTCCCATGGCAGCAAAGCTGTCTGGTGATTGGGTGACTGCTCAGAGAAAGCTTTGCTCTATGTAAGCTTCAACAGTGAAATGATCTTCCTTTTAATCCCTCAGTGCTCCTTCTGGGCAGTAAAGCGACATAGCTGGTTCCTCTGGGGTTGGGTAATCGTGACTCACTCTTTCCTCCTATGGCAGCAAAGCTGTCTGGTGATTGGGTGACTGTTCAGAGAAAGCTTAGCTCTATTTAAGCTTCAACAGTAAAAGGATCTTCCTTTTAATCCCTCCAGTGCTCCTTCTGGGCAGTGAAGTCACATAGCTGGTTCCTCTGGGGACGGGTCGTCATATGATTCACTCTTACCTCCCATGGCAGAAAAGCTATCTGGTGATTGGGTGACTGCTCAGAGAAAGCTCAGCTGTATGTAAGCTTCAACAGTAAAAGGATCTTCCTTTTAATCCCTCAGTGCTCTTTCTGGGCAGTAAAGCGACATAGCTGGTTCCTCTGGGGTTGGGTCATCATGTGATTCACTCTTTCCTCCCATGGCAGCAAAGCTGTCTGGTGATTGGGTGACTGCTCAGAGAAAGCTCAGCTCTATGTAAACTTCAACAGTAAAAGGATCTTCCTTTTAATCCATCAGTGCTCCTTCTGGGCAGTAAAGTGACATAGCTGGTTCCTCTGGGGGACGGGGAATCATCTACATTGTGCTCCTTCCTCCTATGGCAACAAAGCTGCTAGCTCAGCTCTGTGTAATCTTCAACAATATATAAAGGATCTTCCCCTTCGCTCCCTCAGTGCTTCTCCTGGACAGCAGTGTCACATAGTTGGTTCCTCTAGGGATGAGGAGTCCTGTGACTCACTCTCCTTCCCCCTATGGCAGCAGAGCTGCTTGGGGATTGGGCGACTTGCTCAGAGAAAACTCAGCTCTGTGTAATCTTCAACAATAAATAAATGATCTTCCCTTCGCTCCCTCAGACAGTAATGTCACATATCTGGTTCCTCTGGGGAAGGGGAATCATGTGACTCACTCTTCTTCCCTCTATGGCTGCAAAGCTGCTAGGGGATTGCGTGACTGGCCAGAGAAACCTCAGCTCCATGTAATCTTTAACAGTATAAAAAAGATCTTCCTTTCATTCCCTCAGTGTTCCTTCTGGGCAGTAATGTCACATATCTGGTTCCTCTGGGGATGGGGAATCATGTGACTCCTCCTATTGCAGCAGAGCTGCTCGGTGATTGGGTGACTGGTCAGAGAAAGCTCAGCTCTGTGTAATCTTTAACAGTTTATAAAGGATCTTCCTTTTTTTGCCACAGTGCTCCTCCTGGGCAATGAAGTGACGTAGCTGGTTCCTCTGGGGATGGGCAATCATGTGACTCACTCTTCTTTGTCCCGTGGCAGCAAAGCTGCTTGCTGATTGGTCAGATAAAGCTTAGCTCTATGTAGGCTTCAACAGTATATAAAGAGCGCCCCAGGGTTCATAATAAGTCCAGTAAAGGTTTATTTGTTTGACGACAGGTCGAAGGGTATAGCCAACACGTTTTGGAGGTTCTCCACTCCCCTTCATCGGTGCTGACAGGTTATAATGGGCAGCGACTGTATAAAACAAGGTTAGGAATGTTTGCAAGTTATTAGGTCAGACTAGACACTTGCAAATATTCGAATCCTCATTTTTATACAAATGCTGCCCGCTGTACCCCAAAAAACTGCCACTACTCAAGCCATGTTGAAGGAGGATTTGTGCACCCCCGAAAGGTGTTGGATATATGATCTGACTGGTTGTCAAGATAAGTTGTCATAAATAAATAAACATAAACCTCGACTTGGTATGAACCTAGTGCCCCCTCATCCTTTAAATACTGTTTTGACCACTCCAAGGACCCCAAAGTTGACCAAGACCTTTCTTTAAAAGCTGTATGTTAAGCCAGTTTTACACCTTCTATTTAGTCCAGTGCTCCACCAACACACTTTTGAAACCCATGTCAAGACTTGGAACTTACACAGAGATGTTTCCTCGCACCCCCCAAGAGTGCAGATTGACGGGGGAGTACAGGGTACATAACTGTAAGCAGCTGCAGGGGGCCACGTTATGGACCCCTGCATGGACAAAGCACAGGTCCACTTTATTCATAAGCTCTTGTGTATCTTGCAAATCATGCACAGTATACCCCTCACTTGCACAAAGCCATTGAATTGACTAAATGGGTTTTTAATGGGAATACATCCTATCAGTTAGAAACTAGCCTTGTGGGTGAGGCATGGGATACAAGTTGCCTCACTGTCATTGGCTGCTGATAAATTGATAAGCTTATTGTTAGTACATCACTGTGCATAGGGAATATGGGTCCTTCTTACTGAAACTCCAGTTTTGTTAAAAAAAAATCTCATTCAAGTCTGTGTATGTTGCGTATTTTAGCAAACATCACGGTGGATTCTTAGGTGCTTCTGTTTTGTAGATATTGTTCTGGGCTTTTTCATTGCATGTGCTGAAATCATTCTAAAGGAGTTCTCAGTGAGTGGTTGGGGTCTTTAGAATAACCACATGATCAGTCCTGGTGTTGCATTAAGGAAGCACTGCCTGGTCATATAGCTCGTCACAGAATAAACTCCCAGTGCAGTAAACCTTCTTTATATTTTTGCCTTAAATACCAACTTGATACAAGAGACTGTTTGTCATTTGACTTCGGGCTCTGTGCAGACTACTGGAAGGATGGGAGAGAGATTATGGTTCTGGAAAATGTGTATTGAAAATGAATGTCTTTGATGTGATGTGAAAGACATTTAGAATTTTGGCAATTAGGGAAAATAATAGTTCAAAAAGTTTTTAGAGTATAGGCATATTTATTTGATAAAGTGGGAGGAGCAAAACGCTAAGTGCACAGTATAGTACCAAGAAAAATCCACCTTGACTTTCTTAAATTGAAGACTTCCTATATACAGTATATATTTATTTTAATTATATAAATACATATATATTTGTGTGTATATATATATATATATATATATATATATATATATATATATATATATATTTTTTTATAATATATATATATATATATATATATATATATATATATATATATATATGTGTGTGTGTGTATATAAATATATATATATATATATATATATATATATATATATATATATATATACTGTGTGTGTGTATATATATATATATATATATATATATAGAAAAAGAAAAAAACAATATATATATATATTTTTTTTATATATTATATATATACATATATATATATATATATATTTTTTTTTTAATATATATATATATATATATATATATATATATATATATATATATATATATATATATATATATATATATATATAAATCTACAGTATATTAAAAAAAAAAAAAAAATATATATATATATATATATAAATATAAAGTATATTAAAAAAAAAATATATATATATATATACATACATACATACATACATACATACATACAGTAAAACCTTGGAAAAATGCGTATATCAAAGCGCATTTCCCCATAAGAAATAATGGAAGCTCAGATGATTCATTCCACAGCCATTTATTCATAAATCCTTCAGTTTATAGTCCATATAAAAAGATTATAGCAATGTGATAGGTTGTGTAACCATAAAATGTCCATCCACAAATGGCGCCTCCACAGGGGGATTAGAAGAAAAATCCAGCAGGAGCTACAAAGTATAAAATAGAAGAGAGGCGCCTCTAAGTGTAGCAATATGGTTACATTTAATGAAGGTCCAACATTTAGCAACTCACATGGTTGATGATTAGAAGAGGCACATCTAAGTATGGAGGCATCTGGGGCAAAGCTGTCCTCATAGACCGTCCTCCTCACCGCCGGCTCTCACTGCTGTCAGTCTGCAGTAGTGACCAGGAAGACTACCCTGCAGTGGAGCGATCTGAAAGCAAGGCGTGAAGCGCTCGTGGAGCGCAGTGTGGAAGGGATGACGCCGATGGCGGTGAGGAGGACGGTCTATGTGGACGGCTTTACCCCGGATGCCTCCATACTTAGATGTGCCTCTTCTAATCATCAACCATGTGAGTTGCTAAATGTTGGACCTTCATTAAATGTAACCACATTGCTACACTTAGAGGCGCCCCTCTTCTCTTTTATACTTAGTTGTGACATGAGGCTACTCTTATATCAAGCCATTGCTTGTTTATCAAGTCAAAATGTATTAAAAAATTTAGCTTGTCTTGAAAAACGCTCTCAAACCAAGTTACTCTCAATCCAAGGTTTTACTGTAAATAAAATATATTTTATTTTATATATACTATATACAGGGCCGTCTTTAACACAGGGCAAAAGGGCAGCTGCCCTGGGCCCAGTCATTGTTGTAGGGCCCAAAGCAGCTGCCCCTTGAGCCCGCACTGCCTCCAAAAAGGTAGTAAGTGGATTTTGCAGGGCCCAAGAAAATATTTGCCCAGGGTCCAATCAATATTAAAGACGGCCCTGACTATATATATATAATATATATATATATATATATATATATATATATTTTTTTTTTTTCAAAACTGGAGTTCCAAATATAAGGTTAGGGAGTCCTTTTAGAACCAATTTTAATATTGATTACTTCCTTTTGTGTATTATAATAGACCAATTGCCTGTTAATTTAATTTATTTCTCCATAACACAGATCAACTTTGTGTTAACTTATTTTTCGTTTTTTAAAGGCCTGCAAAGTATTTCATTCTTAAGGGGGTTGTCCAGGTATTAACATTTTCGTGTCAATCTCATCCCCCACCATTTAGAAAACAGGGGTGCTTTGCAGCCAATCAAAAGCCGAGTCTTGATTGCCCATGTGGCCATCCAGGCCCTCAAGGGTTCTGTGCTCGACCACTGTGGCATGCAGCTTTGCATGGCTGCTCCTCCAACTTGGGTGGTACCTCTTGCGTCCTGCCCTAGCCAAGAGCTTAATAAAAAAGGGGCATCCGTGATCACCTGGTGATTTGCCAGTCCCTCTGCCCTGGCCCTGCCTAAGGTGCCCTACCAATAACCTCTGGTTTGGCCGGACCAGCTAGGGGCATTCTAATTTCTGAAGGGGGGGGGGGGGGGGATTGGTGATGGTCCTGGATCACAGTTTGTTTCTAACAACCCCTTTAACTCTATCACTGCCGCCAGTCCCTGCTGCAGGGCTTCAGCATATATGTTGTGGGCCCTATACTGAGATGTAGGGCACGATATCACTGCCAGTGACCCTCTCCTAAATTATAGTTTATGTATTTATTGTATTAGACCGAAGGCATTGTAACAATGGGCCGGACCCATTACTATTGGCGCTCAGAAAATACCTCACCAGACTCCATTGCTGTAAAGGGCAGGAAATGAACCCTTAGGCCCATGTACCCAAAGGGGGCCCTCTTAGTAGTGGCCACAGGGTCCTTTTTCTTGGTGACCGACATTTAGGAGACCCTAAGGTCTCTGTATCTGTTCATATTACCTAAGAATGTATGAACTACTTCAGTTCCTGTGCTGTCAACTTGTTGGCACAACTCTTGTGTGGCTTATCTCGGCATGCGTTTCCTCCCCTTTCCAGCCTCATTCCCGCCCCTGAATATAGACCTCACCCCTGAATATAGGCCCCACCCCGGAGGGGCCTTGCAGGTCATTTTAAATGAAACAATAGTTTTAATTTTAAATAAAGTGATGAGAAAAATGCCTTTCTGATCTCAGTAAGGAGACTTTTCCATAACTGTGTTGATGCTGGCCAGGGAAGAGGCCTGCTTTGGCTCATCTAGAGGGGGATCCGTATTATTTGAGTGTTAAGGATGAGTCTGGCAAAGATGGCACTCTTTTTTTATTTTTTGTTTTTTTTTTCCTCAACATTTATGTTCTTTCCAGCATTGTGTCAGTAAGGAGAGGGTAACAGCTGGTTATTGCTGCACCCCCACCTCGGCTCCTCCACACACACTGTATTAAGTTATTTTGCACAATTTAATGTACTGTCACTTTATAAAAGTGTTACTCCAGAATTTTTAAGATTTTAATTTAAGATCCTGTACATGGAGGGGCTGAGAAGGGATTGTTTTAATATGTATAATTTTGGGATATGTACTGCACTGCCCAGAGAACAGCGGCCCTCAAGGGACAAAATATTAGTGTCACCCGTACCAACCAATCAGATGTTAGCTTTGGTTTTTCTGCGCTTCAGTGGCCCATGCACTGGGAAGGCAGTCCTCAGTTCTTTAAAGTATGCATGTGTGTGTTTTCCTCCGTTATCAACTGCCAGTTTTCAGCACCTGGAGGATCTATATAGCTAGGCGTGGTATGGTCCCGTGGTCTTCAATCAGCTTCTTTGTCCCTTTCTGGATCCTCCAGGCTGACTATACTAGCTGAGTTCAGGCAGGTCAGACAGGCAGCTCCACCAATTATTGACTCCTATTTCCCCCCCCCCCTTCTCCCGCCCAAAAAAATGCAAAGTTATACACATATAATTTTTGGGTTGCTAAATAAATGGGGGAGGCAACAACAGTTCTCAGCCTGCAGACTCTGTGCCACTGCTCCGCCTCCTGCTATTTATCCTCCTCCTTCTACTGCTCGGCCTCCTCCAACTACTTAGCTTCCTGCTATAGCTCCTCCTTTTTCCACTGCTCCACCCCCTGCTATTTCTTCTATTGATTTTGCCCTTGCTATTGACCCTCCTCTTTTCACTGATCTGCCTCCTCCCCCTGCTCTTCCTCCTGCTATTGCTCCTTCTTCTTCTATTGATTTGCTGCTTGCTATTGACCCTCCTCCTTTCACTGATCCGCCTCCTCCCCCTGCTCTTCCTCCTGCTATTGCTCCTTCTTCAATTGATTTGCCTCCTGCTAATGAACCTCCTCCTTTCACTGATACGACTCCTCCCACTGCTCTGCCTCCTGCTATTGCTCCTTCTTCTTCTATTGATTTGCTGCTTGCTATTGACCCTCCTCCTTTCACTGATCCGCCTCCTCCCACTGCTCTGCCTCCTGCTATTGCTCCTTCTTCTTCTATTGATTTGCCCCTTGCTATTGACCCTTCTCCTTTCACTGATCCGCCATCTCCCACTGCTCTTCCTCCTGCTATTGCTCCTTCTTCTTCTATTGATTTGCCCCTTGCTGTTGACCTGCCTCCTTTCACTGATCCGCCATCTCCCACTGCTCTTCCTCCTGCTATTGCTCCTTCTTCTTCTATTGATTTGCCCCTTGCTATTGACCCTTCTCCTTTCACTGATCCGCTTCCTCCCACTGCTTTTCCTCCTGCTATTGCTCCTTCTTCTATTGATTTGCCCTTTCTATTGACCCGCCTCCTTTCACTGATCCGCCTGCTCCCACTGCTCTTCCTCCTGCTATTGCTCCTTCTTCTTCTATTGATTTGCTGCTTGCTATTGACCCTCCTCCTTTCACTGATCTGCCATCTCCCACTGCTCTTCCTCCTGCTATTGCTCCTTCTTCTTCTATTGATTTGCCCCTTGCTATTGACCCTTCTCCTTTCACTGATCTGCCATCTCCCACTGCTCTTCCTCCTGCTATTGCTCCTTCTTCTTCTATTGATTTGCTTCTTGCTATTGACTCGCCTCCTTTCACTGATCCGCCTCCTCCCACTGCTTTTCCTCCTGCTATTGCTCCTTCTTCTTCTATTGATTTTGCCTCTTGCTATTACTTCTCCTCCTCCCATTGCTCTGCCCCCTGCTATTACTCCTCCTCCTCCCATTGCTATGCCCCCTGCTATTGCTCCTCCTCCCATTGCTCTGCCACCTGCTATTGCTCCTTCTATTGATTTTCCTCCTGCTATTGATCCTCAACTTTCCACTGCTCTGCCTCCTCCCACTGCTCTGCCTCCTGCAATTGCTCATCCTCCTTCCCCTGCTCTGCTTCTTGCTGTTGCTCCTCCTCCTCTCCTCACATTGCTCTGTCTCCACACAATGATCTGCCTCCTGCTGTTGCTCCTCCTTCAACTGCTCCGCTTCCTACTTTTACTCCTCCTCTTACACTTCCCCGCTTCGTGTTACAGCTCTGCCCCCCTACTATTTCCCCTCCTCCTTCCACTGCTCCACCTCATCCCTGGTCTTTGAACTAATAGCGACCATCACCACTCTGCTGACTCCTACCAATAAGTCTGTAAACTCTTCTAAGTGTCCACCCCACACCCACTCACCAACCTTTCAAAGCACATACTCCCACTGCAAGCCTGATTTCAAGGTTAACCTGGCATGTGGCCAAGCTATAAAGACCAATGCAGCTTTTAGAGGAATGCATATGTTAAGAAAATCAGTACCAAGAGCTGAAATATGATTGGTTGTGATGGGTCACACGGCCAATTTTTTCTGGGATAGTTTTCATGAATTAAATCGGATTTGAAATGTGTTTGGCTTGGCTTGTTTATTGTAAATGGTGTTCTGAGTTTTGGGACTCTTCCCCAGATGTAAGAGAGAAAAGCTGCTCACTATTTTTCACTTTTGCATGTAGAGGTTAAACTACGGAAGTTGTTTTCAGTTGCACTGCTACCATTGGCTGCGGGTTGCTGTAGCAAAAACTGGCCATTTATTAAACCAGCGATGGATACAACCACAGCAATGTCTGAGTTTTGGGGCACAGCTCTGATTTTTGCATACGAAATACCAAATTGCTTCTTTTAAGTAGAATTGATAAATGACCAGGTTCTCCACATTGGTCCCTAATGCCCAAATCCAGCTTATTTTTCCAAGGTTTGTATGGAGTGGGAAGGGGTTAGAACCTCTCAGATTTTATTAACAATATTATAGTCCCAGAGCCCTGTTAACCCCACCCACAGTCTGCATTTTGTCTGCCCACTTCCCTGGTGGGTGCACCCAAATCATGCCCACTTTATAGGTTGGTCCTCCCCACACCCCACCTCCTAAATATGTGGGTACTGCTGTGGCACAACTCAAATAAAGTTGATGTTGTGATCCCAGGACATGGCCTGGGACACAGTGTTGATGGAACAGAGAGTGGGGCTGTCCCAGCAAATCCGGGACAGATGGCACCTATGCAATTTGTGTCCCTATTTGGGGAGATGTACCTTCACTAGTTGTCCCGAAGGCAAGGTAGGACAGAACGTAATGTACTATCTTTGTGGTGGGGACATAGACAGCAACCAAAGTATTTTTCTATACTTGAGTTGAGAATGGTTGGAACATCTGCTCCTCATGCCTTTCTGTCCTGGCATCACCCACACCCTAACATTTTGTTTTCTGGTGTCACCTGGACAGAAAATAAGAGAAGATCTTCCCAACAGAGACACAGACAGCAATAAACACTTCTGATTTTCCAACTCTTGCCCACTCTATTGACAACTAAAGAATTTTGGCTGGAGTTGGGCTTTAACGCATTTGAAAGGAAACCTCAAATCTCAAAATAATATTTGCCTGGCCATTGAGTCCCTAACATAGGTTGAAAAGTTACAATGAGGTCCAATTTATATACCATTTGCCGGAAGCCATTGGATGAACAGGACAGCCGGTTAACTAGTATTTTCAGTAGAGGTCAGTGTTGGTGGCCTGCAAATCTTCTCAGTTGATGTTTCCTAAGACCCCAGCACCCAATTAAGGTTCATCGTTTTCCAAATTCCATGATTTCATTTCAACGAACGAATTTCCATTTCGTTGGGTTTTATTGGTGAGTTGGTGCAACAGAAAAAAAAAACTTGCGTAGTTTATCCAATCAATCAGTTGGTGCAGAGACAAAGGTATAAAGTGCTGTGAGGACCACCCAAGGATACAAGAAAATGTCCATCACACTCAAGGCAGGGGCCACCATATGGATGGAAGTGGAATTGAATGGTTACACCACTTATCTCCAGGCTCCGCTGATCTCTTGTTTGTCGTAAAAGCTATCTGTCCCTTGTTAACATTTCAAAATGGGTTGACTCAACTAACAATGAGGAAATCACTTTAAAATCGTAGCAGATCTACCATTTATTTTTGCTTGTATCCAGATACAACTCATGTATCCCAACTGCCTGAAATCCTAAACTGTGAAGATCTAATATTCGGGAGAACCAAACAGTGCTGAATTAGGGAGGATCTTGAGTTGATCATGGAAAGTGTCCTCCTCGAGACAGTCAATCATAACTTTCAAAAATGCTACATTAAACCTGTGCTCGGGAGACAACCTGTGGCAGTTGCCAGGGCATGCTAGCTCTATTCTAGATAGAAGATTTAATCTTTCTGTCCGGGGACGGTGTTTAGAGTAATGTTCTCAATGGGTGTGTTTTTCTACCTACCCAGGTAGATAAAGGCAGATCTATAGCCAAATGATCCCCCCGCCATATATAAAGTATACAAATATATTGGTTGAGTTGTCTCCAAATCTTTGCGATTCTATATCCAGCTCTCTGGGCACAATGTGTGATGCCCTTCCGAGCCTCTTGCATAGAATTTTCTTCGTAAATCACGAGGCCATTTGTTACCTTTCCCAGTAGCTCAAGCTTGGGAACACCATGCAGAATGTGATAACACATATGCACATCCAATTTTTACACACATATTAGGGCCAATAAAAACCAACCAGCATGGTTTTGCAGTGTAGAAGGCAGTGGCGGCTGGTGCTCCATGGGCCTGGGGGGGGCGGCAGAAGGACCACACCAGCTCCAGCCCGCACACCTAACCCCCCCCCCGGTCACCGGCTCACTCCCCCTGGGCAGGCAGCGGCGGCTTCCCCCTCAGTAGTCCACTCCATGGGCTTCCCCTGCGTCTCCTCCTCCTCCTTGGCCAATAGCATGGCTTCTCCTTTCGGCCAATCGGGAAACGGACCCACTTCCGGATTGGCCAGGAGGAGAATCAGTGTGACTGATCAGTGCGAATATTCATTCGCTGTTGTCACACAACTGGGTGGGCTCAGGGTGCAGTGCTCTGCGCCCCGAGCCCACCCTTTTTTGAAGCCTATTAGAGCCTCTGGCTCTAATCATGTGCTTAAAAAAAAAAAGAACCTCTATTGGAATCCATGTGTCCGGCGCCCTGCATGTAGATTAGGGGGCTGGACACATGGATGGGGGGGTTGCCCCTGCGCCCCCAATGGATGGGCCGCCACTGGTGGGAAGGAATCCACACAAGCACAGGGAGATCATGCAAACTCCATGCAGATGGTATCCTGGCCAATATTTGCACCAAGGACCCCAGTGCTTCAAAGCATAAGTGCTAACCACTAAGCCACTGTGCTGCCCATTTTAAAATACAAGGGCAAAAAAATCCTCTGCTGATACTTACCTCTCAAATTTAAGCTCCCAAGGTAGCCCGTTAATGTCTGCCCATGCCTAGATATTGGGTCATATGATCTCAGTTAAAGCCACTTAGCAAGCTAATGCTTGCGTCTCCCACGACATGCTTTGGTTTCTTCCTTTGACCCCTGTGTCACTATAGGACTCAGTAGTAACATAGTAGCCGGCAGAAACCACAGTGAGTGTGGCAGGGGCTGCCAGCATTCAACACTCTGGAAGAGTCCAATACCGGAGACGTAACTATTTCCCGGTCTTTTTTTTTGCTCTTCCGTGGATTTTTCAGCAGTAGCAACAGAGTTGCTTAACAATGGGAAGGATTTGTCTTTAAAGTGCAAGTAAACCATCCTATCGTTTTCAGCCAAGGAAGCTGCTATCTTGGCCTCTGTTTAATCTTCAACTGCCATGGAGCTGCACATAGGATCAGTTATGACACCAGCCATTGGATGGTTTGACAGTTTGGTTGAGAGCACAACCGATATGACAGTTATATTCCCGACACCTGCCGGAAATGTAACAGTTTTTTGAAAATGTTAAATCGATGGGTTTACTTCAGTTTTAAGCAGAGCTTCTGATTGGTCTGTACTTGGCAAAATTTACCAAGGATAGGGACGTTTTAGAAGGACTTTATTAAGGCGGCAGGATGGTCAGGATAGAGGGATCATTTGGCTATAGGTTCACTTTAATTCCTATGTGACCAATTCAACGCTGATTCGAGTTTATATTTACTAGAGCCCCTCAGGGGCGGGGACTGATGGTTTCTATGTAGGCATTGCGGAATATATCAGAACTATAAAAAAAATACTATCATCCTAATGTCCTTGTGGGACCATCCTCATAGCTCTACTTGATGGGGGAGATTTACCAAAACTGGAGCACTCAGAAACTAGTGCAACTGTGCATGGTATCCAATCAGCTTCTAACGTCAGCTTGTTCAATTAAGCTTTGACCATGAAGCTGAGGTAGCGTTGGTGACGTCAGCGCGCGTTTCGTCATAGATGACGTCTTCCTGTGGTTTCTGTGCAGAGCCGCACAAAATTTTGCATGCTCCAGTTTTAGTAAATCAATCCCCACTTTCTTTCTCTGCACCACCCAACAAAACATCTCATTCTTTATAAGGGGAAAAATTCCGAAGGATGCTACTATTAACTAAATGTTTTTTTTTTTAATTCTTCATTCTTTCCTTGTAAAGGGCACCTGTCATCAAGCTTCAGCCATTTTGAATATTGACTGGGAGATTGCGTCATTGCAATAGTGACAATTGCTCCAGACTGGATTGGCTGAATTCTAGGTTGGCTTACGAAATAGCTACCTCCACCATATATATATATATATATATATATATATATATATATATATATATATATATATATATATATATACACACAGTATATATTGGACAGGTTCTCTTTAAGAAGCACTTTGTGATAATATATTTTCCATTGACAATACAATCCAGCCTATTTTCTAGCCACTGGCAGTGCAGGTTTTAGATAGACTTGAAGATACTGTGTGTGAACGTGTTTCCATCGCTAATATTTATTAAAAATCTCCTGAAATTATCTCTGTTGTTGTGTTTTTGTTTTAAATTTATTATTAATTCATTATTTCTTTTTTTATTATTATTTATTATTAATGCCCAAGCATCCTAATCTTAATTTATATGGGCTTTGAATCAAATGAAGGCCAGGGTGACTAGCTTTTTTTTTTTTTTTTTTTTTTTTTTTTTTTTTTTTAGAAGGAGGGTATGATGAAGATGGACCTTAACCACTTGCTGGCCAAGTCTCTTCTGCAACTTTTTTTTTTTTTTATTGCAAATATTTTTTTTATTAATTTTCAGTGCAGAGAGAGAACAGAACAGATGCATAGGTTTAAAAAAAAAAAAAAAAAATTCAGTAAATAAACAAATGTCAGGAGTACAGAACAACACATATATGGTGACAATAGGGTGTCACTTACTTGTAGTAATTATTATGATAGCAAAAAAAAAAAAAACCCAGTCAACAATAACAACTTTTTGTTTAACCAGTTCTGGACCGGAAGGATTTGCCCCCTTAATGACCAGGCCATTTTTTTTGAGATTCTGCACTGCGTTACTTTAAGGGAAAATTGCGCGGTCGTGCGACGCTGTACCCAAATAAAATTGATGTCCTTTTTTCCCCACAAATAGAGCTTTCTTTTGGTGGTATTTGATCACCTGTGCGATTTTTTATTTTTTGCGCTATAAACAAAAAAAGAGCAACAATTCTGGAAAAAAAAAAAAAACTATATTTTTCACATTCTGCTATATAACATTCCCAAACAAAAATTTTAAAAATCTAATTTTTTTATACTTTTTGGGCAATTTGTTTTCTGCTACATATTTTTGGTAAAAAAAAATCCTGATAAGCCTATTTTGATTGGTTTGCGCAAAAGTTATTGCGTCTACAAACTAGGGGAAAAAATTTATATAATTTTTATTTATTTATTTTTTACTAGTAATGGCGGCCATCTGCGATTTTTGGCGGGACTGCGACATTGCTGGCCCCTAACTGAAAAAGTGGATGATTGACAACATATGAAAAACGGATGAAAAAGGGATGACAACGAATGAAAAACAGATGACAACATATGAAAAACGGATGATAACGAATGAAAAACAGATGACAACATATGGACAACGGATGACAACGCATGAGAAATGGATGACAACAGATGAAAAACGAATGAAAAAAGGATGACAATGGATGAAAAACAGATGACAACGAATGAAAAACGGATGACAGCGGATGAAAATGGATGAAAAATGGAGGACAATGAATGAAAAACGGATAACAGATGAAAAACGGATGACAATGGATGACAACGAATGAAAAAAGGATGACAATGGATGAAAAACAAATGACAACAGATGACAACGAATGAAAAATGGATGTAAAACGTATGACAAAGGATGATAACAGATAAAAAAAAAACGATGACAAAGGATGAAAAATGAAGGACAATGGATGAAAAACAGATGACAACAGATGACAACGAATGAAAAACGGATGAAAAGATGACAATGGATGAAAAACAGATGACAACATATGGAAAATGGATGAGAAATGGATGACAACAGATGAAAAACGAATGAAAAAAGGATGACAATGGATGAAAAACTGATGGCAACGAATGAAAAACGGATGAAAAAAGGATGATAACAGATAAAAAAACGGATGACAAAGGATGAAAAACGAAGGACAA
The DNA here is from genome assembly GCF_965119305.1 of Pelophylax lessonae. Classification (NCBI taxonomy): domain Eukaryota; kingdom Metazoa; phylum Chordata; class Amphibia; order Anura; family Ranidae; genus Pelophylax; species Pelophylax lessonae. The sequence continues at coordinate 213,573,926 of NC_138779.1, read as the reverse complement.
CGGATGAAAAATGGATGACAGCAGATGAAAATGGATGAAAAATGGATGACAATGAATGAAAAACGGATGACAGCGGATGAAAATGGATGAAAAATGGATGACAATGAATGAAAAACTGGTACAGCAGATGACAATTGATGAAAAACAGATAACAGATGAAAAACGGATGACAATGGATGACAACAGATGAAAAATGAATGAAAAAAGGATGACGATGGATGAAAAACTGATGACAACGAATGAAAAACGGATGAAAAAAGGATGACAATGGATGAAAAACTGATGACAACGAATGAAAAACGGATGTAAAACGTATGAGAAAGGATGATAACAGATAAAAAAAACGGAGGACAAAGGATGAAAAACGAAGGACAATGGATGAAAAACAGATAACAATGGATGAAAAATGGATGACAATGAATGAAAAACCGATACAGCGGATGACAATGGATGAAAAACAGATGAGAAATGGATGACAACAGATGAAAAACGGATGAAAAAAGGATGACAATGGATGAAAAACTGATGACAACGAATGAAAAACGGATGTAAAACGTATGACAAAGGATGATAACAGATAAAAAAACGGATGACAAAGGATGAAAAACGAAGGACAATGGATGAAAAACAGATAACAACAGATGAAAAACAGATGAAAATGGATGACAATGAATGAAAAACTGATACAGCGGATGACAATGGATGAAAAACAGATGACAACAGATGAAAAACGGATTAAAAAAGGATGACAATGGATGAAAAACGGATGACAGCGGATGAAAATGGATGAAAAAAGGATGACAATGGATGAAAAACAAATAACATGAAAAACGGATGAAAAATGGATGACAACAGATGAAAAACTAATGAAAAAAGGATGACAATGGATGAAAAACGGATGACAACAGATGACAACGAATGAAAAACGGATGTAAAATGTATGACAAAAGATGATAACAGATAAAAAAAAACGATGACAATGGATGAAAAATGAAGGACAATGGATGAAAAACGAAGGACAATGGATGAAAAACGAAGGACAATGGATGAAAAACAGATAACAACGGATGAAAAATGGATGACAACAGATGAAAAACGAATGAAAAAAGGATGACAATGGATGATAAACAGATGACAACAAAAAAAAAACAGATGACAACATATGGAAAATGGATGAGAAATGGATGACAATGGATGAAAAACGGATGAAAAAAGGATGATAACAGATAAAAAAACGGATGACAAAGGATGAAAAACGAAGGACAATGGATGAAAAACAGATAACGGATGAAAAATGGATAAAAAATGGATGACAACGGATTAAAAACGGATGACAACGGATTAAAAACAGATGACAACGTCCGCCACCTCTAAAAGTGATCCCATTGTGGATCCGCTGCCAGGATCACTTTTATGGGACGTGGAATCGCACACAGATAAGAATGAGCCGGGGGAATGGCAGTGATCTGCTGGCATTACATCAATATTAAATGTAGTAATGAGGTTTATTTATGTGGACGGTCGGGTAGTGGAGTGCTTTGGCCGTAGCTTTGAGCGAGCTTTTTGCAATCCTAAAGACCCTATCAGGCTTGTTTATAGCTACAACCAAATTTCAAATAAGATCTGTTTTAGATCTGTTTGAGACTGGAAAAGAGATTTTAGGGTTCTAAGAAAAATACTTGAGCCTTGAGAAATGCTTTTGAATGGCCGATGCTCTTTTGACTCACGATCCAAAATGAAAGAGTATCTCTAGGCAAAAATTTTTTTTTTTTTGGATAGAGCGGAGAAGGATTTGGACCCCGTGTCATGTTTTATGGCTGTATGAGGGAACAGAAAATAAAGAAATGTAACTAGATTGTGGTCTATGTATAACATATAATACCAGATCAGGGGGCTCCAAATTTTTCAGTCTAATATTCACAGCCTGAAAATCCCCATCAGAGCCAACCATACATCGGGGTCCCCATTACATTCCCTTTTACATCAGGGGGTCCCTATCAGAGCCCCCTATACATCAGGGTTCCCAACAGAGTGCCCTCCCCCCACTTTGAGGTCCCCAACAGATTTCCCCCCACATTTGGGTCCCCAACAGAGTGCCCCCCCACAATAGGATCCCCAATAGAGTCCCTCCTTACATCAGTGACCCCCCCCCAACATCAGGATCCCACTCAGAGTTCCCCCCTTACATCAGGATCCCCACGTTTGTCAGAATCCCCATTAGAGTACCTCTTACATCAGTGTCCCCATCAAAGTACTTCCCTACATCAGGCTCCACCTTATGTCCGGGTCTCCAGTAGAGACTCCCTGTACATCAGGGTCCCTATCAGAGTACCCCTTACAGCAGAGCCCCTCTCCCCTTTAATGTCCCCATTAAAGCCCCCTCCCCACATCAGGGTCCCCATCAAAGTCCCTCCCTACATCAGGGTCCCCACTTATGTCAGGGTCCCTATCAGAGTACCCCTTACATCAGAGCCCCCCTCCTTTTTAGTGTCCCCATTAAAGCCCCCTCCCCACATCAGGGTCCCCATCAGCGTGCCTCTTACACCAGAGTCCCCATCAAAGTCCCTCCCTACATCAGGGTCCCCACTTATGTCAGGGTCCCTATCAGAGTACCCCTTACATCAGAGCCCCCCCCTCCCTCTTTAGTGTCCCCATTAAAGCCCCCTCCCCACATCAGGTTCCCCATCAGAGTGCCTCTTACACCTAAGTCCCCATCAAAGTCCCTCCCTACATCAGGGTCCCCCCTTATGTCAGGGTCCCTATCAGAGTACCCCTTACATCAGAGCCCCCCCCCTCCTCTTTAGTGTCCCCATTAAAGCCCCCTCCCCACATCAGGTTCCCCATCAGAGTGCCTCTTACACCTAAGTCCCCATCAAAGTCCCTCCCTACATCAGGGTCCCCCCTTATGTCAGGGTCCCTATCAGAGTACCCCTTACTTCAGAGCCCCCCCTCCTCTTTAGTGTCCCCATTAAAGCCCCCTCCCCACATTAGGGTCCCCATCAGAGTGCCTCTTACAGCAAAGTCCCCATCAAAGTCCCTCCCTACATCAGGGTCCCCCCTTATGTCAAGGTCCCCAATAGAATCCCCCCTTACATTAGGATCCCCATCATAGTCTCCTCCCCGCATCAGGATTCCCATCAGAGTTCCACCCCCACATCAGGGTCCCATTAAAGTCCCCACTTATGCCAGGGTCCCCATCAAAGTCCCTTCCTATATCAATGCCCCCCCCCCTTATGTCTGTCAGGGTCCCCAGTAGAGTCACCCCTTACAGGGTCAGAGTCCCTCTTACACCAGGTTCAGCCCTCACATCAGAGCCCCACCATAGTCACCATTACATCAGTGTCCCCTTTTACATCAGGGTCCCCTTCAGAGTCCTTCCATACAGAGCCCTGGGGGCAGTTTGGGGGAGGGGGGGGGGGGGGTGTTGAAGCTGGGACAATCGGCAACCTCTGCTGAACTTAAACCTCAGTGTATGCATATTGAGGATACACCACTGACTGGAGTAAATCTTATTGTGGGCCAGATGTGGCCCCGGGGCCATAGTCTGGAGACCCTTGGCTTAGATTCATGTTCAGAAAGTGAGCAGGTATACACTTTGCAGGTAGACAGAGAGAGAATATTTCAAAAGGTAACCTGCGGTGATATGTGGAGAGTTAAATGTTTGCAGAATACTTGGAATTACCGCGGATGTCCAAATAGTTTGGAGCTTCCAGGTACGTAATCAGTGATTTCCAGACGTATGAACTCGGATGTTCAGTCAAATACAAACAACTCACTACTAGCGTAATATATCCTGGATACCTTATAGTGGGGAGTTATTTGCATTTTTCTTGGACATTCAGCTTCATATGTTTGGAAATTATTGATTACGTACCTGGAAGCTCCGACCTACAGTATGGAAAATAATTATTTGATCCCCTGCAGATCTTGAAAGTTTGCCCACTTTACAAAGAAATGAAGGGTCTATAATTGTTATCAGTTCCTCACTAGCACTCTCCAGGCCCTCAGGTCGACTAACTGAGGCCACATGGCGCCTCTACAGAGGAAGGGGCAGCCGCCCCTCCCTCCGGGACTCTGCTATCCAGCTATACATGTGCTCCTGGCTTTTATACAGCATCCCAGCATGCACCAAGGCGACCTTCCCTCTGCCAAATCACCAGGGCTGTAACAAACACCTGTGCACTCATTTGTCAAGTTTCCTCCCACTGTCCAATATGCCTCCCTATTGGACCAGTGTGAAACACTCTGCAGCATAATGAGCAGACCTCACTAACAGATCCTGCTCTCTGATAGGCAGAGAATAATATAGATTTACCTGCAGTCCTTCTGGTGAGCAGACAGAGCCAAACTATACTTTCTCTCTAGAACCTTCCCAGGAGGGGGCTACAAATACAGAATGTTTCAGATATAATAAATGTTTAATAAACATTTTACCCACTTCCCGACCACCCGCCGCCTATTTACTCTTCTGCGCAAACCGACCTAGGTCTAGGTCGTGCGCAGGAAGCTAGGGGGTGAGCGAGCGCCGCCGCCCGCACGCTCCCGACCCCACTCGGCAGCGGGGAAGCCGATGCACGGGTCAGGCGGCTCTGATTGCCTCCTGACACCCGCGATCGCTCCCCGCTGAGAGAGAAGAACGGTCGGCTGTTGTAAACACATCTGATCGTTCTTCTCCCTGGAATGATCACAGAGCTCCTGTGATCCTTCTATATAAGAACACAGGTCTCTATGGTCATTTCACAAGCCACGCCCCCCCCCACAGTTAGAATCACTCCCCTAGGCTCACATTTAACCCATTGATCACCCATAGGGTTAACCCCTTCCCTGCCAGTGTCATTATTACAGTAACAGTGCATATTTTTAGCACTGATTACTATAGTAATGTCACTGGTCCCCCCCAAAAGTGTCAGAAATGTCAGTTAGGGGTCCGATCAGATCGCCGCCGTTACTAGTAAAAAAAAAAAACAATAAAAATGACAGAAATCTTTCCCGTAGTTAGTAGACGCAATAACTTTTTGCGCAAACCAATCAAAATACGCTTATTGCAATTTTTTTTTTTTTTTACCAAAAATATATAGCAGAAAACAAATTGGCCTAAAATGTTAAAAAATCTTGATTTTTACATTTTTTTTTTTTTGAGAATGTTATATAGCAGAATGTGAAAAATATTGTTTTTTTTTTTTTTTTTTTTTAATTGTCGCTCTTTCAATCAATTTACACTTATTGGAAATTTTTATTTATTTTTTTTAACCAAAAATATGAAGCAGAAAACAAATTGGCCTAAAATGTTAAAAAAATTTTTTGTTTAATTGTCACTCTTTCAATCAATATACACTTATTGGGAATTTTTTTTTTTAACCAAAAATATGAAGCAGAATTCAAATTGCCAAAAAATTATGAAAAAAATTGATTTTTACATTTTTTTTTTTTTGAGAATGTTATATAGCAGAATGTGAAAAATATTGTTTTTTTTTTTTTTTTTTTTTGTCACTCTTTCAATCAATATACGCTTATTGGGAATTTTTTTTTTTTTTTTTAACCAAAAATATGAAGCAGAATACAAATTGCCAAAAAATTATGAAAAAATGTGATTTTTACATTTTTTTTTGAGAATGTTATATAGCAGAATGTGAAAAATATATATATTTTTTTTTTTAATTGTCGCTTTTTCAATCAATATACACTTATTGGGAATTTTTTTTCTTTAACCAAAAATATGAAGCAGAATACAAATTGCCAAAAAATTATGAAAAAATTAGATTTTTACATTTTTTTTTGAGAATGTTGTATAGCAGAATGTGAAAAATATTGTTTTTTTTTTTTTTTTTTTTAATTGTCGCTCTTTCAATCAATATACACTTATTGGGAATTTTTTTTTTTTTTTAAACCAAAAATATGAAGCAGAATACAAATTGCCAAAAAATTATGAAAAAAAATGATTTTTACATTTTGTTTGAGAATGTTATATAGCAGAATGTGAAAAATATTGTTTTTTTTTTTTTTAAATTGTCGCTCTTTCAATCAATATACACTTGTTGGGAATTTTTTTTTTTTTTAACCAAAAATATGAAGCAGAATTCAAATTGCCAAAAAATTATGAAAAAATTTGATTTTTACATTTTTTTTTGAGAATGTTATATAGCAGAATGTGAAAAATATTGTTTTTTTTTTTTTTTTTTTTTTAATTGTCGCTCTTTCAATCAATATACACTTATTGGGAATTTATTTTTAACCAAAAATATGAAGCAGAATACAAATTGCCAAAAAATTATGAAAAAATTTGATTTTTACATTTTTTTGGGGGGGAATGTCATATAGCAGAATGTGAAAAATATTGTTTTTTTTTTTTTTTAAATTGTTGCTCTTTTTTTGTTTATAGCGCATAAAAATAAAAATCGCACAGGTGATCAAATACCACCAAAAGAAAGATCTGTTTGTGGGGAAAAAAAAGGACATCAATTTTGTATGGATACAGCGTCGCACGACCGCGCAATTGTCCGTTAAATAAAGCAGTGCCGAATCGCAAAATATGGCCTGGTCAGGAAGGGGGCAAACCCTTCCGGTCTTAAAGTGGTTAATTATGGTATTTTTTTTTTTAATAACAAAATGCTCTATAAGCATAAAAAATAAAGCCATTGCTAATTCATGTGTTATTACAATAGAAGGAAAATTAAGCCAATATAATCTTCCATTAATGAGATTCATTAGCACTCCTTATATATATAATATATATGCATTTTTATAATCATGTTTATTTGCTAGATAATGGTTCAACCCTGAAGCTGGTCACACAGGGTGAGTACAGCTCAGTGCACATAGACAGATGCAGTTATAACATTAGTGCATCGGCCTCAAAATTAGCACAGGAAGGAAGGACGCCTTTGCAGGCTTTATACTGGAAAAAGGGCAAATATGATGACATTCACTGATGCAGAGACAGAAGCAGCCACTAGGGGGAGCACCTGCAGATTTCCACATGAAATACCCTTATAAAAGTATAGAGAAGCAAAGAAAAAAGTGAAATCCCCATTAAAAATGTATTCATGCACTCTGCAATAATAGACTATGTCAGAGTTGGTCAACTTTCTTGGTATAGCGGGCCTCAGGTATATCCCCTGACATTTTCATAGGTCTGTGCATAATATTCATTGAATGTAATGCTACAGAAAGCTGTAAGTCATGCAACAGGAGATGGTCAGAGACTGCAGACATGATACAAGAGATAGTCAGAGACTGCAGACATGATACAGGAGATGGTCAGAGACTGCAGAGATGATGCGGGAGATGGTCAGAAGCTGCAGACATGATACAAGAGAGGGTCAGAGACTGCGGACATGATACAAGAGATGGTTATAGACTGCGGACATGATACAGGAGATGGTCAGAGACTGCATACATACTACAGGAGATGGTCAGAGATTGCAGACGTACTACAAGAGATGGTAAGGGACTGCAGACATACTACAAGAGATGGTAAGGGACTGCAGACATACTACAGGAGATGGTCAGAGACTGCAGACATACTACAGGAGATGGTAAGGGACTGCAGACATACTACAAGAGATGGTAAGGGACTGCAGACATACTACAGGAGATGGTCAGAGACTGCAGACATACTACAGGAGATGGTCAGAGACTGCAGACATACTACAGGAGATGGTCAGAGACTGCAGACATTCTACAGGAGATGGTCAGAGACAGCAGACATACTACAGGAGATGGTCAGAGACTGCATACATACTAAAGGAAATGGTCAGAGACTGCAGATATACTACAGGAGACGGTCAGAGATTGCAGACATACTACAGGAGATGGTCAGAGATTGCAGACATACTACAGGAGATGGTCAGAGATTGCAGACATACTACAGGAGATGGTCAGAGACTGCAGACATAGTACAGGAGATGGTCAGAGACTGCAGACATAGTACAGGACATGGTCAGAGACTGCAGACATAGTACAGGAGATGGTCAGAGACTGCAGACATACTACAGGAGATGGTGACAGGCTGCAGACATACTACAGGAGATGGTCAGAGACTGCAGACATACTACAGGAGATGGTCAGAGACTGCAGACATAGTACAGGAGATGGTCAGAGACTGCAGACATACTACAGGAGATGGTCAGAGACTGCAGACATACTACAGGAGATGGTCAGAGACTGCAGACATGATACAGGAGATGGTCAGAGACTGCAGACATACTACAGGAGATGGTCAGAGACTGCAGACATACTACAGGAGATGGTCAGAGACTGCAGACATAGTACAAGAGACGGTCAGAGACTGCAGACATAGTACAGGAGATGGTCAGAGACTGCAGACATACTACAGGAGATGGTGACAGACTGCAGACATAGTACAGGAGATGGTCAGGGAAGAGTGAAGGTGGTTATAGCCGCAAAGGGGCAACTCCATAATAATGGCCATGGTTTTGGAACGGGACGTCCTACGAGCTCATATGGATGTTATGGCCAGCTGGACACAAACTTTTTGCCTTATGGGCCTAAATTTCCACAGACGCACTTGAAACATTTTGTGGAAAGCCTTCCATGCCAAAAAATAGGGACTTCTTCACATTAATGCCCATGGTTTTTGAACTGGAAGGTCCGCCCAGCTCATATAGGGGTGATGGTCCGGTCCATATAGGTCATATAGGGGTGATGGTCCATAAGCTTGTGGTCATATACAGTACGTAGTACATTAGAAAAAAGGGTGAACGACCAATTATCACTTTATAGGACGTACTTGGGCTGACCATGGATTTGAGAGGATGATCTTACGTGGCATCCTTCTCCTGAATCCTGGTGGACACTCTATAATCTTGGGAGGTCACATTGAAAGTCTGCATTCTGTGCAATGGAGAATGGGGAGGAGTAGGGAGCGGAGAGTAGGATGGTGTCAGCTTTTAAAGGCCAAGCAATCGCCATGGAAGGCAGTTCTCAAACCCTTCCAGTCACTCTTCCCAACAGCATCCAGCATATTTTGGTAAGCCCATAGATAAACCTTTTGATATCTACTGCTCATGGGTACTCTTTAGAATGATATTGTGAAAGCTTGGCCTGGCGTTTTCCCCAGGGACTTGACCATGCTCATCCAATGTCACACCATGACTTTTAATCACCGCGCAGGCCTTGGCCCCTCGGTCGGAACGGGTTAATGTTTTTGATTGCCCTCTAGTCTTGTTTCCGCTGAGCTAGAAAGCAGCGACTCAGCACATCTGCATTATTAATGAGTTCTGAGCTTTTAAGTTAACCCCTGGCTACCAGTGAAGAAGTGCTGATGATTCCTATGACCCTGAGCGAAAGCACAGCCATGACGAGACGATCAAATGGACCTACACTATATTATCAAAAGTATTGGGACGCCTGCTTTACACGCACATGAACTTTAATGGCATCCCAGTCTTAGTCCGTAGGGTTCAATATTGAGTTGGCCCGCCCTTTGCAGCTATAACAGCTTCAACTCTTCTGGGAAGGCTGTCCACAAGGTTTAGGAGTGTCTATGGGAATGTTTGACCATTCTTCCAGAAGCACATTTGTGAGGTCAGGCACTGATGTTGGACAAGAAGGCCTGGCTCACAGTCTCCACTCTAATTCATCCCAAAGATGTTCTATCGGGTTGAGGTCAGGACTCAGTTCCTTCACCCCAAACTCGCTCATCCATGTCTTTATGGACCTTACTTTATGAACTGGTCCAAATCATTTGTTGGAGGGGGGATTATGGTGTGGGGTTGTTTTTCAGGGGTTGGGCTTGGCCCCTTAGTTCCAGTGAAGGGAACTCTTAAGGTGTCAGCATACCAAGACATTTTGGACAATTTCATGCTCCCAACTTTGTGAGAACAGTTTGGGGATGGCCCCTTCCTGTTCCAACATGACTGCACACCAGTGCACAAAGCAAGGTCAATAAAGACATGGATGAGTGAGTTTGGGGTGGAGGAACTTGACTGGCCTGCACAGAGTCCTGACCTCAACCAGAGTCCGGTCAAGTTCCTCCACCCCAAACTCACTCATCCATGTCTTTATGGACCTTGCTTTGTGCACTGGTGTGCAGTCATGTTGGAACAGGAAGGGGCCATCCCCAAACTGTTCCCACAAAGTTGGGAGCATGAAATTGTCCAAAATGTCTTGGTATGCTGACACCTTAAGAGTTCCCTTCACTGGAACTAAGGGGCCAAGCCCAACCCCTGAAAAACAACCTCACACCATAATCCCCCCTCCAACAAATGATTTGGACCAGTTCATAAAGTAAGGTCCATAAAGACATGGATGAGCGAGTTTGGGGTGAAGGAACTGAGTCCTGACCTCAACCCGATAGAACATCTTTGGGATCAATTATAGCGGAGACTGCGAGCCAGGCCTTCTCGTCCAACATCAGTGCCTGACCTCACAAACGCTCTTCTGGAAGAATGGTCAAACATTCCCATAGACACACTCCTAAACCTTGTGGACGGCCTTCCCAGAAGAGTTGAAGCTGTTATAGCTGCAAAGGGTGGGCCAACTCAATATTGAACCCTACGGACTAAGACTGGGATGCCATTAAAGTTCAAGTGCATGTAAAGGCAGGCGTCCCAATACTTTTGATAATACAGTGTATATATATATATATATAATTTTTATATTTAAAAAATAAAATATATATATATATTTGTATATGTATATACTGTATTTATATATGTGTGTGTATATATATATATATATATATATATATATATATATACACACACATAGTATATATTTGTCTATATATATATATATATGTATATATATATATATATATATATCTATATATATATATATATATATATATATATATATATTTATATATACATATATATATATATATATATATATATATATATATATACACACCGATCAGCCATAACATTATGACCACTGACAGGTAAAGGGAATATCTCGTTATAATGGCATCTGAAAATTGGTGGGATATATTGGGCAGCAAATGAACATGTTGTCCATGAAGTTGATGTGGTAAAAGCAGAAAATAATGGGCATTGTTGTGTATGGGGCTATGAAGTCCATGGTGACCCGTGTCCACAGCCAAAATCTTCTACAATGGACACATGAACATCAGAACTGGACTACGGAGAAATGGAAGAAGGTGGCCTAGTCTGATGAATCACGTTTTACATGATGTGGATGGCCGGGTGCGTCACTTACCTGGGGAAGAGATGGCTCCAGGATGCGGTATAAGAAGGTAAGTCGGCAGAGGCAGTGCGATGCTTTGGGCAATGTTCTGCTGGGAAACCTTGGCTCCTGCCATTCATGTGGATGTTACTTTGGTGTCCATTGCCTTAATGGGTCAGGGCTGTTTTAGTAAAAGGGGGCCATACTCAATATTAGGTGGGTGGCCATAATGTTATAGCTGATCGGTGTGTGTATATACAGTATCTCACAAAAGTAAGTACACCCCTCACATTTTTGTAAATATTTTATTCTAACTTTTCATGTGACAACACTGAAGAAATGACACTTTGCTACAATGTAAAGTAGTGAGTGTACAGCTTGTATAACAGTGTAAATTTACTGTCCCATCAAAATAACTCAACACACAGCCATTATTGTCTATACCACTGGCAACAAAAGTGAGTACACCCCTAAGTGAAAATGTCCAAATTGGGCCCAAAGTGTGAATATTTTGTGTGGCCGCCATTATTTTCCAGCACTTCCCTAACCCTCTTGGACATGGAGTTCACCAGAGCTTCACAGGTTGCCACTGGAGTCCTCTTCCACTCCTCCATGATGACATCACAGAGCTGGTGGATGTTAGAGACCTTGCGCTCCTCCACCTTCCATTTGAGGATGCCCCACAGATGCTCAATAGGGTTTAGGTCTGGAGACATGCTTGGCCAGTCCATCACCTTTACCCTCAGCTTCTTAAGGTGTGTTTGGGGTTGTTATCATGTTGGAATACTGTCCTGCGGCTCAGTCTCTGAAGGGAGGGGATCATGCTCTGCTTCAGTATGTCACAGTACATGTTGGCATTCATGGTTCCCTAAATGATTTGTAGCTCCCCAGTGCCGGCAGCACTCATGCAGCCCCAGACCATGACACTCCCACCACCATGCTTGGCTGTAGGAAGACACATTTGTCTTTGTATTCCTCACCTGGTTGCCACCGCACACGCTTGACACCATCTGAACCAAATAAGTTTATCTTGGTCTCATCAGACCACAGGAGATGGTTCCAGTAATCCATGTCCTTAGTCTGCTTGTCTTCAGCAAACTGTTTGCAGGCTTTCTTGTGCATCATCTTTAGAAGAGGATTCCTTCTGGGACGACAGCCATGCAGACTAATATGATGCAGTGTGCGGCGTATGGTCTGAGCACTGACAGGCTGACCCCCCACCCCTTCAACCTCTGCAGCAATGATGGCAGCACTCATACGTCTATTTCCCAAAGACAACCTCTGGATATGATGCTCAGCACGTGCACTCAACTTCTTTGGTTGACCATGGTGAGGCCTGTTCTGAGTGGAACCTGTCCTGTTAAACTGCTGTATGGTCTTGGCCACCGTGCTGAAGCTCAGTTTCAGGGTCTTGGCAATCTTCTTATAGCCTAGGCCGTCTTTATGTAGAGCAACAATTCTTTTTTCAGATCCTCAGAGAGTTATTTGCCATGAGGTGCCATGTTGAGCTTCCAGTGACCAGTATGAGAGAGTGAGAGCGATAACACCACATTTAACACACCTGCTCCCCATTCACACCTGAGACCTTGTAACACTAATGAGTCACATGACACCGGGGAGGGAAAACGGCTAATTGGGCCCAATTTGGACATTTTCACTTAGGGGTGTACTCACTTTTGTTGCCAGCGGTTTAGACATTAATGGTTGTGTGTTGAGTTATTTTGAGGGGACAGCAAATTTACACTGTTATACAAGCTGTACACTCACTACTTTACATTGTATCAAAGTGTCATTTCTTCAGTGTTGTCACATGAAAAGATAGAATAAAATATTTACAAAAATGTGAGGGGTGTACTTACTTTTGTGAGATATTATATATATATATATATATATATATATATATATATATATATATATATATATATATATGTGTGTATTTTATACATCATTACAGAATTCCTTCTTTTTCGGTAGAAACCTCCAGTTTTTCCGCTCCGTTGCCGCGTCCTTTCTGCGTCTCGCGGTTTGATTCTCACCGTCGACGTTTTGGTGTGTCTTCCCCCGCAGGGAATATTACTTGCTGGGCTATTAAACATCCTTTCCATTAGGACGTTAGATTAAATTATTTGCAGCAGTCAGCCCGGCAGCGGTGTGACAGCTCACGACGCAGTGCCAGGGATGGTGAGCTGATTGGAAATATTTGCCAGGGATTGTAAATGAACATAATGCAGAGTGAATGTGAACCAAATCCCTTCAATCTCATACAAGCTTTAACTTCATTTTAAATATTTATAATTTCACAGCTTTCTTAAAAAAAAAAAAAAAATCCCTGCCAATAAGGCACTTCCTGTTATAAGGTGACAACAGCCTTTCTCTCTCCCAATTGTGCTCCTGCGTTGTCACCCTGTCACATGGGCTTCCAATAGTGGCTACAGTCTCAAGAATCCCATATAAATTTATCTCATATGTTATTTTGACAGTCATTTTAACATTTGCACCAAATAATCCCTGATGATCTTGCCATGAAGGTGCTTCCTGTTATAGGGTGACACCACTCTGCCCTGTCCCCCATTTGGGCTCCGGTGTTGTCACCTGTCACAAGGCTTCTGATGGAGGCTTCAACACATATGATGACCCACCTTGAGAAATGCAATGCAGCCATTGCTGCAAATAGGGGACCAGCAAACCCCATATGGCCTGTGGGCCTCAGACTGGGCACCAGGGCTCTATAGTTTTAGGTGGACAGGAAGGATTTGCCCCCTTAACCACTTGCCGACTGCCTAACGCCGATCTGCGTCGGCAGTCAGCCCCTCACAGGCAAAGTGACGTAGGGCTACGTCACTAGCTTGTGAGGGTCTAGGGAGCGAGCGCGCGCTCCCGCGTGGTCACGGACCCCCCCGGTCACTCGGCGATCGGCGGGGGAGAGGGAGAATGTCAGGCAGCTTGTGTAAACAAGCCACCTGTCATTCTCCTCGGTGTAAAAACACTGATCACACGGATCTACTATGTAGATCCGTTGATCAGTGTCCTTACAGCTCAAGCCACAGCCAATCACAGTTAGAATCACGCCCCTAGGGACACACACAGCCCCTCCCTCCCAAATAAAGTTAACCCCTTCACTACCAGTGTATTTTTACAGTAACAGTGCATATATATAGCACTGATTACTGTAGAAATGTCACTGGTAACCCCAAAAGTGTCAAAAATGTCAGTCAAGGGTCCGATCTGTCCGCCGCAATGTCGCAGTACCGCAAAAAAAACCGCAGATCGCCGCCATTACGCGTTAAAAAAAAAGACAACAAAAATGACAAAAATCTTTCCCTTAGTTAGTATACGCGATAACTTTTGCGCAAACCAATCAAAATACACTTTTTGCGATTTTTTTTTTTACCAAACATATGTAGCATAAAACAAATTGGCCGAAAATGTTAAAAAATTTAGATTTTTACATTTTTTTTGGGGGGAATTTCATATAAAAAAATGTGAAAAATATTGCTATTTTTGCAAAATTGACGCTCTTTTTTTGTTTATAGCGCATGATCAAAAAATCGCACAGGTGATCAAATACCGCCAAAAGAAAGCTCTGTTTGTGGGAAAAAAAGGACACCAAATTTGTTTAGGTACAGCGTCGCACGACCGCGCAATTGTCCGTTAAAGTCACGCAGTGCCGAATTGTAAAATACCCCCTGGTCGGAATGGGGGTAAAATCTTCCGGGGCTTAAGTGGTTAATGACCAGGCCATATTTTGCGATTCGGCACTGCGTTATTTTAACAGGCAATTGCGCAGTCGTGAGACGCTGTACCCAAATAAAATTGACGTCCTTTTTTGCCCACAAATAGAGCTTTATTTTGGTGGTATTTGATCACCTCTGCGATTTATATTTATTGCGCTATAAACAAAAAAAGAGCGACAATTATGAAAAGAAATAACAATATTTTTTTACATGCTGCTATGTAAAATTCCCAAAAACAAAATTTAAAAATCAAAATGTTTTAACATTTTAGGCCAATTTGTTTTCTGCTACATATTTTTGGTAAAAAAAAAATCGCAATAAGCGTATTTTGATTGGTTTGCGCAAAAGTTATTGCGTGAAAGAAAAGAAAAAAGGAGGCGCAAACACCTAGTGCATTACCTGTGGTAACCGTTAATAAAAAGTTTTAATAAATGCCAAATGCATACTCACAGACATGAAGATTGTTAAAATCGTATTACAAGAATCCACCACACGTGAACTGGAACATGTCCTTGTAGATAGGACCGCTAACCCGTTTCGGGAGTCACGCTCCCTTCATCAGAGCTGGTCATAATAGCAGCAGATCAAAATATATATACTCTAGCTTCAATTAAGCCGGTTCCTCCCCCTCACGCAGGGAGTGGGCGGGACCGTCCAGTGCACCAATCTGCCCTCTATCCAGCTCCGCCTCAGATGGACATTAACCCTCAAAACCACCAGTGGTCATTGGCTAATGGTATAATGACAAAATCAAAAAACAAATACGGGAAACCTGATGACGCAAAACAACAATATCAAACAGAACAGGGAGATAAGTTCTAAATAATAAGGTTATGGCTGTGCATGCAAGCCCTAAGTGGGATATGTGCTTAGTAATTTGCAGGTTGATGGACAATATGTGTATATTGGGCTTACCCAGCCATGATCTCTCTGGTAGTAGCAGACATAGATAACTACCAGAGAGATCATGGCTGGGTAAGCCCAATATACACATTTTTACATTTTTTGGGGGGGGAATTTCATATAAAAAAATATTGTTATTTTTTCAAAATTTACGCTCTTTTTTGGTTTATAGCGCAAAAAGTAAAAATCACACAGGTGATCAAATACCACCAAAAGAAAGCTCTATTTGTGGGAAAAAAAGGACATCAAATTTCGTTTGGGTACGGCGTTGCATGACCGCGCAATTGTCAGTTAAATTCGCACAGTGCCGAATCGCAAAAAGTGGCCCAGACGTAAGACAGCAAAATCCTCCGGTGGTAAAGTTGTTAAAGTGGAACTTCACTCTCCACATCAACATTGATTATTTTGGATCCTCGTTCTGCTAGAATTAGTAAATAGAAATACAAGTGTATTATATTTACTTGTTTTAAACTTTTTTTATTCATTTCTTCAGTAACCTCCTGGTTTCTTACCTGGGAGAATGATGTCATAAATCCCAGAAGTCTTCAGGAGGGTCAACAACTGGGTTACTTTTTAAGTAACCCAGGAGTCTTCAGGAGGGGAGGAGGGATTTTATCAGCTAACCACACCCTCCTGCATGAATGCTTGAGCTAAGGGCAGATAGATTCCAGGAAGGCTATATGAATCATTTCAATAGTGCTAATCCCCCGCGCTAAAATATATGAATAAATAAATATTATGCCAATCCTGTGTCTTAAAGTGCTGCAACTTATATAAAAATGATTACTAAATATATATGTATCATATTGTATGATGTATGTATCATTATATCATATATAATATATATCAGTGATGGCGAACCTTGGCACCCCAGATGTTTTGGAACTACATTTCCCATGATGCTTAACTGCACTGCAGAATGAATGACAATCATGGGAAATTTAGTTCTGAAACATCTGGGGTGCCAAGGTTCGCCATCACTGATATATATGAATCATTTGCCCTTACTCAAGATGGCCACGGCCATAAATTCTCAGATTCCAGGAAGACTGTATGAATCATTTGCCCTTAGTCAAGATGGCCACGGCCATAAATGCTCAGATTCCAGGAAGGCTGCATGAATCATTTGCCCTTACTCAAGATGGCCATGGCCATAAGTGCTCAGATTCCAGGAAGGCTGTATGAATCATTTGCCCTTACTCAAGATGGCCACGGCCATAAATGCTCAGATTCCAGGAAGGTTAGATGAATCATTTGCCCTTACTCAAGATGGCCACGGCCATAAATGCTCAGATTCCAGGAAGGCTGTATGAATCATTTGCCCTTACTCAAGATGGCCACGGCCATAAATGCTCGGATTCCAGGAAGGCTGTATGAATCATTTGCCCTTACTCAAGATGGCCACGGCCATAAATGCTCAGATTCCAGGAAGGCTGTATGAATCATTTTCCCTTACTCAAGATGGCCAGGGCCATGAATGCTCATATTCCAGGAAGGCTGTATGAATCATTTGCCCTTACTCAAGATGGCCACGGCCATAAATGCTCAGATTCCAGGAAGGCTGTATGAATCATTTGCCCTTATTTAAGATGGCCACGGCCATAAATGCTCGGATTCCAGGAAGGCTGTATGAATCATTTGCCCTTACTCAAGATGGCCACGGCCATAAATGCTCAGATTCCAGGAAGGCTGTATGAATCATTTTCCCTTACTCAAGATGGCCAGGGCCATGAATGCTCATATTCCAGGAAGGCTGTATGAATCATTTGCCCTTACTCAAGATGGCCACGGCCATAAATGCTCAGATTCCAGGAAGGTTAGATGAATCATTCGCCCTTACTCAAGATGGCCACGGCCATAAATGCTCGGATTCCAGGAAGGCTGTATGAATCATTTGCCCTTACTCAAGATGGCCACGGCCATAAATGCTCAGATTCCAGGAAGGCTGTATGAATCATTTGCCCTTACTCAAGATGGCCAGGGCCATGAATGCTCATATTCCAGGAAGGCTGTATGAATCATTTGCCCTTACTCAAGATGGCCACGGCCATAAATGCTCAGATTCCAGGAAGGCTGTATGAATCATTTGCCCTTATTTAAGATGGCCACGGCCATAAATGCTCGGATTCCAGGAAGGCTGTATGAATCATTTGCCCTTACTCAAGATGGCCACGGCCATAAATGCTCAGATTCCAGGAAGGCTGTATGAATCATTTTCCCTTACTCAAGATGGCCAGGGCCATGAATGCTCATATTCCAGGAAGGCTGTATGAATCATTTGCCCTTACTCAAGATGGCCACGGCCATAAATGCTCAGATTCCAGGAAGGTTAGATGAATCATTCGCCCTTACTCAAGATGGCCACGGCCATAAATGCTCGGATTCCAGGAAGGCTGTATGAATCATTTGCCCTTACTCAAGATGGCCACGGCCATAAATGCTCAGATTCCAGGAAGGCTGTATGAATCATTTGCCCTTACTCAAGATGGCCACGGCCATAAATGCTCG
The DNA here is from genome assembly GCF_965119305.1 of Pelophylax lessonae. NCBI lineage: Eukaryota > Metazoa > Chordata > Amphibia > Anura > Ranidae > Pelophylax > Pelophylax lessonae. The sequence continues at coordinate 213,555,633 of NC_138779.1, read as the reverse complement.
GGTGTGTCTTTCAAAGTGATTTCTCAACAAAATAAAGCATGGAGACATGCAAGGATGAAGAAGTTTGCTGTGAATATTAAAAATGAATTAAATAGTGTTTTTGGTTTTTGGTGCTCAGATGCAGTAAAGATCCACTTTTAGGTTTCATGGCTGTCACTTGGCAACTCCAAATTTCAGCTCCCTCCATAAATGTTCTATAGGATTAAGGTCTAGAGAATGGTTAGGGTATTCCATGACCTTAATGTGCTTCTTCTTGAGGCACTCCTTTGTTGCCTTGGTATGTTTTGAGTCATTGTCATGCTGGAAGACCCATCCACGACCCATCTTCAGTGTTCTGGCTGAGAGAAGAAGGTTCTCATCCAAGATTGTACAATACATGGAACGTCCATTGGCCGCTCAATGCGGCAAAGTTGGCCTGTATCGTTAGCAGAGAAACAGTCCCAAAGCATAATGTTTCCATCTCCGTGGTTGACTGTAGGGATGGTGTTCTTAGCGTCATAGTCAGCATTTCTCTTCCTCAAAACATGGAGAGACGAGTTAATGCCAAAGACCTCAATTTTGGTCGCCTCTGACCACAGAACTTTCATTTAGATGTTCAATGGCAAACTTCCGATGGGCCTGTAAGTACATGTGCCTTATTGAGGAGGGGGGACCTTGTGAGCACTGCAGGATTTCAATCCATAGCGGCGTATTGTGTTACCAATGGTTTGATGACTGTGGTCCCAACTTCTTCAGATCATTCACAAGCTCCCCCCCGTGTAGTTCTGGGCGGATCCCTCACTTTTCTCATGATCATCCTCACCCCATGAGGCAAAATCTTGCATGGAGCTCCAGACCGAGGGTGTTTGGCGGTTATTTTGTATTTCTTCCATTTACGAATAATCGCTCCAACAGTTGTCTCCTTCTCACCAGGCTTCTTGCTGATGGTCCTGTAGCCCATTCCAGCCTTGTGCAGGTCTACAATCTTGTCCCTGACGTCCTTTGACAGCTCTTTGGTCTTGCCCATGATAGTGAGGTTTGAATGGAAGATGATTCTGTGGACAGGTGTCTTTCATACACATAACGAGTTGTTGTTAGGAGCTCCTTCTTACACTGACAGGACTAATATGTGTACCACATGAGCACCTACTGTAGCCAGTCTGTGGGAGCCACAATTATTGTTGGTTGGTAGGAGAACAAATACAGTCAAGCATGGTGGTGGGAGTGTCATGGTCTGGGGCTTCAGGAGTGCTGCCGGCACTGGGGAGCTACAGTTCATTGAGGGAACCATGAATGCCAACATGTACTGTGACATACTGAAGCAGAGCATGATCCCCTCCCTTCAGAGACTGGGCCACAGGGCAGTATTCCAACATGATAACGACCCCAAACACACCTCCAAGATGACCACTGCCTTGCTAAAGAAGCTGAGGGTAAAGGTGATGGACTGGCCAAGCATGTCTCCAGACCTAAACCCTATTGAGCATCTGCGGGGCATCCTCCGAGTGCGAGGTCTCTAACACCCACCAGCTCTGTGATGTCATCATGGAGGAGTGGAAGAGGACTCCAGTGGCAACCTGTGATATATATATATATATATATATACACATATAAACACACACACACATATATATATATATATATATACACACACACATATATATGTATATATATACACACACACACATATATATATATATATATATATATATATATATATATATATATATACACACACATATATATATATATATATATATATATATATATATATATATATACACACACACATATATATATATATATATATACACACACATATATATATACACACACACATATATATATATATATACACATATAAACACACACACACACACATATATATATATATATATACATATATATATATATATATATTTTTTTTTTTTTTTTTTTTTTTAAACCAAAATTAGAGTTCCCCTTCAAGTGTCGGATTTTCGGCCTCCACTGTGTCCGTCTTCTTGCCATGCCGTCGTTTGCCTAGAAACCATTATAGCTGAGTTGACATCTGGATGATCACACAGCGTCTGTCTCACGCAGCCAATCAGAGCAGGCGATTAACGATCCCTCAATGAAGCTTGATCTGTTTTTGTTTTTTTTTTTCCTCCCAATTGAAGCTCGCAGTTAACCTAATTTCCCCCTCCTAACAGCTGAACAGCAGAACAAATGCAGAGCGATGCAGAAATTTGACCGCAGCTCGCATGCAAGCACTTTGCTGGCGACCACCTACAGCGCCAAAACAACCCAGTGCACGGCGATGACTCCGCTGAATGAAAGCAAAGACAAAGTTTATTCTTTTTATATTTTATTTCCCTGCTTCCTTCCTATCCCCCCCCCCCCCACCTCATAAACATGCTAATGAAGTTACTAAAGAAATCCTTTCCTTTTCCTTTGGATACTTTATTTAGATCTCATCACTGTGTCTCTGTGCTTCTCTATGCAATGCAGGCAGATCATGACTGGTGGAAGGTACCAGCAGAGTACTGTACATAGCTTCCTAAAACCAGTGCTGGGAGGAGGTCATCTAGAGCACAGGGCGAAAATGTCAAACTGCGCCCCCCCCCCCCCCCCCCCAAGATGTATGAACATTATGTGTCAGCGAAAATCTCCCCTCCCCTAAGAAAATTGGGCACAAGTCTGCATTCTTACCCCCTAAGCTTAAACTCCCACTCCTCCCAGTACAAATTCACCTCCCCTGCTGAAATCCCCCCTCCCAACACAAATCTTTGTCCCCAAATCCCCCAAGGGACAAATGGACCCCCCCCCCAAAATAAAATCACCCTCCTAGCACAAAATCCTGCAAACCTTAACATTTCTCATCCCCCCTCTCCAAATCCTCCCTCCCAGCACAAATCTTGCCCAATCCCCCCTCCAGCAAAAATTCCCCCCAAGTACACATCCCCCCCCCCACCACTCTAAATCCCCCCAATCCCCCTCCTAGCGCAAACCCCCTTCAATAATCCCCACTGAGTACACCTCCCACTCCAAATCCCCCCTTCCAGCACATATCCCCCAATTGCCCCAAAGATTTCCCCACCTAGTACATTTGAGGCTCTCTCCATCAGAGTTGTGTAGATATTGTAGGTGTCCCCATATATGTGATGCCTGGTGGAGCCACTGCACCACTTTCTTTCCTCAGTCCATGGAAAGGAACATCTACATTCTCCTCTATTGCAATATACAAAGTATATACGTATATATATCTCAGTGTGAATGGTCTCCTCTGATTTGCAGTGTTCACAGTTCTATTCTGTCCTTGGTTTAAGCTGCACATTAAACATCCATGGCAGAGTTTTTTGCCAGTTCTCCTTGAGGAAGCCGCTTTGTCCCAGCGAAACGCGTCGGAGATTCCTATATGGCACACTCTGACTGAACATCTGGGGCTATGTTTGATTATTTGTAACTGCCAATATATGTAACTTTCATATTTGTGTTTAGGTTTTTTTTCAGTTTTATTCTTTTTAAGCTTTTTTCGTATAAAGGGCTCCTGGAATTCCTGCTGGATTTGCCAAACCTCCCCCGAACTTTGCTCCCTTCACTCGTCCCTCCTTTGCAGCAATGTCAATAAAGAGCGATTTAAACGTCTCTGTCTGCATGATGAACACACCGCCGTATGGATGAGCTCCACAGAAGCTAATTACACGCAGCACCGCACACACACACACACACAACATATGGAGACCAAACAGGTTCTAGTCTGCAGGAGAGGCCGAGCGGAATCCATCGAGAGGGGAATCCGGCTAAAACCACCCCAAAACCTGCGCAGCTGCCGCACGTACGCAAATTAAACGGCACCGAAGGGAGTGCGAGAGCTAATGACCACACCGCTTTACTCAGGAAAGGTAAGCCTGACGCAAGCAGTGGAACCCTTGGCACCGCAAGGGTTAATAGCTAGAATTGGCGCGCATCAGAGGCGCTTGTGGATATTTTCTAACATGCGGATAGGTGAACTCGGCCTTTTTGGGGAGACATCTGGCCATGCAATGGAGCCCACAAGTCAGATATTTCAATCCCGCTCATGCCATCGCGTTTTACGTGCACTACGACGCAGGACCACAGTGCGCTTAAGGGTAAGGGCGCATGAACAGTAGTCACCAGTATAATCTATGAAGTTCTTTATATCGGTGTGCTGCGTTAGAGGACGGTGCGGTGACTTCTTGAAAAATCCTGCTTGCAGCGTTTTGGTGAAAATTTGCGTTAAATTATAGTCAATGGAAATACATGAAAAATTGCAATGAATTGTTTACCTTTAATTGACAGTGTCTCACAAAAGTAAGTACACCCCTCACATTTTTGTAAATATTTTATTCTATCTTTTCATGTGACAACACTGAAGAAATGACACTTTGCTACAATGTAAAGTAGTGAGTGTACAGCTTGTATAACAGTGTAAATTTGCTGTCCCCTCAAAATAACTCAACACACAGCCATTAATGTCTAAACCGCTGGCAACAAAAGTGAGTACACCCCTAAGTGTAAATGTCCAAATTGGGCCCAAAGTGTCAATATTTTGTGTGACCGCCATTATTTTCCAGCACTGCCTTAACCCTCTTGGGCATGGAGTTCACCAGAGCTTCACAGGTTGCCACTGGAGTCCTCTTCCCCTCCTCCATGATGACATCACAGAGCTGGTGGATGTTAGAGACCTTGCACTCCTCTACCTTCCATTTGAGGATGCCCCACAGATGCTCAATAGGGTTTAGGTCTGGAGACATGCTTGGCCAGTCCATCACCTTTACCCTCAGCTTCTTTAGTAAGGCAGTGGTCATCTTGGAGGTGTGTTTGGGGTTATGTTGGAATACTGCCCTGCGGCCCAGTTTCTGAAGGGAGGGGATCATGCTCTGCTTCAGTATATCACAGTACATGTTGGCATTCATGGTTCCCTCAATGAACTGTAGCTCCCCAGTGCCGGCAGCACTCATGCAGCCCCAGACCATGACACTCCCACCACCATGCTTGACTGTAGGCAAGACACACTTGTCTTTGTACTCCTCACCAGGTTGCCGCCACACACGCTTGACACTATCTGAACCAAATACGTTTTTCTTTGTCTCATCAGACCACAGGAGATGGTTCCAGTAATCCATGTCCTTAGTCTGCTTGTCTTCAGCAAACTGTTTGTGGGCTTTCTTGTGCATCATCTTTAGAAGAGGCTTCCTTCTGGGGTGACAGCCATGCAGATCAATTAGATGCAGTGTGCGGCGTATGGTCTGAGCACTGACAGGATGATCCCTACCCCCTTCAACCTCTGCAGCAATGCTGGCAGCACTCATCCGTCTATTTCCCAAAGACAACCTCTGGATATGACGCTGAGCATGTGCACTCAACTTCTTTGGTCAACCATGGGGAGGTCTGTTCTGAGTAGAACCTGTTCTGTTAAACAGCTGTATGTTCTTGGCCACCATGCTGCAGCTCAGTTTCAGGGTCTTGGCAATCTTCCTAAAGCCTAGGCCATCTTTATATAGAGAAGCTATTTTTTTTTTTCAGATCCTCAGAGAATTACCATGAGGTGCCATGTTGAGCTTCCAGTGACCAGTATGAGAGAGTGAGAGCGATAACACCAAATTTAACACACCTGCTCCCCATTTACACCTGAGACCTTGTAACACTAATGAGTCACATGACACCGGGGAGGGAAAATGGCTAATTGGGCCCAATTTGGACATTTTTAGTTAGGGGTGTACTCACTTTTGTTGCCAGTGGTTTAGACATTAATGGCTGTGTGTTGAGTTATTTTGAGGGGACAGCAAATTTACACTGTTATACAAGCTGCACACTCACTACTTTACATTGTAGCAAAGTGTCATTTCTTCAGTGTTGTCACATGACAAAAATGTGAGGGGGTGTACTCACTTTTGTGAGATACTATATATATATAATATATATATATATATATATAGCATCTCATAAAAGTGAGTACACCCCTCACATTTTTGTAAATATTTTATTATACCTTTTCATGTGACAACACTGAAGAAATGACACTTTGCTACAATGTAAAGTAGTGAGTGTACAGCTTGTATAACAGTGTAAATTTGCTGTCCCCTCAAAATAACTCAACACACAGCCATTAATGTCTAAACCGCTGGCAACAAAAGTCAGTACACCCCTAAGTGACAATGTCTAAATTGGCCCCAATTAGCCATTTTCCCTCCTCTGTGTCATGTGACTCATTAGTGTTAAAAGGTCTCAGGTGTGAATGGGGAGCAGGTGTGTTAAATTTGTTGTTATCGCTCTCACTCTCTCATACTGGTCACTGAAAGTTCAACATGGCACCTCATGGCAAAGAACTTTCTGAGAATCTGAAAAAAAAGTTGTTGCTCTACAGAAAGATGGCCTAGGTTATAGGAAAATTGCCAAGACCCTGAAACTGAGCTGCAGCACGGTGGCCAAGACCATACAGTTTAACAGGACAGGTTCCACTCAGAACAGACCTCACCATGGTCGACCAAAGAAGTTGAGTGCACGTGCTCAGCGTCATATATACGTGCTGACTCTCTATATATTGGACCGCAGAGCTGGTCCTGAATGCATGAGCGCCAGAAGGCTTTACACTGAGCACTGTTCATATATATATATATATATAAATATTATTATGATATATATACATTTAAGGAATTTTTTTCTCCTGTTGTAGCAAATTGGATGGTTTTTTTTTGCCTTCCTCTGGATCAACTGCGGGCATAGGATTGTGTATGTGGGATTGTATGGTTGGGTTTCCATTACTCTTTTTGTTTTTTATTGGTTGAGCCAGATGGACTTGTGCCTTTTTTCAACCTGACTAACTATGTAACTATATATATATATATATATATATATATATATTCAGTATATGTGTATATATATATATATATATATATATATATATATATATATATATATATATATATATATACACATATACTGAATATATATATATATATATATATATATATATATATATAAATATATATATATATATATATATATATTGATATATATATATATATATATATATATTCAGTATATGTGTATATATATATATATATATATCCTTGTGTGAAATCTGAAAAAAAAAAAAAAAAAATTCACAGGGTTCTGTATTCCTTGTTCTGGACCTTTGGGTCCATCTTGAATGGACTAGTGCAGGAAGGCTTTATACTGAGTGATGTTCATCCATTGTGAGAATATATATATGTTTATTTTAGGTATTTGCACCAATGGATGCGGCTTGGCAAAAATTTAAATTCATACTTTAGCGGTCCAAGTTGCGTTCTGATCCATTGAAAATTTTGATCTCCCTACCATTAGATTGTCAGTTTTCCTGGCCAGGCTTTCTATCTCAAGCGTGAAATGTCCCTGCATACATCATAATGTCATTTTTATAGCCCCTGCGCGTCGTCTCTTTGCAAACGCTCCGCCGAAGACGCTAGCGCTACGTAAATCGATAGTAATAGTATGTCTGATGCGGTCGCCTCATCCCGGCTCGCTGCTGACGTAGCCAGCCCCAGCCACATGTGCGGAGCCTGGATTCAGCACCAAGGACAGAGACCAGCCTTGCATACAAATGTGTAGAGTATAGAGGGAGAGCAGCACTGCAGCAGCACCAAGCCCAGCACCAATCTGGGCTAGCAGAGCCATAGCAGCATCCAGCACTATCCTTGCCATCTCTCTCTCTCTATTCTCTGTCTCATCAATGCAGAGTGGAGCAGACACACAGAGGGAGGGACAAAGCAGCGCATTCAGGAACAGGGAGATATGACAGTGATAAAGCAAGGGAGAGGAGAGGGAAAGTGACAGGGGGAGGGAGGAGAGAGGACTGGACAGGGTGGGAGAAAGGCAAAGACAGGCAGATAGAGAAAGAAAGGGGTGGGGGGGTGGGGGAGGGAGACGACAGGACAGCTTAGGGGGAACCAGCGCAGGCAGAGGCTCACACGGAGGGTCTGTCTCCTAGGGAGACGGTAAGGGGGATACACCGCATTGCGTTGCATGGATAAATCACAGCCGTTGAAGGAAATCCCTGACTAGGAGACGGTTACCTGGCTGGGGTCCCTCGCCGCCAGCCACCTGCACCTGGGAGCACGCCAGCATCGCCGCACAACCGACAGTCTACAGAGGCCGGGGGAAGCGAGGAGAAGGCAAGGCAAGTAGCACCTATCCTTGACAATTCTCGGCGTGCCGCATACAATGAGGATGAGTTCACGGAGGAGAGGGGGAGATACTGCAGAGAGGAGGAGGCTGGCGAGGGCAGGGAGGCCGGAATCAGCTGTGCGGAACGCAGGGGCTTGGAGGAAAAATTTAAAAAGTGATGCGGACAGGATGGGGGGTAGTCAGGGTACTGGGGTACCACCGAGCGCAGAGGGGCGTGGAGGAGACTCAGAAAGTGAAGTAGGTAAGGGTGGAAGGACGGCCACAGGGCACCGAGGTGCAGATGTAGTCGTAGGGGCTTGCAGTGGTTTCTAAAGAGAGGCAGGCAGGACGGGAGGACAGGGAAAGTGTCAAGGCAGCACTAAGCTAGGGAGAGGAGGGGAGGAAGGGTGGGATGATAAAAGGGGAAAGTGATGGGGTATCTGATGGGGTAATGCAGAAAATTGTTAAGACCCATAGATGGGATTTGGTAAAGCAGACAGGATGAGAAGAAAAAAGAACAATGAAAGAAAAACGAGGAACAATGAGATGGGAAGGTGATGCAGGCAGGTTTAGGGGGGCAATCAAAGCTTGGGGGGCAGTGATAGGATACCTTTAAGTCATAGAGATATTTAAATAATGGGATGGGATGGGATAATGGGGAGGGTGACAAGGTTCAACGAGGCAGGAGACATGCGGACTGGGATGTAGGTAGGAAGTGATGATGGGGTTAATGTTATGGGGTACCACTGGGGATATAGAGAATAGAGATATATTAAAATAGTGCAGGTAGGATGGGGTGGTGGGGAGCAGTATCTGTGAGTCACTGAAAAGGGGAGGAATAGAAACAAATACAAGGAAGAAGGATGGAGGAAGAGTGATGGGGTATACCTCAGCAGGAGATATGTGGAAAGTGATACAGGCAGGATGGAGTACAGTAATGGGGTTCACCTCAGCAGGAGATATGTGGAAAGTGATACAGGCAGGATGGGGTACAGTAATGGGGTTCACCTCAGCAGGAGATATGCAGAAAGGATACAGGCAGGATGGGGAAAAGTGATGGGGTACACCTCAGCCGAAGATATGCAGAAAGTGATACAGTCAGGATGGGGTACAGTAATGGGGTTCACCTCAGCAGGAGATATGCAGAAAGTGATACAGGCAGGATGGAGTACAGTGATGGGGTACACTTCAGCAGGAGATATGCAGAAAGTGATACAGGCGGGATGGGGTACAGTAATAGGTTACATCTCAGCAGGAGATATGCAGAAAGGGATACAGGCAGGATGGGGTACAGTGATGGGGTACACCTCAGCAGGAGATATGTAGAAAGGGATACAGGCAGGATGGGGTACAGTGATAGGGTACACCTCAGCAGGAGATATGCAGAAAGTGATACAGGCAGGAAGGGGGACAGTGATGGGGTACACCTCAGCAGGAGATATGCAGAAAGTGATACAGGCAGGAAGGGGGACAGTGATGGGGTACACCTCAGCAAAATACATGTAAAAGGTGATACAGGCAGGATGGGGTACAGTGATGGGGTACACCTCAGCAGGAGATATGCAAAAAGTAATACAGGCAGGAAGGGGGACAGTGATGGGGTACACCTCAGCAGGATACATGCAGAAAGTGATACAGGCAGGATGGAGTACAGTGATGGGGTACACCTAAGCAGTAGATATGCAGAAAGTGATACAGGCAGGATGGGGTACAGTGATGGGGTACACCTCAGAAGGAGCTATGCGGAAAGTGATACAGGCAGGATGGGGTACAGTGATGGGGTACACCTCAGCAGGAGATATGCAGAAAGTGATACAGGCAGGATGGGGTACAGTGATGGGGTACCACTCAGCATAAGAGATGTAAAACGTAATGCAGGCAGGATGGGGTACATTGATAGGTTATTGCTGAACAAAAGAAGTGTACAAAGTAATGCAGGAAGGATGGGGTACATTGAAGGCTATCACTCAGCAGAAGGTTTGTGGAAAGTGATGCAGGCAGGATGACAGGGATAGTGATAGGGTACCGTTCAGCAGAAGTGGTACAGGCAGGATGGGCTAAAGTAATAGGTTACCACTCATGTAGAATGTGATACAGACAGGATGGGGTACCACTCAGCAATAGACATGTGGAAAGTGATTCAGGCACGATGGGGCATATTAATGGGTTACCACTCAGTGGAAGACAAATGGGAAGTGGATGTAAGTAGGATGGGGTACAGTGATGGGGTACTACTCAGCAGAAGACATGTGGTAAGTGATGCAGGCAGGATGAGGTACCATAATGGTGTACCACTCAGCAGAAGTCATGTGGAAATGGATGTAGGGGTACAGTGATGGGGTACCATTCAGCAGAAGACATGTGGAAAGTGATGCAGGCAGGATGGGGTACAGTAATGGGGTACCACTCAGCAGAAGACACGCAGAAAGTAATTCAGGCAGGATGGGGTACCACTCAGCAGAAGATGTGAAAGTGATGCAGGCAGGATGGGGTACAGTAATTGGGTACCACTGAGCAGAAGACATGTATAAAGTGATTCAGGCAGGATGGGGTACAGTGATGGGTTACCACTCAGCATAAGACACGTAGAACGTGATTTAGGCAGGATGGGGTACAGTGATAGTTTACCACTGAGCAGAAGACATGTAGAAAGTGATGCAGGCAGGATGGGGTACAGTGATGGGTTACCACTCAGTAGAAGACAAATGGGAAGTGATAAAGGCAGGATGGGGTACAGTGATGGGTTACCACTCAGTAAAAGTCATGTAGAAAGTGATGCAGGCAGGATGGGGTACTGTGATGGGTTACCACTCAGCAGAAGACACGTAAACGTGATTTAGGCAGGATGGGGTACAGTGATAGTTTACCACTGGGCAGAAGACATGTAGAAAGTGATGCAGGCAGGATGGGGTACAGTGATGGGTTACCACTCAGTAGAAGACAAATGGGAAGTGATAAAGGCAGGATGGGGTACAGTGATGGGTTACCACTCAGCATAAGACACGTAGAACGTGATTTAGGCAGGATGGGGTACAGTGATAGTTTACCACTGAGCAGAAGACATGTAGAAAGTGATGCAGGCAGGATAGGGTACAGTGATGGGTTACCACTCAGTAGAAGACAAATGGGAAGTGATAAAGGCAGGATGGGGTACAGTGATGGGTTACCACTCAGTAAAAGTCATGTAGAAAGTGATGCAGGCAGGATGGGGTACTGTGATGGGTTACCACTCAGCAGAAGACACGTAAACGTGATTTAGGCAGGATGGGGTACAGTGATCGGTTCCTACTGAGCAGAAGACACGTAGAATGTGATTTAGGCAGGATGGGGTACAGTAATAGGTTACCACTGAGCAGAAGACACGTGGAAAGTGATATAGGCAGGGTGGGGTACAGTAATAGGTTACCACTCAGCAGGGGACATGTAGAAAGTGATGCAGGCAGGATGGGGTACAGTGATGGGTTATCACTCAGCAGAAGACACGTGGAAAGTGATATAGGCAGGATGGGGTACAGTGATAGGTTACCACTGAGCAGAAGACACATTGAAAGTTATGTAGGCAGGATGGACAGACAATGATAGGTACAGTACCACTCAGCAACAGAGATGTAAAATGTAATGCAGGCATGATGGTGGACAGTAAAAGGATAACACTAAGAAACAGAGATGTAGAACGTGATGTAACCAGGATGAGGAGTGCGTCAATGAGGAAGCACCACCTAGCAGGAGAGATGTGGAAAGTAATGCAGGCAGGTTGGGGGACCGTGATGGGGTACCACAAGGTAGAAGAGATGTAGTACATGAGGAAAGCAGTATGGATGGGGGGCAATGATAGAGTACTGCCCAGTTGGAAAGATATGGAAAGTGATGCAGGCAGGATGAAGAACCAGGGAGGTTGGGGGACAGCATAGGGGTACCACAAAGCAGCGGTGATTTAAGAAGAAACGCAGGTAGGATGACAGGATAGTAAAGGAAGGATATTAAAATGGAGACAGGCAGGATGGTGGATGGTGATATGGTACTACTCAACAGGTAAGGTGTTGAAGATGATGTAGGCTGGATGGGGGCAAAGTAATGGGGTACCACTAAGCAGGACAGATGTGGAAGGTAATGCAGGCATGACTGGCAGACAAGGATGTGGTATTACATAAAAGAAGAGATGGTCTTCTGGTTCTGTGGCACAGCATGTGGGCTCCAGGAGCTCCAATGAATAAAGATGGTTCCTCAAAGTAGCGCTAAGACCTCTGGGTTTTGAATAGGTGGTTGTGTGGACTTGTTGGGAAGATTGAGCCTGTTCTAAGAGGTTGTGGTCCTACAAGGGAGAGAATGGGGACAGAAAGCTTGTGGAAGGCAAAATTGAAGCTTCCCCTAACCGTGAAGGCCAAAAAAATGGAAGCTTCCAGTAACTGTGAAGGCGAAAAAAATGGAAGCTTCCCGTAACTGTGAAGGCCAAAAAAATGGAAGCTTCCCGTAACCGTGAAGGCCAAAAAAATGGAAGCTTCCCGTAACTGTGAAGGCCAAAAAAATGGAAGCTTCCCGTAACTGTGAAGACCAAAAAAATGGAAGCTTCCCGTAACTGTGAAGGCCAAAAAAATGGAAGCTTCCCGTAACTGTGAAGGCCAAAAAAATGGAAGCTTCCCGTAACTGTGAAGGCCAAAAAAGTCCTTTGCTAGAAAGACTAGTTGATGCTTAGAACAGACTTTCAGCAGAGGTAGTGAGTCAGACAACAGAAGTGGCGGCTGGTGCATTGGGGGCGCAGGGGCGCCGCACCCCCTATCCATGCATCTGGCCCCCTAATCTACATGTAGGGCGCCGGGCGCATGGATTCCAATGTTTTTTTTTTTTTTTTAAGCACGTGATTAGAGCCAGAGGCTCTAATAGGCTTCAAAAAAAGGGTGGGCTCGGAGCGCCGCTGCCTGCCCTTCACGTCAGTCCACGGTGAGTAAGCTGGCAACGGGGGGGGGGGGGGGGGGAAGGGATGGTATGGTGTGTGTGGGCTGGTGTGGTCCAGAGGGGGGGGTATGGTGTGGACCGTCTCCCTCCCCCCCTGGCTCATGGAGCACCAGCTGCCACTGGTCAACAGACAGTGAATTTAAACATGCTTGGGACAAACATAGATCTCTACTCATTCAAAAGCTAGAAAATCATAAAAAAAAAAAGACTTGATGGACCACTCGTCAGTACCAGGACAGGTTCACCCAGCGCCCAGGGCAAGGATGCAGTACTGTGCCCCCTCCCCCACTACTAATGCATGTTTTAGAATGGGTGTTTCACCCTACATTAATTCCCTGCCCCTTGTTCTGCCGTGCCAAGGGCAGCTTTCCCTCCTGCCCACCCCTTTCCCTGGGCCTATCACTCTGTAATTTTCTGCTGTCATGTTTCTGTGAAAAGTGATGTAGGCAGGATGGTGGAGAGAGTAACGGTTATCACTCAGCAGGGGGTGTGTGGAAAATGATTCAGGTAGGATGGAGGTGGAGGGGGAGGCAGTGGGGTACCATTGTGCAGGAGAGATGATAAAGGTCACGCAGACAGGATGGTGAACAATGATTTGGTACCATGCGTTAGGAGAGATATGGAAGATGATGCAGGCAGGATGGGGGAGTTCTGATGACGTCCAATTCTTCAGGAATAGTGCTTATAATTTGCAGACAGGATTGGAGGACACTGATAGGGTAACACTCATCATTGTAGGAACCAATGCTGGCAGAATGGGGGGGACAGTGGCAGGTAGGGTTCAACTTGGCTAGAGAAATGTGGAGCATGATGCAATACTACATGATGTAGACAGGGTGACAATATTGTAAGACTGACATACATTGCAAGTTTGTTGGGTTGCTTCAATTTTACCTATTTCTTAATATTTAGATGTAATTCTTTTTCTGTATATCATTTTTTTTTTTTTATGTAAGGTTTATTAAATAATGCAGCCATTGTGCTACAAGTGAAGAGAGAGTTTGGCTTTTTGTGGTCACCTTTGAAGCAGTGATAGGCATCTAGTTCACGTTAATGTAGCACCTTCCTACATGGATTGCTAGGAAGGCTGGGCAAATTTAGCTCTTATTGGCTCCACTGTGATCACTGGAGCAGATTGTGATTGCTTTGGGCTGTTCTGGTTGCAGGTTTGATTGCTTCCCCCTGCCTTCTGCAGGATTCCAGATTATAGTAGGCTGGAAAGGTAAATCAGCAACCTGAATATACAGATGTTGTCTTACCCGAACCCTGTGGAAGGGTGCCCAGAAGGTAGCCATCTTAACCACTTGCCCTCCAGAAGATTTACCCCCCTTCGTGACTAGGCCATTTTTTTGCAATATTAAAATAATATAGGTTCCGCACTGGGATATCTAATGGATATAAGGGGCTGCAGATTACCTCAAATACCCCAGAGGGTTATAACAATATAGAAAGAGGAGGAAGGTATGGTGGCGCTGCCTATAAAAAAAGGTGTCATATGCATAGCTGTGCGCACAGGGTGTGCCGGGTGTGCCTGGGCACACCCTAATCACCTAGGGCACATTAGCATTATCGCTCTGTTTGCCAGTGAGGAGATGGGAAAGATCTCCCTCGGACCTGCTCTGCCATAAGAGAAGTGCCACACACTTCTATTTCACTTTGCCAGCAGGGAGAGTAATGTACCGGGGCCATATACATGTAGGCAAACACATGCATGTGTATTTAAACTTTGGGGTACACACCCTAATGCAATAGGCTGCGCACACCTATGGTCATATGTGCAAAAAAATGTCATGTGTGCAAAAAAGTGTCATGTGCAAAAAAAAAATATATATGTCTAAAGTGTCATGTGTATTACCATGCAAAAATAAAAAAATAAAAAAAATATATAAAGTGCAGTGGTGCAAATTAGTACAAAAGGTATAATCTAATTATAAATAAATTACCTAGGTAATACAATTTGTGCAATGCTGAAAGAATATTGCAAAACATAAAAATGAAAATTATCCGATATCAAGCAAAAAATAAAATAAATTATATATATATATATATATATATATATATATATATATATATATATATATATATATATATATACAGTGCCTTGTGAAAGTATTCGGCCCCTTTGAACTTTGCGACCTTTTGCCACAGCTCAGGCTTCAAACATAAGGATATAAAACTGTAATTTTTTGTGAAGAATCAACAAGTGGGACACAATCATGAAGTGGAATGAAATTTATTGGATATTTCAAACAATTAATTATTTGTGTTAACAAATAAAAAACTGAAAAATTGGGCGTGCAAAATTATTCAGCCCCTTTACTTTCAGTGCAGCAAACTCTCTCCAGAAGTTCAGTGAGGATCTCTGAATGATCCAATGTTGACCTAAATGACTAATGATGATAAATAGAATCCACCTGTGTGTAATCAAGTCTCCGTATAAATGCGCCTGCACTGTGATAGTCTCAGAGGTCCGTTTAAAGCGCAAAGAGCATCATGAAGGACAAGGAACACACCAGGCAGGTCCGAGATACTGTTGTGGAGAAGTTTAAAGCTGGGATTTGGATACAAAAAGATTTCCCAAGCTTTAAACATCCCAAGGAGTACTGTGCAAGCGATAATATTGAAATGGAAGGAGTATCAGACCACTGCAAATCTACGAAGACCTGGCCGTCCCTCTAAACTTTCAGCTCATACAAGGAGAAGACTGATCAGAGATGCAGCCAAGAGGCCCATGATCACTCTGGATGAACTGCAGAGATCTACAGCTGAGGTGGGAGACTCTGTCCCTAGGACAACAATCAGTCGTATACTGCACAAATCTGACCTTTATGGAAGAGTGGCAAGAAGAAAGCCATTTCTTAAAGACAGGGCTTTTTTTCAGTGGGAACGCGGGGGAACGCAGTTCCGGCACCTCCAGCACTGAATGTATGTAATTGCAAGGAATGCAACATTGTCTATTGATGCTGGCTGTTGAGGGATCTATTGTTGCTAGTGAGGATCTATTTCTGCAGGAGGGTTTATTGCTGCTGGGGAGGTCTAGTGTGGCTGCTGGGGGATATATTGTCTCTGGAAGAGATCTCATTTTGCAGGGGGGTGGTCTATTGTTAATGGGGTGGTTCTTATGTTGCTGAGGGGTCAGTTGTTCCTGGGAGGGATCTACTCTCTATGAAGCAGTCTATTGTAGCTGGCTGCTGGAGGGTCTATTGATGCTGTCTGCTGGGAGATCTGTTGTTGCTGCTGGGGACCCATTGTCGTTGGTTGGATCTATTGCTGCTGGGGGGATCTATTATTGTTGGCTGCAGGGGATCTATTTTACTGCTTTTTTGTTATCAATAAAAAAATCCCTAGAAATTGTTTAGTACCACAAATGTTACTTGGTTCTGTATTTTCTAAAAAGGATGATCCTGGGAGGTGGGTAGTGGGTGGAACCAAGGAACGGTTCACGGAGGTAGGTAGGGGCGGAGACAAGGGAAAAGTCCGAAAAAGGGAGTTCCTGCACCTATTTTCTGAGAAAAAAAGCCCTGCTTAAAGATATCCTTAAAAAGTGTTGTTTAAAGTTTGCCACAAGCCACCTGGGAGACACCAAACATGTGGAAGAAGGTGCTCTGGTCAGATGAAACCAAAATCGAACTTTTTGGCAACAATGCAAAACGTTATGTTTGGTGTAAAAGCAACACAGCTCATCACCCTGAACACACCATCCCCACTGTCAAACATGGTGGTGGCAGCATCATGGTTTGGGCCTGCTTTTCTTCAGCAGGGACAGTAAGGGTCCATGTACACGGGACGTTGTTAAAAGTCCCTTTGAATGCTGGAATTTTTAGGACGCTTGAAACGTCCGTTCGGTCGCGTTTGTACCCGCGTTTAGCGGGCGTTTGCGGGTGTTTGCATTTAGAACCGTTCCTAGAGGTCAAAAAAATTATTCCCCTTTAAAATGGAAAAACGCGAACGCCAAACGCGGGTCATCGCGTTCGGTCACGTTCGGACGCGTTCGGACGCGTTCGGTCGCGTTTTTGCGTTTGAAACGCCGGGAAAAGCACGTTCGAACGCAAATAATTGCGTTCTAAAAAAAGTCCCTGAACGCAACTGCCCGCAAACGACCGCAAACGACCTGGTGTACATGGACAGATAAGATAAAATGTAGATGGGTTCAGGGGCTTCTAAAAAAAACGCCCAACTGCTCCTAAACGGCCATTTCCAGCGTCCCGTGTACATGGAGCCTAAAGATGGTTAAAATTGATGGGAAGATGGATGGAGCCAAATACAGGACCATTCTGGAAGAAAACCTGATGGAGTCTGCAAAAGACCTGAGACTGGGACGGAGATTTGTCTTCCAACAAGACAATGATCCAAAACATAAAGCAAAATCTACAATGGAATCACAAATAAACATATCCAGGTGTTAGAATGGCCAAGTCAAAGTCCAGACCTGAATCCAATCGAGAATCTGTGGAAAGAACTGAAAACTGCTGTTCACAAACGCTCTCCATCCAACCTCACTGAGCTCGAGCTGTTTTGCAAGGAGGAATGGGCAAAAATTTCAGTCTCTCGATGTGCAAAACTGATAGAGACATACCCCAAGCGACTTACAGCTGTAATCGCAGCAAAAGGTGACGCTACAAAGTATTAACTTAAGGGGGCTGAATAATTTTGCACGCCCAATTTTTCAGTTTTTTATTTGTTAAAAATTTTTGAAATATCCAATAAATTTCGTTCCACTTCACGATTGTGTCCCACTTGTTGTTGATTCTTCACAAAAATTACAGTTTTATATCTTTATGTTTGAAGCCTGAAATGTGGCAAAAGGTCGCAAAGTTCAAGGGGGCCGAATACTTTCGCAAGGCACTATATATATATATATATATATATATATATATATATATATATATATATATATATATAGTTATATATATGTATATATAAATTTAATATACATAAAAAAATATAAAGATTATTAAAAATTTGTATATAGTCCAATAGTCCCAGTATTCATGAAAAGTGCAAGAATCGTACAAATTATAATCCGTCATTTGATTGTGTAGTGTTGGCGAACCTTGGCACCCCAGATGTTTTGGAACTATATTTCCCATGATGCTCATGCACTCACACATGCAATGTAGTTGAGAATCATGGGAAATGATGTTCCAAAACATTTGGGGTGCCAAGGTTCCCCATCACTGACCTAGGGCATCTGGGCAGTGCCCAGAGGTGTCTATGTGTTAAGATAGCCCTATGGCTGGGGGGTGCATAAATAGTCTGAGGTTTGGAGAAGACCTGTCTTGTCCAGGAGGAGAAGTTCCCAGCCTGAAGGGCTTCTGTCCTTCTAGGCAGCCCAGCTGAAATTCTACCTGTGCTCATCGAGGCCCCGGCTATGCTTAAGTTGGGGGGCCTCATTGCTGAGTATCTTTGAAGCTAAGCAAGGGATTTCACTGAGGATTGGGCCTGGAGAGGCATCCAAGCATCTAAAGTTTGGCAGTTTTTACCAGAACAGGAAACGTGAAGATATCTCCCAATGGGGACACTTGTTTCTGGTTTCAGGTCCTGTTGTGTCTCCATTAGAGGAAGTGAGGGGAAATCTTTGCAATGGGGACACAGGCAAGTAGCACCCTTCTGACACTCCAAAGGTAGGTTAGCTCCTCCAGAAGCCAGGGACGGGCTAGCATGTCAGTCCATGGCTAAAATGGGGGTGGGGGGGGGGGGAGAAAAGATATTGGGTGCCAGTCACAATTGTCTTTTTAAAGTTTTATTGCAGAACAATTAAAGTGATTGTAAACGATCACCTAGTACAGTGATGGCGAACCTTGGCACCCCAGATGTTTTGGAACTACATTTCCCATGATGCTCGTGCACTCTGCAGTATAGGTGAGCATCATGGGAGATGTAGTTCCAAAACAGATTTGCCATCACTGACCTAGTAAAACAACCCATTCCACTTAAAATAATAATGAAAGGCAAAGAATTTGTGTATAGATATAAAAAAAAACGATATAATTACCTTTTTTCCCCTTTCTTAAAAAGTGATCACATACCCTCTCAGCTGCATAGTAGCTTGGGGGAGGAGAAACAGCAGCACACTGATCTTACCAGTGATAGGCTGTGCAGGGAGGGGCGGTTGTCAGGACAAGTCTGATCATTGGAGGAAAGCAGGCTGGGTTCCCAGCAAAGCTAGAGAATTTACCATAGTGTGTTCCCCTGCTTAGTGTGGTCAGTTTTTAATTGGAAACAGAGGGACTGGCAGGAACACCGGGGATTTCACACAAAGGAAGCAATAAAAAGAGAACAGGAGAATGTATCATACAAGTACATAGTACAGCAGCCACATATCAAGAATATGAAATGTTGGGGTAACAAACGCTTTAAGGAGGGGAGGGTTAGGGGTCCCAGATGCCGTAGCACAGGGGTCTTCAAACTATGGCCCTCCAGTTGTTCAAGAATTACAATTCCCATCATACCTAGTCATGTCTGGGGATGTCAGAGTTTTACAATGCCTCATGGGATGTGTAGTTCCGCAACAGCTGGAGGGCCGTAGTTTGAGGATCCCGGCCATAGCAGATAACTTACAGACTCTCCAGATCCAGATTTATGTCCAGCTTTACAGTTTCGGAACCTTTTAGGCTGACCCGGCAACACGAGCGTGTTTCCAAATTTCAGTGTCTCCTTCAGGTGAGTCACCAGGCCCTTCTAAATGACAAGCCTTGTTCCTGGCTCTTGCCAGCAAGGGGTCTCCTCATTGGCACAGCTTCCTCCAGACCAGGCACGACAGGTTAAGGACCACTTCAGTACACGTTAGGCCCCAACACAGGCTATTGGGCCCAGCAGCAAAGTTCCATCCAGCAACACCATCCAAGGCCTCATCCCAGGGGAAGAGAGAGAGCACATGGCCTGTCCTGAATATTTATATCCTCCCCCAGCATGCACCAGTGGCATAAACCTCCTACTAGATTGGCTGAAGAAAATATAAATATTCATAACTTAGTTTTGTTTGTGAAATCCCATAACTATGACTAGTGGTACCAGTGACACCTACTGGCGACAGTGAGAAATCACAAGCCAATTTAAGCTTAGGGAAAAACCAGGTGAAAAACTATACAATGAGTCTGAGCTAACTACAGCCCAGCCAAAGACTAAATTGACATAGTAGTCCCTGTTTAGAACAGGGGGCTACTATGTCATAAAAAAAATATATAAAATAGAAATAAAAACTCAATCTTTCCCCAATCTAACAAAATTGGTAAAAAAGGCTTAGGCACTCTAAGTGCAGTAACTTGCAGCAAAATTGACTCCACTAACAGTGACTGGAGGAACAATTCCTGCTGTGGCTGCAAAGTATTGAGGCCACGGCATGTGTGTACACTCCCAGCTACTGCCTCTGCAGCTAAAGGGGGATAACAGTTTGAGGCGGTAAACACATGGTTCAACCACTGGGTTTTTCCGCTCCCAAACTGCTAGTGTGAACAAGCTCTAAGGGAGAAGCAAGTCAATGCCTAATGAAGGCGGACTGGTGAGCCCCTAATACATGTTTGATAGCTCTGTGACTTTTACTGTGGCAAATAACGCTTAGCTAAACTTGATAAAATATCTTAGCTGCTTTTGTCTTTCTGTCATTTTTAATTAACAAGCAGATGTACACAGGGAGGTGTAAAGACATTTGGAAGGTGGTGCAAACAAGATGAGATGATTGGGGGGGGGGGGGAGCTGAAAGGTGCTAAGCAGACATAATAATCACACAGAGGCTCAAGGGTTTGGAAAGTGATGCAGGCAGAAGGGGACATAAAGGACCGGAGGTTGGGTACCTCCAAGGTGATGTAGACCAGAAATCCTCAGCTAGAGTTCCCCTGGGGTTCTTTCTGAGGTTGTTAGGGGTTCTTTGAGCAGTAGCTGATTTACCTCCCATTTGATGGTCTCTGCATCAGTTCAGCTGATGTTTTTAGATTTCTGTAAGGGGCATTATTCTCACTGACCACCAATGTAAGGAGCATTCTTCCCACTGACCACCAATGTAAGGGGCATTCTTCTCACTGACCACCAATGTAAGGGGCATTCTTCTCACTGACCACCAATGTAAGGGGCATTCTTCCCACTGACCACCAATGTAAGGGGCATTCTTCCCATGGATCACCAATGTAAGGAGCATTCTTCTCACTGACCACCAATGTAAGGAGCATTCTTCTCACTGACCACCAATGTAAGGAGCATTCCTCCCCCTGACCACCAATGTAAGGGACATTCTTCCCACTGACCACCAATGTAAGGGGCATTCTTCCCATGGATCACCAATGTAAGGAGCATTCTTCTCACTGACCACCAATGTAAGGGGCATTCTTCCCACTGACCACCAATGTAAGGAACATTCTTCTCACTGATCACCAATGTTAGGGGCATTCTTCCCCCTGACCACCAATGTAAGGAGCATTCTTCCCACTGACCACCAATGTAAGGGGCATTCTTCTCACTGATCACCAATGTTAGGAGCATTCTTCCCACTGACCTCCAATATAAGGGACATTCTTCCCACTGACCACCAATGTAAGGGGCATTCTTCCCCCTGACCACCAATGTAAGGGGCATTCTTCCCCCTGACCACCAATGTAAGGAGCATTCTTCCTACTGACCACCAATGTAAGGGGCATTCTTCCCACTGACCCCCAATGTGAGGAGCAATCTTCCCACTGACCCCCAATGTGAGGAGCAATCTTCCCACTGACCCCCAATGTGAGGAGCATTCTTCCCACTGACCACCAATGTAAGGGGCATTATTCCCCCTGACCACCAATGTAAGGGGCATTCTTCCCCCTGACCACCAATGTAAGGAGCATTCTTCCTACTGACCACCAATGTAAGGGGCATTCTTCCCACTGACCTCCAATGTAAGGGACATTCTTCTCTCTGACCACCAATGTAAGGGGCATTCTTCCTACTGACCACCAATGTAAGGGGCATTCTTCCCACTGACCACCAATGTAAGGAGCATTCTTCTCACTGACCTCCAGTGTAAGGAGCATTCTTCCCACTGACCTCCAGTGTAAGGAGCATTCTTCCCACTGATCACCAATGTAAGGAGCATTCTTCCCTCTGACCTCCAATGTAAGGGGCATTCTTCCCACTGACCACCAATGTAAGGGGCATTCTTCCCACTGACCACCAATGTAAGGAGCATTCTTCCCACTGACCACCAATGTAAGGAGCATTCTTCCCACTGACCGCCATTGTAAGGGGCATTCTTCCCACTGACCACAAGGTCATCAAAGCTCAGGGAAAACCTGTCAAACTGCTCCCCCCCTCCCCATTCCCTTAGGGTTAGGGTCAGAGCTCCCTCATCCCTGCAATAAACCATTGCACTCAGGGTAGCCGCCCCTCCTGCCCACCTCATCAGGTCTCTGCTTGGCAGTATATAAATTCAGTGCTGGAGTTGCCGCGGTCCCGCTGGAAAATAAAAAGCCCTGCAGAGAAAAATCAAGAAGTTTGGAATGTGATTCAGACAGGATGGAATGATTGAGGTCCAGAGATTTGGAAAGTGATGCCAATGTTGGGTGGACTGGGCCTGGGTGGCACTCAGATAACCGGGCTGGGGCTGGGCGTCCTGCAGGCAGGTCACAGGTCTGTGCAGAAGCTGACAAGGTCACAGTCATTGTCCCTGCAGAGGCTCCTGGCTGCAGCAATCTCAATTATAGGAGTCTTCAAGGCTTCCTGAGCACAGCCGGTGACTGTGTGGACTGCAGTGCTCAGCAACCGCAGCGCCTGGGAATAAGGCACAACCTTGGCTCGTAGCTGGCATACAGCAATGCCAAGCCAGGGACACAGCAAGTCCCAAGGTTAATCTAACCCCACATATATTGGGCTTTTAAATGGTGACTCCCAAATGAAAAAACAGCCATATCAATAACTTATTAGAAAAGTATAAAAATGCATTTATTTAGTATCCACAGTCATATAAAAACAAGCTCATAGCATACAGGGCAATAAACAGACATGGGGCCCATAAAAACATACTACATACAGTGACATCAATAATGTATGACGGATAAGAGGTGCATGATGTGCCAACATGTTTCGTGGCCTATATATTCCGCTTCTCCGGAGCTTCTGCCAACCGTATACACTTCACAGACATCTAATATGTATAGTATCTCACAAAAGTAAGTACACCCCTCACATTTTTGTAAATATTTTATTCTATCTTTTCATGTGACAACACTGAAGAAATGACACTTTGCTACAATGTAAAGTAGTGAGTGTACAGCTTGTATAACAGTGTAAATTTGCAGTCCCCTCAAAATAACTCACAGCCATTAGTGTCTAAACCGCTGGCAACAAAAGTGAGTACACCCCTAAGTGACAATGTCCAAATTGGGCCCAATTAGCCATTTTCCCTCCCCGGTGTCATGTGACTCGTTAGTGTTACAAGGTCGCAGGTGTGAATGGGGAGCAGGTGTGTTAAATTTGGTGTTATCGCTCTCACTCTCTCATACTGCTCAAAAAAAAACAAAAGTGAGTACACCCCTAAGTGAAAAAGTCCAAATTGGGCCCAAAGTGTCAATATTTTCTGTGGCCGCCATTATTTTCCAGAGCTGCCTTAACCCTTTTGGGCATGGAGTTCATCAGGACTTGACAGGTTGCCACTGGAGCCCTTTTCCACTCCTTCATGACGACATCACCGAGCTGATGGATGTTAGAGACCTTGCGCTCCTCCACTTTCCGTTTGAGGATGCCCCACAGATGCTCAATAGGGCATGTGCACTCAACTGCTTTGGTCGACCATGGCGAGGCCTGTTCTGAGTGGAACCTGTCCTGTTAAACCACTGTATGATCTTGGCCACCGTGCTGCAACTCAGTTTCAGGGTCTTGGCAATCTTCTAATAGCCTAGGCCATCTTTATGTAGAGCAACAATTCTATTTTTCAGATCTGTGTCTTGCCTACAGTCATGGTGGTGGGAGTGTCATGGTCTGGGGCATGAGTGCTGCCGGCACTGGGGAGCTACAGTTCATTGAGGGAACCATGAATGCCAACATGTACTGTGACATACTGAAGCAGAGCATGATCCCCTCCCTTCAGATACTGGGCCGCAGGGCAGTATTCCAACATGATAACGACCCCAAACACCTCCAAGATGACCACTGCCTTGCTAAAGAAGCTGAGGGTAAAGGTGATGGACTGGCCAAGCATGTCTCCAGACCTAAACCCTATTGAGCATCTGTGGGGCATCCTCAAATGGAAGGTGGAGGAGCGCAAGGTCTCTAACATCCACCAGCTCTGTGATGTCATCATGGAGGAGTGGAAGAGGACTCCAGTGGCAACCTGTGAAGCTCTGGTGAACTCCATGCCCCAAAGGGTTAAGGCAGTGCTGGAAAATAATGGTGGCCACACAAAATATTGACACTTTGGGGCCCCAATTTGGGGTGTACTCACAATTTTCATTTAGGGGTGTACTCACTTTTGTTGCCAGCGGTTTAGACATTAATGGCTGTGTGTTGAGTTATTTTGAGGGGACAGCAAATTTACACTGTTATACAAGCTGTACACTCACTACTTTACATTGTAGCAAAGTGTCATTTCTTCAGTGTTGTCACATGAAAAGATAGAATAAAATATTTACAAAAATGTGAGGGGTGTACTCACTTTTATGAGATACTAATATATATATATATATATATATATATATATATATATATATATATATATATATATATATATATATGTAGTATCTCACAAAAGTGAGTACGCCCCCTCATATTTTTGTCATCTGACAACACTGAAGAAATGACACTTTGCTACAATGTAAACACATAGAAAATATACATACTATATACATATAAAAATAAATCAACAACACTTAAACAATTCAATGTACACATGGGAGGGGGGGGGTGATATATTGTTATGGAAGGGATAAGGTACAAATAGGATACCTACCACAAATAAGCAAAAGGGCAAAGGGGAGGAAAAAAGAACCAGGAAGGAAAAATTGTAGTCAGATGGGGGAGAACAGAGGAAAATCGCATCAAACGCCGCAAATTCCCGGATATTATTATCCGTCAAAAGGTGCGTAGGAGCTCAGCACTTTAAGTTATGGGTTTATCACATCGCCCTACACATAGTTGCCAACATTTGAAAAAAATTTCCAGGGACACTTTGCAGCACAGCTATCAATTACTTACCACACCCACTTCCATGAAGCTCCGCCCACTCCGTATAATTAATCTCCGCCTACTTATCGTCAGATTATAGGGTCTACTCAATATAGAGAGAATTACAGGAAATTGAAAATGGAATTTTAAACTTGAGGCCAAAGTAGCAGAGTTGGAATAATTCTCCCATTCAGCAACTTCTGCGTAAAGTTTTAAAATTCTCATCACAAATCCCTGCAATTCTAAAGCGTGAAATGTGCTCAGGTGTGACCGTACAAAAAATGTAATCTGTAAATATAAATAAAGTGCAAGGTGTAAATAAGTACACAGCCGGGACAATGTAAATTACCCGGGACAGGCTTCTATTTGCCGGGACTGTCCCTGCAAAAACGGGACAGTTGGCAAGTATGCCTACATACAGAGAATAGAAATGGAGAAAAAACACAAAGAGGACAGATTCTGTATAAAATACATATATAAGAATCCAAAAAGTTTTGTAAGGAGATCCAAACATAAGATCAATCCGGCCATGTCACAATGAATAAATAATCATATCTCACCATCATGGGGCAGTGCAAAGGACAAGGATGACGTACAAAGAGCAACAACCCCCCATCAGTAAACTGACATTTCTTTCTTTCATTTCTGATTTCTTATATCTTGGTAATCCAGAATTTGCCAAAATCCTGAAAGACGATACGTAGAAAATAACCCCCAGATAGTCCTGAAAATAGATGGCGACGAGTATTTTCTGCCTCCTCTAGACAATTTGATAAGGATTGACCAGCCAGCAGCAATGTGTAGAGCCAGCATTATATAACGCAATTTCATTATCTTAGGCACATGGCTGCAAATGTGAACCTTCCTGGTTTGGTAACGCTGGAATCACGCCTTCCCGCGTACAATTTCATGCATTTTTAACAATTATTGACCGCTTGCCGACCGCCCTCCCGCCGCAGTTTTATAGGCTATGCGAATCGACGTAGGGGTACGTCGTTTCATGGGAGTGGTGCTGGGGGGGGCGAGTGCCCGCCCCCTACTAAGCAGCAGAGATGCCGATCCTCGGTACCGGCGACCAGGGCCGTCTTTAACACAGGGCAAAAGGGGCAGCTGCCCCGGGCCCAGTCATTGTTGTGGTGCCCAAAGCAGCAGCCCCTTGAGCCCGCACTGCCTGCAAAAAGGTAATAAGTGGATTCAGTCCAATCAATATCCAATCAATATCAAAGATGGCTTTGCCGGTGACCGCGATTGCTGCCAGGCACCCGCGTTCGCTCCCTGCTGAGAGAGAAAGACGGTCAGCTGCTGTAAACACAGCCGACCGTTCTTCTCTGTGCAATGATTGCAGAGCGCCTGTGATCCTTCTATATAGGAACACAGTTCTCTATGATAATTTCACAAGTACCTCCCCCCACAGTTAGAAAACACCCCCTAGGCTCACAATTAACCCCTTGATCACCCACAGTGTTAACCCCTTCCCTGGCAATGCCATTATTACAGTAACAGTGCATATTTTTTAGCACCGATTACTGTAGTAATGTCACTGGTACCCCCAAAAGTGTCAAAAATGTCAGTCAAGGGTCCGATCTGTCCGCCGCAATGTCGCAGTCCCGCACAAAAAAAAGGCAGATCGCCACCATTACTCGTTAAAAAAAAAAACACCAAAAATGACAGAAATCTTTCCCTTAGTTAGTAAACGCAATAACTTTTGCGCAAACCAATCAAAATACGCTTATTGCGATTTTTTTTACCAAACATAGGTAGCAGAAAACAAATTGGCCAAAAATTTAAAAAAAAATTGGTTTTTACATCTTTTTTGGGGGGAATTTCATATAAAAAAATGTTAAAAATATTGTTATTTTTTCAAAATAAACGCTCTTTTTTTGTTTATAGCGCAAAAAGTAAAAATCGCACAGGTGATCAAACACCACCAAAAGAAAGCTCTGTTTGTGGGAAAAAAAGGACGTCAATTTCGTTTGGGTACGGCGTCGCACGACCGCGCAATTGTCAGTTAAAGTCGCACAGCGCCGAATCGCAAAAAGTGGCCCAGACGTAAGACAGCAAGATGCTCTAGTGGTAAAGTGGTTAAAATACGCTTTTTAGCAATTTTTTTTTTTTACCAAAAATATTTAGCAGAATACAAATTAGGCTAAAAGTAGGAAAAGTATCAAAAGTGCCAAAAATGTCAGTTATGCGTCGTACAGACGATCAGATAATCGGATGATTTATGGATCGCATTTTGTTGCATGATACTAGTATAGAATATAACAATGCGTGCTAACCGTATGATTTTTTATTTTTGTACGATTCTGGAAAAGCTTCCTGGTTGCGTAGCTACGTATTCGATAGTGCAAAACAAAAACAATGGCAGCCAGGCTTTTTCCGGGTTATTTTAGTGTTTCTGATCATGCGCGGCCTTTGTCTATCGATTGTTACAGACGCCGACTGTACTGATTAAACGATTGTCGTTCGCTAGGCTATCGTACGACAAAAGTTTTCATGTTTGTCCCTTTCGGATTCTGTTGGACGAAATGTCGTGATCGGCTGTCGAAAAAGCTGTGTACTAACGATCAGATTAGCGTGCGATCGATTCGAAAGCGATTTTTTTCGTACGATTATCTGATCATGTGCACGAGGCATTAGGGGTCCGATCTGCCCGCCGCAATGTCGCAGTCCCGCTAAAAATCGCAAATCGCCACCATTACTAGAAAAAAATAAATAAAAAGTAAATAAAAATGACATAAATCTTTCCCCTAGTTTGTAGACGCGATAAAACTTGGGAAACCAATCAAAATACACTTATTGCGATTTTTTTTTTTATTTACCGAAAATATGTAGCAGAATACAAATTGGCCAAAAAGGATGAAAATTTTTGATTTTTACTTTTTTTTTTTTTTTTTTTTTTGATTTTGGGAATGTTATATAGCAGAATGTAAAAAATATTGTTTTTTTTTTTTTTTCAGAATTGTCGCTCTTTTTTGTTTTTAACGCGCAAAAAAAAAAAAAAAAATTAATTAAATACCACCCAAAGAAAGCTCTATTTGTGGGGAAAAAAAGGACATCCATTTTATTTGGGTACAGCGTTGCATGACCGTGCAATTTTCCGTTAAAATAACGCAGTGCCGAATCGCAAAAAATGGCCTGGTCATTAAAGTGGTTGTAAACCTTTCTTATAACTTGTACCTATAGATGAGCCTATGATAAGACTTACCTATAGGTGCTGTAAATATCTCCTAAACTTGCACCGTTTAGGAGATATTTACATTTCATGCAGCCGATGACGTCACTGGCGCATGCGCTCTGAAGAAACAGCCGCCGTGTCGTTTCTTCAGAGCCCTGTGCCATGACCTCACGCGGCTCTCGGCCAGTAGCATAGCCGGAGTCCGCAGACCACAAAGGAAGATGGCTGAAGATGGATGCGGCCTCCAGCAGGGACGACGAGGGCTTCGTTTGGAGGTAAGTATCACACAATGTGCTAATGTGCTACTATATAATATATAATATAATGTGCTAGTATAGATGTGCTAGTATAGATGTATAGTATATATGTGCTAGTATAGATATATAGTGCTAGTATGCGATGGAGGACTCTGATGTGATAGGAAGGGGGGGGGGGCTGAAAACTCTGATGTGATAGGAAGGGGGGGGGCTGAAAACTCTGATGTGATAGGAAGGGGGGGGGGGAGGCTGAGGACTCTGATGTGATAGGAAGGGGGAGGGGGGCTGAGGACTCTGATGTGATAGGAAGGGGGGGGGGCTGAGGACTCTGATGTGATAGGAAGGGGGGTGGGCTGAGGATTCTGATGTGATAGGAAGGGGGGGGCTGAAAACTCTGATGTGATAGGAAGGTGGGGGGGGCTGAGGACTCTGATGTGATAGGAAGGGGGGAGGGCTGAGAACTCTGATGTGATAGGAAGGGGGGGGGGCTGAGGACTCTGATGTGATAGGAAGGGGGGGGGGGGCTGAGGACTCTAATGTGATAGGAAGGGGGGAAGGGCTGAGGACTCTGATGTGATAGGAAGGGGGGGGGGCTGAGGACTCTGATGTGATAGGAAGGGGGGGGCTGAGGACTCTGATGTGATAGGAAGGGGGGGGGGGCTGAAAACTCTGATGTGATAGAAAGGTGGGGGGGGGGCTGAGGACTCTGATCTAATAGGAAGGGGGGGGGCTGAGGACTCTGATGTGATAGGAAGGGGGGGTGGGCTGAGGACTCTGATGTGATAGGAAGGGGGGAGGGCTGAAAACTCTGATGCGATAGGAAGGGGGGGCTGGAAACTCTGATGTGATAGGAAGGGGGGAGGGCTGAGAACTCTGATGTGATAGGAAGGGGGGGCTAAGTACTATGATGTGATAGGAAGGGGGGGGGGCTGAAAACTCTGATGTGATAGGAAGGGGGGAAGGGCTGAGAACTCTAATGTGATAGGAAGGGGGGAAGGGCTGAGGACTCTGATGTGATAGGAAGGGGGGAAGGGCTGAGGACTCTGATGTGATAGGAAGGGGGGGCTGAGGACTCTGATGTGATAGGAAGGGGGGGCTGAGGACTCTGATGTGATAGGAAGGGGGGGGCTGAGGACTCTGATGTGATAGGAAGGGGGAGGCTGAGGACTCTGATGTGATAGGAAGGGGGGGGGGGCTGGAAACTCTGATGTGATAGGAAGGGGGGGGCTGAGGACTCTAATGTGATAGGAAGGGGGAGGGATGAGGACTCTAATGTGATAGGAAGGGGGGGGCTGAGGACTCTGATGTGATAGGAAGGGGGGGGGGCTGAGGACTCTGATGTGATAGGAAGGGGGAGGCTGAGGACTCTGATGTGATAGGTAGGGGGGGCTGAAAACTCTGATGTGATAGGAAGGGGGGGCTGAGGACTCTGATGTGAAAGGAGGGAGCTGAGGCCTTTAATGTGAAACAGTGAAATGGGAAGGGGGGATTGCTGAGGTCTTAAATGTGAATGGGGGGCTGAGAGATCTGATGTGAAAGGGGGCTGAAGACTCAATGGAAAATGGGGGTGGGGGGGGGGGGGCTGAGGACTTAAATGTGAAGTAGTGTAGTGAAGAGTGAAGAGTGAAATGCTAGTTATCTGGCTTCCATACTTGGTCTTTAATATTTTAAGTCGCTGTCCTTGAACAAGTATGAAGATCCAGAGAGTGGAAGAGAAGTCAGATGTCCTTACCTGTGTAGGTGTCAGAGACTCAAGAGATTGGCATGATTGCCAGGCAAGTAGCATTTTCAGAAGGAGGCCAGTTACGCAGCCTCCTTAGTTCTCACATGACAAGTTTCCTGTATAGGGCACTTTCAAGGAGGCATTTTTCTTCACGTGTGACAAGTGATCAATCCCTGGGGGTCAGGCAAGGAGGAAACCATTGATCTGTGCAATGATCTGACCGTTCTCCTCCATCTCTCCTCTCTTCAGTCGATGCAATAATATTACAAAGTGCGGACACCACAGCCCACTGCCCTCCAGACATCAGTGTGCAGTGCTGGGACTTGTGGTTCCTCAGCATCTGGGAGTGGCAGGATACACACATGGTGCAGGGGGGGCCTTACCCACTGATCCACCTGAAATGTTACGGGGTCAAGCATCTGAAATTAGAAAGATTGTACAAGCAGATTGTAACGTGTATGGCCAACTTAAAATATAATCTTCATGTGAGGGTCAGTAAGTTAGAAGTTTAATGTGCAAAAGTCAGATAGCTATTGGATGATTGAGGGTGGATTAGTAAATATGATACAGGAAGAGAATGTGGATCAGTGTGTAAGACTTGGAGTGAGTAAGCACGCATCAGTGAGTAAGGGATAGAGCTAGTTTTTGGATGTGGATCAGTGTGTAAGACTTGGAGTGAGTAAGCACGCATCAGTGAGTAAGGCATACAGCTAGTTTGTGGATGTGGATCAGTGTGTAAGACTTGAAGTAAGCATGCATCAGTGAGTAAGTGATAGAGCTATTTTGTGGATGCGGATCAGTGTGTAAGACTAGGAGTAAGTAAGCATCAGTGAGTACGTGATCGAGCTAGTTTGTGGATGTGGATCAGTGTGTAAGACTCAGAGTAAGCACGCATCAGTGAGTAAGTGATAGAGCTAGTTTGTGGATGTGGATCAGTGTGTAAGACTTGGAGTGAGTAAGCACGCATCAGTGAGTAAGGGATAGAGCTAGTTTGTGGATGTGGATCAGTGTGTAAGACTCAGAGTAAGCACGCATCACTGAGTAAGTGATAGAGCTAGTTTGTGGATGTGGATCAGTGTGTAAGACTTGGAGTGAGTAAGCACGCATCAGTGAGTAAGGGATAGAGCTAGTTTTTGGATGTGGATCAGTGTGTAAGACTCAGAGTAAGCACGCATCACTGAGTAAGTGATAGAACTATTTTGTGGATGCGGATCAGTGTGTAAGACTAGGAGTAAGTAAGCATCAGTAAGTACGTGATCGAGCTAGTTTGTGGATGTGGATCAGTGTGTAAGACTCAGAGTAAGCACGCATCAGTGAGTAAGTGATAGAGCTAGTTTGTGGATGTGGATCAGTGTGTAAGACTTGAAGTAAGCACGCATCAGTGAGTAAGTGATAGAGCTATTTTGTGGATGCGGATCAGTGTGTAAGACTTGGAGTAAGCGCACGCATCAGTGAGTAAGTGATAGAGCTATTTTGTGGATGCGGATCAGTGTGTAAGACTTGGAGTAAGCAAGCATCAGTGAGTAAGTGATAGAGCTAGTTTGTGGATGTGGATTAGTGAGTAAGACTTGGAGTAAGCATGCATCAATGAGTAAATGATAGAGCTAGTTTGTGGATGTGGATCAGTGTGTAAGACTTGGAGCAAGCACGCATCAGTGAGTAAGTGCTAGAGATAGTTTGTGGATGTGGATCAGTGTGTAAAACTTGGAGTAAGCATGCATCAGTGAGTAAGTGACAGAGCTAGTTTGTGGATGTGGATCAGTGTGTAAGACTTGGAGTAAGCATGCATCAGTGAGTAAATGATAGAGCTAGTTTGTGGATGTGGATCAGTGTGTAAGACTTGGAGTAAGCATGCATCAGTGAGTAAGTGATAGAGCTAGTTTGTGGATGTGGATCAGTGTGTAAGACTTAGAGTAAGCACGCATCAGTGAGTAAGTGATAGAGCTAGTTTGTGGATGTGGATCAGTGTGTAAGACTTGAAGTAAGCATGCATCAGTGAGTAAGTGATAGAGCTATTTTGTGGATGCGGATCAGTGTGTAAGACTAGGAGTAAGTAAGCATCAGTGAGTACGTGATAGAGCTATTTTGTGGATGTGGATCAGTGTGTAAGACTTGGAGTGAGTAAGCACGCATCAGTGAGTAAGTGATAGAGCTAGTTTGTGGATGTGGATTAGTGAGTAAGACTTGGAGTAAGCATGCATCAATGAGTAAATGATAGAGCTAGTTTGTGGATGTGGATCAGTGTGTAAGACTTAGAGTAAGCAAGCATCAGTGAGTAAGTGCTAGAGCTAGTTTGTGGATGTGGATCAGTGTGTAAGACTTGGAGCAAGCACGCATCAGTGAGTAAGTGATAGAGCTAGTTTGTGGATGTGGATCAGTGTGTAAGACTTGGTGTTAGCATGCATCAGTGAGTAAGTGATAGAGCTAGTTTGTGGATGTGGATCAGTGTGTAAGACTTAGAGAAAGCATGCATCAGTGAGTAAATGATAGAGCTAGTTTGTGGATGTGGATCCGTGTGTAAGACTTGGAGCAAGCACGCATCAGTGAGTAAGTGCTAGAGATAGTTTGTGGATGTGGATCAGTGTGTAAAACTTGGAGTAAGCATGCATCAGTGAGTAAGTGACAGAGCTAGTTTGTGGATGTGGATCAGTGTGTAAGACTTGGAGTAAGCATGCATCAGTGAGTAAGTGATAGAGCTAGTTTGTGGATGTGGATCAGTGTGTAAGACTCAGAGTAAGCACGCATCACTGAGTAAGTGATAGAGCTAGTTTGTGGATGTGGATCAGTGTGTAAGACTCAGAGTAAGCACGCATCAGTGAGTAAGTGATAGAGCTAGTTTGTGGATGTTGATCAGTGTGTAACACGCGGAGAAAGCAAGCATCAGTGAGTAAGTGATAGAGCTAGTTTGTGGATGTGGATCAGTGTGTAAGACTTGGAGTAAGCACGCATCAGTGAGTAAGTGATAGAGCTAGTTTGTGGATGTGGATCAGTGTGTAAGACTCAGAGTAAGCACGCATCAGTGAGTAAGTGATAGAGCTAGTTTGTGGATGTGGATCAGTGTGTAAGACTTGAAGTAAGCACGCATCAGTGAGTAAGTGATAGAGCTATTTTGTGGATGCGGATCAGTGTGTAAGACTTGGAGTAAGCGCACGCATCAGTGAGTAAGTGATAGAGCTATTTTGTGGATGCGGATCAGTGTGTAAGACTTGGAGTAAGCAAGCATCAGTGAGTAAGTGATAGAGCTAGTTTGTGGATGTGGATTAGTGAGTAAGACTTGGAGTAAGCATGCATCAATGAGTAAATGATAGAGCTAGTTTGTGGATGTGGATCAGTGTGTAAGACTTGGAGCAAGCACGCATCAGTGAGTAAGTGCTAGAGATAGTTTGTGGATGTGGATCAGTGTGTAAAACTTGGAGTAAGCATGCATCAGTGAGTAAGTGACAGAGCTAGTTTGTGGATGTGGATCAGTGTGTAAGACTTGGAGTAAGCATGCATCAGTGAGTAAATGATAGAGCTAGTTTGTGGATGTGGATCAGTGTGTAAGACTTGGAGTAAGCATGCATCAGTGAGTAAGTGATAGAGCTAGTTTGTGGATGTGGATCAGTGTGTAAGACTTAGAGTAAGCACGCATCAGTGAGTAAGTGATAGAGCTAGTTTGTGGATGTGGATCAGTGTGTAAGACTTGAAGTAAGCATGCATCAGTGAGTAAGTGATAGAGCTATTTTGTGGATGCGGATCAGTGTGTAAGACTAGGAGTAAGTAAGCATCAGTGAGTACGTGATAGAGCTATTTTGTGGATGTGGATCAGTGTGTAAGACTTGGAGTGAGTAAGCACGCATCAGTGAGTAAGTGATAGAGCTAGTTTGTGGATGTGGACTAGTGAGTAAGACTTGGAGTAAGCATGCATCAATGAGTAAATGATAGAGCTAGTTTGTGGATGTGGATCAGTGTGTAAGACTTAGAGTAAGCAAGCATCAGTGAGTAAGTGCTAGAGCTAGTTTGTGGATGTGGATCAGTGTGTAAGACTTGGAGCAAGCACGCATCAGTGAGTAAGTGATAGAGCTAGTTTGTGGATGTGGATCAGTGTGTAAGACTTAGAGAAAGCATGCATCAGTGAGTAAATGATAGAGCTAGTTTGTGGATGTGGATCCGTGTGTAAGACTTGGAGCAAGCACGCATCAGTGAGTAAGTGCTAGAGATAGTTTGTGGATGTGGATCAGTGTGTAAAACTTGGAGTAAGCATGCATCAGTGAGTAAGTGACAGAGCTAGTTTGTGGATGTGGATCAGTGTGTAAGACTTGGAGTAAGCATGCATCAGTGAGTAAGTGATAGAGCTAGTTTGTGGATGTGGATCAGTGTGTAAGACTCAGAGTAAGCACGCATCAGTGAGTAAGTGATAGAGCTAGTTTGTGGATGTGGATCAGTGTGTAAGACTCAGAGTAAGCACGCATCAGTGAGTAAGTGATAGAGCTAGTTTGTGGATGTGGATCAGTGTGTAACACGCGGAGAAAGCAAGCATCAGTGAGTAAGTGATAGAGCTAGTTTGTGGATGTGGATCAGTGTGTAAGACTTGGAGTAAGCACGCATCAGTGAGTAAGTGATAGAGCTAGTTTGTGGATGTGGATCAGTGTGTAAGACTCAGAGTAAGCACGCATCAGTGAGTAAGTGATAGAGCTAGTTTGTGGATGTGGATCAGTGTGTAAGACTTGGAGTGAGTAAGCAAGCATCAGTGAGTAAGTGATAGAGCTAGGTTGTGGATGTGGATCAGTGTGTAAGATTGGAGTAAGCACGCATCAGTGAGTAAGGGATAGAGCTAGTTTGTGGATGTGGATCAGTGTGTAAGACTTGGAGTAAGCATGCATCAGTGAGTAAGTAACAGAGCTAGTTTGTGAATGTGGATCAGTGAGTAAGATACCAGAGGTGTATGAAATTGTGAATATACAGGATGATAATCTAGACTGGCGAGTAAGAGAACAAGAATATACAGTAAATAACTTTATACAAGACTTGTGGCTTGGTAGTCAATATTGCCAACTGGATGTCTCAGACACATGTTGCAGCTTAATTGTGAGATATGATATCAAGATGTGGGTCAGTGAAAAAGACAGAGGGTAGAGTTGGATCAGTGAGTAAGTTATAGGGCTTGTCTGAGGGTGGGTGAGTAAGATAATAAGTGTGAATGGGAATCAATGAATAGGATGCCCAAGAAGAAAATATATTTTTTCAAATACAAGTTGAAAGCATGGCTTGGAGGACAGGGGAACAGGAACATGGATCTCTTTGCAAAAGGCAGACTGGCGAATAAGAGAACAAGAAAAAAAATTACTTTTATAGGTACCAAAATAAAAATGTGGCTTGGTGATTGATAGAATTGCTGGGGGAGGGGGGTTAGGGCTAGCCTGTGTAAGACTAAGACTGTGGATCAGTGAATAAGATGCCAAAAGAGGACATTGATTTTATTTTTTTAAATACAAGTTGATCGTATTGCATGGGGGTGGGGGTAAGAGAACAAAAACAGGGACACATTTGCAAGAGGCAGATTACCAATGTCTGAATGTGGATCAGTGAATAAGATGCCAAAAGAGGACATTGATTTTATTTTTTTAAATACAAGTTAATAGTATTTTTATTTTATTTATCTTTTTAATGAACGGTGATAGTATTGCTTAAGGGGTAAGAGAACAAAAACAGGGACCACCGTGCAAGAGGCAGAATACCAATGTGACCTGGTGGTTAAGGTCAAATATGAGGGGGGGGGGTAGGGCTAGGCTAAGGGCCAGTGAGTAAAAGAAAAAGTCTGAATGTGGATCCGTGAATAAGATGCCAAAAGTTGACATTTATTCTATGTTTTAAATACAAACTGATAGTATCGCTTGGGGGGGGGAGGGGGAACAAAAACAGGGACCACTGTGCAAGAGGCAGAATATCAATGTGACTTGGTGGTTAAGGTCAAATATGAGCAACTAGATGTCTAAGACAAGCTATAGCTTTATATGGGATAGAAATGTGGGTAAGTGAAAAAGACAGAGGGATCAGTAAGGGATCTCAGATTTTTTAATAGTGTGTCAAAAGTTAATTGCATGGCCTGGTGGGTAAGAGAGCAAGAACATAGATCACTTTGCAAGGAACAAAATAACAATGTGGCTTTATGGATAATGAAACCATGAATGTCTTGGACACATCTTGCAGCTTAAGTGTGAGATATGGAATGTGGATCGGTGGGTTAAGCAAGGGACAAGAGCTGGTGAGAACATGGACTAGTGAGTAAGAGAAGTGAGTTGAAGAGGAGGATGGAGGATAATAGAGTGGAAACATAACAGGAAACTGTGAGCTGCATATGGTAATTAATTTATTCTGGTTCATTATGGAAAAGATGATTAAGGTTTGTGTCATAATTATTTGAACTGTCCCCAGAGAGGGAGGGGGAGGGGGGAGGGTATTCATTATGGAGAGAGGAAAAAGTGTGCGCACAGTGAAATATAGAGGTGGAAATCATTTGGCTTTTAGAGAAATGGTTTCATTTGTGACCGCGGCTTTTTCATTTTCTCTGATACATTTTACATATTTTCTTGTCTGGAAATGTAACAAGCTTCTGGATCCAGCATACCGCGGACAGGAATCACAAAGTATCAAAGTGGAGATTCTTCTGTTTTGATCATCACTAAGGATGAGCTTCGGATCCGCGTTGGACATGAGTCAGACTTGAACCCAGCTTGTTTGCAGTTTGACATATTTCGACCAACCCACCCTACCCCCCCCCCCCCCAATCTGATGTTTGTAGCCCCTGCAGACCCCCCACACACATCCTGGATGTGGGGGATGAGGCCTTTGCACTAGTGATCATCCGATATCATTTTTTTTTAATGCCGATACCGATATTTTGGTCATTGGATATCGGTATCGGCCGATATTGGCCGATATTTTCGGACATTTTTTTTTTTCACAGGCACTCTTGTGGAGGGATCTGGGGGTAAAAGACCCCAAACCCCTCCGCTGCACTTAAAAGCATTCAAAACACCAAGTTTGGCTGTTTTGAATGCAGTCATTTTTTTAAATTTGGCGCCGAGTACCCGGAAGTGATGTCATGACATCACTTCTGGGTTTTTACATGGAGACCGGATCAGAGCCGAATGCAGATTTGATCGGGTCTTCTGCGGCCGTGCAGGTAGGACGGGACGGGAGTGGGACGGGAGACCCGGGCGAGCCGCAGAAGGTGGCAGTGAGGTGGGGGACGCCCTCTCCCGCTCCTTGTAATGATAGCCAAGCGGCTTCTCAGCCACATCTGTTGTCATTACAAGACAGCCGACCGCCAGCTATGGACGCCGGTACCGTGGTGATGCCTCTAGCTGCAGACATCACTCCGGTACAGCATTTTACCTGAAATATCGGCAATATCGGTAACCTCCGGGGCCGATTCCGATATATCGAGGAAAGTGCATATCGGCCCCCAATATATCGATGTTGCCGATAATCGGTCGATCCCTACTTTGCACCAATCAACAAAGGGACAAGGTGCCTTGTCAGCAGGACCAGGTCAAGGGGTGGGCAGGAGGGGCACTGTGGTATCATGTGAGGTGGGAGGGCACCATAAGGAGATGGGGGGTTGTATTTGTGTTGGGTGGAGGAATTTGGGGGGGCAGCAGGGGGGTAAGAATTTTTCTAGGAGGGGAAATTTGTTTTGGGGGGTAGGGTGTGCCAGGAAAGGTGATTTGGGGGATTTGTGTTGAGGCAGGGATGGGGGAAGAGGATTTGTGCTAGGAGGGGGGATTTGAGGTGTTTGTGCTAGAAGAGGTAATATGGTAGAGGGGGGAGGGGATTGGTGGGTGTATTTGTGCTAAGAGGAGAAATGTGGGGGGGGGGGATTTGTTCTAGGAGGGGAATTGGTGGGGATTTGTGCTGGGAGGAGGGATTTTGAGCGGGAGAAGAGGATGTGTACTCGGAGGTGAAGATTTGAAGATAGAGAGGATTTGGTCTAGGAGGGGAGATGGGGGGAAAGGATTTGGCCTTGGAGGTGGGATTTCAGCAGGGACGGATTGGTCCTGGGAGGAGGGAGAATTTATGCTTAGGAGGTAAGCATACTGGCACATAATGTTTGTACATCTTGGGGGGGGGGGGGGGATGTAGTGAGCTGAGACTGTGAGCCAGGCTTTCTCATCCAACATCAGTGCCTGACCTCACAAATGCGCTTCTGGAAGTTCCCATAGACACACACCTAAACCTTGTGGACGGCCTTCCCAGAAGAGTTGAAGCTGTTATAGCTGCAAAGGGTGGGCCAACTCAATACGGACTAAGACTGGGATGCCATTATAGTTCATGTGTGTGTAATGGCAGGCGTCCCAATACTTTTGACATTTTAGTGTATGTACAAAAGAGTTTCTCTTCTTTATCTTGTTTGCTGGTCAATACACTATAAAGGGTCTATTTATAAACTATTTGCTGTGTGTACGTTGTGTAATATGCTTACTTTTAATGATTGTCAGCTCCATCTAGTGGCCGTAATGCAGTATATTTCTGCTTGTAGTATTTCAGGAAAATACAGCATTATGGCCACTAGATGGAGCCAGCGCTCTTAGGAAATAAACATATTACACATATTAGGGGGATTATTCCTAATGGCTGTTTGATTTTTTTTTTAATCAATAGACCCCCCTAAGTATTTGCGAAAGAAAAGCAGACTTATTCTGCCTTTCTCCAATGGCTCTGTCTTTTATTTTTTTATTTTTATTAACCACTTTACCACCGGAGGATTTTCCTGCTTTACGTCTAGGCCACTTTTTGCGATTCGGCACTAACTGACAATTGCGCGGTCATACAACGCCGTACCCAAACGAAATTGACGTCCTTTTTTTCCCACACACAGAGCTTTCTTTTGGTGGTATTTGATCACCTCTGCGCTTTTCATTTTTTTGCGATATTAATAAAAAAAAGCGACAATTTTGAAAAAATAACAATATTTTTCTACTTTGACAGTTAAAAAATATCCAATATATTAAATTTTTGTCATATATTTAGGCCAAAATGTATTTAGCTACATGTCTTTGACACAACAAATTCTCAATGAGCGTATTTTTAACCGCTTTCAGACCGGAAGATTTTACCCCATTCCTGACCAGGCCACATTTTGCGATTCGGCACTGCGTTACTTTAACGGACAATTGCGATGCTGTACCCAAATTCAATTTATGTCCTTTTTTTTCCCCACAAACAGAGCTTTCTTTTGGTGGTATTTGATCACCTGTGCGATTTTTACTTTTTGCGCTATGAACAAAAAAAGAGCGTAAATTTGGAAAAAATAACAATATTTTTCACATTTTTTATATGAAATTCCCCCCCCCCCCCCCCCAAAAAAAAAAAGTAAAAATCAAAATTTTTTAACATTTTAGGC
Source organism: Pelophylax lessonae (assembly GCF_965119305.1). Taxonomy (NCBI): domain Eukaryota; kingdom Metazoa; phylum Chordata; class Amphibia; order Anura; family Ranidae; genus Pelophylax; species Pelophylax lessonae. Next base: position 213,515,881 of record NC_138779.1, on the reverse strand, counting down.
CAATTTGTTTTCTGCCACATATTTATGGTAAAAAAAAAAATGCAATAAGCGTATTTTGATTGGTTTGCACAAAAGTTATTGTAGCTACTAACTACGGGAAATTTATGTCATCTTTATTGTTTTTTTTTTTTTTAACTAGTAATGGCGGCGATCTGCGATTTTTTTTTTGCGGGACTGCGACATTGCGGCGGACAGATCGGACCCTTGACTGACACTTTTGACACTTTTGGGGGTACCAGTGACATTACTACAGTAATCAGTGCTATAAATATGCACCGTTAGGGCTCTTTCACACGGTCCGCCTCCGTAGGCGGATCCGTGTTGCTCAGCGGGGATCGATCCGCGATCCCCGCTGAGCCGGCGGATGACAGCTCCGTCTCCCCTTGCAGAGCGGAGAGGGAGGTGTCTCAGCCCCCGCTGCCCTCTATGGGGGATCGGATGGGAGCGGACCGCCTGTCCGCTCTCACCCGATCCGATCCGATCCGATTACTGAACGAATGGAAAAATAGGGTTTCCATCCGTCCAGATTTCACGGACAGGATCGGATACGGATGGCAGCGGGTGTCAGCGGAGGTGTCTCCGCTGACACCCGCTGCCCCATAGAGCTGCATGGAGGATCCGATCAGATCCGCCTAAAAAACTGACAGGCGGATCTGATCGGATCGCCCGTGTGAAAGAGCCCTAACTGTAATAATGACACTGGCAGGGAAGGGGTTCATTTTTATTGGTGATCAAGGGGTTAATGTATGCCTGGTGCTTACTGACGTGTGTGGGGGGAGGGGACCGCGTGACACAGGGACAGATCGCAGGTTGAGCTATGCTGAACCCTGCAATCTGTCACTGTCTGTTTTACTTAGGAGATCCGCCCGCTTTGTTTATGCAAGCGGGTGGATCTCCAAACTCGATTCCCCGTCGATCGGGGAAGAGCGGCGGCGATCACCGCTTCTCCTCCCCTGGCCCGACTGTGAATGAATACAGCGGGAGCGAGCCTCCGGCGGCGCGCGCGCGCCACCCACTAGGGGAGGAGTCCAGCGACGTAGGTCTACGTCACTGGACGATAACGAACCACTTTGCCGCAGTAGGGTCAACGTAAGCGGTCGGCAAGTGGTTAAATCACCTTAAATAAAGGGTGGAGCTCGCACAAAAGGGATAATATCATTCAGGGAACGGTGATGTCTGAATATGACCCCGATAACACTCCCAGTCTGGAAGGGGTTAAGTCGTAGCCGCAGCAGCTTCTGGGGCAAAAAGCCAGATATTGATAATTGTTAGAGAATTCACAATAAGACGGGAGAGCGAATCGTGAAAATAAACAAAGCATTCGAAGCAGGGAGCTCACTTGGTAAAAAATTATAAACAGGGTAGACGGCGGAGATCAGACGGAGGGGGGGGCGGATTAATGAAAAGCCTGGGGACCTGGAGGAGAGCGGATCGCCCGCTAGTCCCTACGTAAGGCTGAAGGGGACGCGGCGGAAAAAGTGGCAATCCAAGGAAACCTCTCATTATCCCTCCACTGATCTCTAAATATTATGGGGCTGCAACAATGGAAAAGCTTTCATCTGTAAAATAATACTTTATATCAAATAAAATTAAAGGCGAACTTCAGGTGGATACACAGCGAAGGACTCTCTAATCCGGTTATGTATTCCTTATTACATCGTCGCATTCATTTTTAAAGCAGAACTAGGAAAAAAAAAAAAATAGATAAAAATGAATTGGCCATTAAATAAAAATAATTAGAAAAAAAAATAGATATAAATGAATTGGCCATTAAATAAAAATAATTAGAAAAAAAAATAGATAAAAATGAATTGGCCATTAAATAAAAATAATTAGAAAAAAAAATAGATAAATATGAATTGGCCATTAAATAAAAATAATTAGAAAAAAAATAGATAAATATGAATTGGCCATTAAATAAAAATAATTAGAAAAAAAAATAGATAAAAATTAATTGGCCATTAAATAAAAATTTTTTTCCAAAAAAATAAAAAATAACAACCAGCTTTTGCTGTATTATTCACCTTCAGTACAGAGATTTCCTCCCTGCAGTACTTTTTTCTCACCACTAGATATCCTCAGTCCATGTCCAGGATCATCCAACCCACTTTCTCCAAGCACAGAATATCCTAAATCCGCCCCCCAGCCTGTGGCTCGGCAGCCAATAAGGAAGCAGCCAATTGATGAGCTCACCACCTCTCTGTCACTCTGCTCTCCCCTACAATCAGCATGCTCCCGATTGGATTCTTGTGCTGCTTTTTTCTCTCACACTCCAGCCCTGCAGTACAAGAGGCTGATACCAAGTCAAATTCAGGGGCTTGCAGCTGTCTGCATTAAAAAAAAAATGCATTTAATGAATATTAGTAAACCCAATTACTATAATCTAGTAAGCCCCCGTTCACACTAAGGCGACCTGTGGGGCGACCTGGTCGCCTCACAGGTCGCCGCAGGTCGCCTCCCATAGGGAAGCTGCGGACCCGTTCTAATAGGAGCGACACAAGTCGCTCCGACTTAGAAAAAGGGTCCGGAGCTTCTTTGGGGCGACCCGGAGGCGACCTGCATAGACTTCAATGTTATGAAGTCCGTGGCGTCCGCTCCGAGGTCGCAGCGCACTGCTCGCACCGCGATCTCGGAGGTCGCCCCGGGAAGTAGCGTCGCGTGTATGTGAACCGGTGCTAAAAGCTTTGATATGTTTATGTCATTTAAAACATCATTATTTATATATACAAAAATAACATTATTTATTATATTATATATATTTTTATATTTCAGTGGAATTTTTTTTTTTTTTTATTGGCTTTTATCAGCATTCTTCTTGTTAGTGCGTGAACCATTTGGCCATCTTGTGCTGCTTCTTCCTTTCACACTCCAGCCCTGCTGTACATTAGGCTGATACCAAGTCGAATTCAGGGACTTACAGCTGCCTGCATTTAAAAAAATAAATTTAATGAATATAATAATATAAAGTAAACCCAATCACTAAAATCTAGTAAAAGGTTTAACATGTTTATGTCATTTCAAACTTAATTATTTATATATACATAAACATATATTTATCTATATTTTTTATATTTTATTTATCTATATTTTTTATATTTCAGTGGATTTTTTTTTATTGGTTTTTAATAGCATCCTTCTTGTTAGTGCATGAATCATTTGCCCATCTTGTGCTGATTCTTCCTTTCACACTCCAGCCCTGCTGTACATGGGGCTGATACCAAATCAAATGCAGGGACTTACAGCTGACTGCATTAAAAAAAAAAAAAAAAATATATATATATATATATATATATATATATATATATATATATATATATATATATGTTTATATCCAATTATATATATATATGTTTATTTATGTTAATATCAATATTTCTGTTTGAAATGGCAAAAGCATGTTGAACCTTTTACTAGGTTTTAGTAATTGGGTTAAATTATATTCATTAAATGTATATATATATATATACATTTAATGAATATAATTTAACCCAATTACTAAAACCTTGTAAAAGGATCAACATGCTTTTGCCATTTCAAACAGAAATATTGACATTTACATAAATAAACATATATATATAATTGTATATAAACACATACATATATATATATATATATATATATATATAAACATATTTGTAATATTATATGTATTTTTATATTTCAATTAATTTTTATCAGCATGCTCCCTGTTAGCACATGAGCCAATTGGCTTTACTTCTTATGCTGCTTCTTCCTCTCACACTCCAGCCCTGCTGTACAATTGGCTGATACCAAGTCAAATTCAGGGACTTACAGCTGACTGTATTTAAAAAAAAAAAATACATTTAATGAATATAAGTAAACCCAATTACTAAAACCTAGTAAAAGGTTCAACATGCTTTTGTCATTTCAAAACATAAATATTTATGAATTTACATAAATAAATATATATTTATATAATTGTATATAAACACATATAAAGTCAATTACTAAAATATAGTAAAAGGTTTGACATGTTTATATAATTTCAAACATAATTATTTATATATACATAAATAAACATACTGTATATTTATCTATAGATATAAATAAACATATTTATTATATTATATATATTTTGAAATCATTCAGCTGAACGCGCACGATTTCAATGTCAGTGCGACTTCGGTGGGCGATTTGACACACATCTGTACCGATTCATGCACAGATGACCATTGAAATCTCCCTGAAGTCGCCAAAAGTAGTGCAGAGACTACTTTTGGGTGCCGCAAAAGTCGGGGTTGCGCCAATTCGGACAGTGAGGTTGCCGGCAGGACTCTCTAATCCGGTTATGTATTCCTTATTACATCGTCGCATTCATTTTTAAAGCAGAACTAGAAAAAAAAAATAGATAAAAATTAATTGGCCATTAAATAAAAATAATTAGAAAAAAAATAGATAAAAATTAATTGGCCACTAAATAAAAATAATTAGAAAAAAAATAGATAAAAATTAATTGGCCATTAAATAAAAATAATAAAAAAAAATAGATAAAAATGAATTGGCCATTAAATAAAAATAATTAGAAAAAAAATAGATAAAAATGTATTGGCCATTAAATAAAAATAATTAGAAAAAAAAATAGATAAAAATTTATTGGCCATTAAATAAAAATAATTAAGAAAATAGATAAAAATGAATTGGCCATTAAATAAAAATAATTAAAAAAATAGATAAAAATGAATTGGCCATTAAATAAAAATAATTAGAAAAAAAATAGATAAAAATGAATTGGCCATTAAATAAAAATTATTTTTTTAAACCACTAGATATCCTCATGTGAACACCCATGCGATGCGATTTTGATGCGGGGAAAAAAGGGGTTCCCCCTTTTTAAAATCTTATCACATGGGTGTGAACACCCATGCAATGAAATTCTGGCAAGCATTGCATTGTGGGAAAGTCGGAGTTACTAAAATAGCAGAGAGGTGATTTATAGCTAAAAACACCAAAAAAAAACATTAAAAATGCTGAAAAACGCCAATGCAAAAAAAGCTAAAAAACGCTGAAAACTCCCTACATAGCTACTGGCGTTTTTTAGAACGTCCCGTGTGAATCAGTCCTTAGTGATAGAGCTGGACTCTGCGGGCAGAAGGACATTCTGACAGCCACCGCACACGTGGGCAAATGTGTCTCCGGAATGCCATAAATCTCTGGTGACAGAATGACATTGCAAGTTGAACTTGCCTCCAAGTTGCCCCCCCCCCCTCCAAGCAGAGCCTCGTCCTCGCCACCTTCTCAGTATTTTGCACTAATTAAAATATGTTTTCTGATTTTTCTTACAGAGTTCCACTTTGGACGAACCCCACCCCCCCCCCGCACCCCCCACCCCGCCTGTCCAAAGATCGCCCGACCTTCAAGGACCTGAATATAATAACTTCCAAAGAAGAGCTTTGGGCAGGGCGAGTGGGGGGCGCCTTCCAGCGAAATCTAAAATTAGCCCCCCTACGAACGGTCAGCTTGGGATCGAGTGACACCTTCCAGAAGAAGAACACGAGAAGGGGGGGGGGGGCAGGACCAGACGGGGAAGACGACAGAAAACACACAGGAAGATTTGGAGGGATTCTACGCTTTGTAACCCCCCCATAATAGGAGGAGGATATGGATACGTAACAAACAAAGAACCCAACGAGCTTCGAAAAAGGATCAAAAACTATAAACTCTGAAAAAAGAACATTTTACAGAAGACGGGGGATTCGTAAGCCGCTGGGTCTCAACTAAGTGGTACCGATTTCCGCAAAGGACTTTATTAATGGCCCAAGTCATGGACTACTGGCTGGTGTTATTACTTTGCCTTATGGCAGGTAAGTGACTTTATTGTGCTTTATAATAATGACTTTAGTGCCAATGCCAGGCCAGAACACCTGTGAGAGATGTCCCCAGGGCAGCCATTGGGGGGGGGGGACAGCCCATACACATGTAGAGGGCCTGGGCATTCGGAGGGGCCCCAACCAACGAGACCAAGTTGTTGCTGCTGTAGTAACTAGCAATTGCTAAAGCACGGCGGCTGCAGAGGGTTGTCTGCAGCTGGAGGGATGTCTCTTTGCTGAAAATATGAGGCTGTCTCTTTGCTGGATTGAGATGTCTCTTTGCTGAAAATATGAGGCTGTCTCTTTGCTGGATTGAGATGTCTCTTTGCTGAAAATATGAGGCTGTCTCTTTGCTGAATATATGAGGCGGTTTCTTTACTAGAGTGGGATGTGTCTTTGCTGAATATATGAGGCGGTCTCTTTACTGGATGGAGATGTCTCTTTGCTGAACATATGAGGCCGTCTCTTTGTTGGATTGTAATGTCTCTTTGCTGAATATATGAGGCTGTCTCTTTACTGCATTGAGATGTCTCTTTGCTGAATATATGAGGCCGTCTCTTTGTTCGATTGTAATGTCTCTTTGCTTAATATAAATGAGGCCGTCTCTTTGTTCGATTGTAATGTCTCTTTGCTGAATATATGAAACCGTCTCTTTACTGGATTGAGATGTCTCCTTGCTGAATATATGAGGCCGTCTCTTTACTGGATTGAGATGTCTCTTTGCTGAATATATGAGGCCCTCTCTTTACTGGATTGAGATGTCTCTTTGCTGAACATATGAGGTTGTCTCTTTACTGGATTGAAATGTCTCTTTGCTGAATATATGAGGCTGTCTCTTTACTGTACTGGATTGAGATGTCTCTTTACTGGATTGAGATGTCTCTTTGCTGAATATTTGAGGCCATCTCTTTACTGGATGGGGATGACTCTTTGCTGAATATATGAGGCCGTCTCTTTACTGCATTGAGATCTCTCTTTGCTGAATATATGAGGCCGTCTCTTTGCAGGATTGGGATGTCTCTTTGCTGAATATATGAGGCTGTCTCTTTACTGGATTGAGATGTCTCTTTACTGGATTGAGATGTCTCTTTGCAGAATATTTCAGGCCGTCTCTTTGCTGGATTGAGATGTCTCTTTACTGGATTGGGATGTCTCTTTACTGGATTGAGATGTCTCTTTGCTGAATATATGAGGCTGTCTCTTTACTGGATTAAGATGTCTCTTTACTGGATTGAGATGTCTCTTTGCTGAATATTTGAGGCCATCTCTTTACTGGATGGGGATGTCTCTTTGATGAATATATGAGGCCGTCTCTTTACTGCATTGAGATGTCTCTTTGCTGAATATATGAGGCCATCTCTTTGCAGGATTGGGATGTCTCTTTGCTGAATATATGAGGCCGTCTCTTTACTGGACTGAGATGTCTCTTTACTGGATTAAGATGTCTCTTTGTTGAATATTTAAGGCCGTCTCTTTGCTGGATTGAGATGTCTCTTTACTGGATTGGGATGTCTCTTTGCTGGCTTGGATTCATTTTCATATATTAAGTTGTAAGTGTGTTAAAATAGAAGTGGGTGCACTGAAGGACATGGTGGGATGGCCAGTGGGCGGATTCGGTGGCACGGTCAGAGGGCAGGCCCTGCGAAATGGTGATGGTCAGGCCCAGAGGGGCCCATGCCTAAATCTGTGTAAGGGGCCCCAAAATTTCTGATGGCTGCCCTGGATGCCCCCCGTCCTAAACCCCTTCACTTGCACAGTGGTGCAACTTGAACTGGGAAACTAAAAATATTTGAGTCGTCAACTGCTTTGACTTCCTGCTGTGTCCAGGACCACCAAAACCACCAAAACTCAGCCACACGCGGCAAGCGGGCTTTGACTTTGCCTTGAAGTTTGGCTGTTCTCTTGGAGAAGAGATGCCCCTTTCTTGGACCAGAAGGATTTGCCCCCTTAATGACCAGGCCATTTTTTGCGTTACTTTAACTGACAATTGCGCGGTTGTGCGACGCTGTACCCAAATAAAATTGATGGGTTTTTCCCCACAAACAGAGATTTCTTTGGTGGGATTTGATCACCTGTGACATTTTTATTTTTTGCGCTGTAAACAAAAAGAGAGCAACAATTCAGAAAAAAAAAAAAAAAAAACAATATTTTTCGCGTTCTGCTATATAACATTACCAAAAAATAATAATAATAATAATAATAATAAAAATCAAATTTTTTTCATCATTTTAGGCCAATTTGTATTCTGCTACATATTTTTGGTTAAAAAAAAAAAAATATATCGTAATAAGCGTATTTTGATTGGTTTGCGCAAAAGTTATTGTGTCTACAAACTAGGGGAAAGATTTATGTCATTTTTATTTTATTTTTTATTAGTAATGGCGATGATTTGCGATTTTTAGCGGGACTGCGACATTGCGGCGGACAGATCGGACCCCTAACTGACATTTTGACACTTTTGGGAGTACCAGTAACATTGCTACAGTAATCAGTGCTAAAAAATATGCACTGTTACTGTAATAATGACACTGGCAGGGAAGGGGTTAACCCAGGGGTGATCAAAGGGTTAACTGTGAGCCTAGAGGGTGCTTTCTAACTGTGAGGGAGATGTTTTTTTTGGATCAACACAGGGACCTGTGATCCTAAATAGGAGGAACACAGGAGCCCTGTGATGACAACTGACAGAACAACGGTCTGTCGTATTTACGGTAGACCGACGTTCTGTCTTCCCGGGGAGTGATCGCTGGTGCCCGGCAGCAGTCGCCGCCGTCGGCCCCGCAGATCAGCTTCCCCTCTCACGAATCGCCATGCTCAAGGAGTGACGTATGGGTACGGCAATTCGCACAGCCGAGCCAGCCTGCCGCAGCTGGCACGCAAGTGTTTAAAGAGTTACTAAACCCTCCTATCCTTTACAGCAGTGGTCTCCTAACTGCAGGCCTGGGGGTCAGTTGTGGCCCTTTCCTTACCTTTATCTAGTCCTTGGGGCACTATTTCACCAACCGACACACCAATGATGGGGCACCATTTCCCCTACTGACACCAATGATGGGGCACCATTTCCCCTACTGACACCAATGATGGGGCACCATTTCCCCTACTGACACCAATGATGGGGCACCATTTCCCCTACTGACACCAATGATGGAGCACCATTCCTCCTCCTGACACCAATGATGGGGCACCATTCCCCCTACTGACACCAATGATGGAGCACTATTCCCCCTACTGACACCAATGATGGAGCACCATTCCCTCTACTGACACCAATGATGGGGCACCATTCCCCCTACTGACACCAACGATGGAGCACCATTCCCCCTACTGACACCAATGATAGAGCACCTTTCCCTCCTACTGACACCAATGATAGAGCACCTTTCCCCCTACTGACAGCAATGATGGAGCACCATTCCCCTTACTGACAGCAATGATGGAGCACCATTCCACCTACTGACACCAATGATGGAGCACCATTCCCCCTACTGACACCAATGATGGAGCACCATTCCCCCTACTGACACCAATGATGGAGAACCATTCCCCCTACTGACACCAATGATGGAGCACCATTCCCCCTACTGACACCAATGATGAAGCACCATTCCCTCTACTGACACCAATGATGGAGCACCATTCCCTCTACTGACACCAATGATGGAGCACCATTCCCTCTACTGACACCAATGATGGAGCACCATTCCCCCTACTGACACCAATGATGGGGCATCATTCCCCCTACTGACACCAATGATGGAGCACCATTCCCTCTACTGACATCAATGATGGAGCACCATTCCCCCTACTGACACCAATAAGGGAGCACCATTCCCCCTACTGACACCAATAAGGGAGCACCATTCCCCCTACTGACACCAATGATGGAGCACCATTCCCCCTACTGACACCAATGATGGAGCACCATTCCCTCTACTGACACCAATGATGGGGCATCATTCCCCCTACTGACACCAATGATGGAGCACCATTCCCTCTACTGACACCAATGATGGAGCACCATTCCCCCTACTGACACCAATAATGGAGCACCATTCCCCCTACTGACACCAATGATGGGGCACCATTCCCCCTACTGACACCAATGATGGGGCATCATTCCCCCTACTGACACCAATGATGGGGCACCATTCCCCCTACTGACACCAATGATGGAGCACCATTCCCCCTACTGACACCAATGATGGAGCACCATTCCCCCTACTGACACCAATGATGGAGCACCATTCCCCCTACTGACACCAATGATGGAGCACCATTCCCCCTACTGACACCAATGATGGAGCACCATTCCCTCTACTGACACCAATGATGGGGCACCATTCCCCCTACTGACACCAATGATGGAGCACCATTCCCCCTACTGACACCAATGATGGGGCACCATTCCCCCTACTGACACCAATGATGGGGCACCATTCCCCCTACTGACACCAATGATGGAGCACCATTCCCCCTACTGACACCAATGATGGGGCACCATTCCCCCTACTGACACCAATGATGGAGCACCATTCCCCTTACTGACACCATCAATAAGACACTATTCTTCTCATTGATATAAACAATCTGACACTATCCCTCCCATTAAAAACAATGATGGGGCACTGATGCCGGGGCATTTTCTACTCCCACTGGCCACCGTCCAGCCCCCCCCCCCTAAAGCCTGAAGGACAGTAAACCAGCCCTTTGCTTAGAAAGTTTGGAGACCCCTGCTTTGCCTGCATGCGTGGGAAGACGGGAGCACCTTAATTTTATCTTTTTTTTTAATTATTACTTTATTTCATTTTTTTTTTTTTTTTTTACACTGTTGCTTTAATTTTTTTATCACTTTTTTGCTGCCACAATGAATCCTTGGTTAGTGGGAAGAATGCAACTCTTATGGTGGTGATCAAAATGCAACCCCCAAAACGTAGACATCACCGTTGTCATGCTGGCTTTGCCAATTGGCATTGGCCTTGGAACTATGTAAGCAGCCTCAAATGTGAAGTCAATCAGCCACAGCTCAAAGAACCCCCAACAACCTCTGAAGGAACTCTAGTTGATAATGACATGCTTAGAGCTTTGGCTCTCCTCCCACGGCCCCATCAAATGGTGGTCAACTGGCGCTGACCATGAGGATGGCAGGATGAAGGTCCTTGGCTCTCCTCCCACGGCCCCATCAAATGGTGGTCAACTGGCGCTGACCGTGAGGATGGCAGGATGAAGGTCCTTGGTTCTCCTCCCACGGCCCTATCAAATGGCGGTCAACTGGCGCTAACCGTGAGGATGGCAGGATGAAGGTCCTTGGCTCTCCTCCCACGGCCCCATCAAATGGTGGCCAACTGGCGCTGACCGTGAGGATGGCAGGAGGAAGGTCCTTGGCTCTCCTCCCACGGCCCCATCAAATGGTGGTCAACTGGCGCTGACCGTGAGGATGGCAGGATGAAGGTCCTTGGCTCTCCTCCCATGGCCCCATCAAATGATGGTCAACTGGCGCTGACCATGAGGATGGCAGGATGAAGGTCCTTGGCTCTCCTCCCACGGCCAATCAAATGGTGGTCAACTGGCGCTGACCGTGAGGATGGCAGAATGAAGGTCCTTGGCTCTCCTCCCACGGCCCCATCAAATGGTGGTCAACTGGCGCTGACCGTGAGGATGGCAGGATGAAGGTCCTTGGCTCTCCTCCCACGGCCGATCAAATGGTGGTCAACTGGCGCTTACCGTGAGGATGGCAGGATGAAAGTCCTTGGCTCTCCTCCCACGGCCAATCAAATGGTGGTCAACTGGCGCTGACCGTGAGGATGGCAGGATGAGGGTCCAAGCTCAGCTAATTTTTCGGGCTTTGAATTCTTTCATAGGGAATGGGTTTTTCCTGGTTCTGCTCGACTATGGCATGCTGGTGAGGTGAAGTGTCCACATGAAAGTTAGTTTTCACTTTTTGAACACGGTGATGGTGGACTCCTTTGTTTGGTTTTGTGCTTCTGTCGTATGTTTTATGTTTGTGCATTACTGGCATTGTTAGTCTGTCCCAAATGTCACACAGGCCACATTGCTGTACGCCCGTTGAGTACACCACTGTAACCCTACACTGCTGCTCCAGCCAGAGATATGAGGAACTTCACTTATTGAGTAAGAAGAGACAAGTCCACCATCATCATCAGTGCCAGTAAACATAGACACTAATGAAAACATCTAAAGCTGGCACATAACTAAACTCCTATGTCATAAAACAATCAGCCGTAATGAGCAAATAAAACAAAATCTTAGGTAAATAAAAGAAATCAATAAAATAAATCACTGGGCAAATAAAATAAAATAATAAAATAAGCAAATAACGAAACCCCTATGTCATGAAACAATCAGCCGTAATGAGCAAATAAAACAAAATCTTAGGTAAATAAAATAAATCAATAAAAAAAAAAAAAAAAATCATTGGGCAAAAAAATAAAATAAAATAAAAAAATGAAATAAAAATAAAATTGGCAAATAAAATAGACAAATAACTAAGCCCCTATGTCATGAAACAATCAACCGTAATGAGCAAATAAAACAAAATCTTAGGTAAATAAAATAAATCAATAAAATAAATCATTGGGCAAATAAAATAAAAAATAATAAAATAAAACAAAATAGGCAAATAAAATAACATTAAATAAAAAAATTAATCAATAGACAAATAAAATAGAAAAAAAAATGAAATAAAATAGAAAAAAAATGAAATAAAATAGAATAAAATAAAATAAGACAAAATAGAAAGTAAAATAAATACCATACAATAGGCAAATAAAATAAATAAATAAATAAAATAAATAATTTTCGGTAAAATAAATAATCTTAGGTAAATAAAATAAATCAATAGAATAAATCATTGGGAAAATAAAAAAAATAAAAAATAAAATAAAATAAAATAGCATTAAACAATAAAAAAAAAAAAGAAATCAATACACAAAAAAAAATAAAAAAATGAAATAAAATAGAATAAAATAAAAAAAAAGACAAAATAGAAAGTAAAATAAATACCATACAATAGGCAAATAAAAGAAATAAATAAAATAAATAATTTTCGGTAAAATAAATAATCTTAGGTAAATAAAATAAATCAATAGAATAAATAATTGGGCAAATAAAATAATAAAAAAATAAAACAAAATGAAATAAAATTAAATAGGCAAATAAAATAACATAAAATAAAAAAATAAATCAATAGACAAAAAAAAAATAGAAAAAAAAATGAAATAAAATAAAATAGGATAAAATAGAAAGATCAGAGTAAAATAAATACAATATAATAGACAAATAAAATAAATAAATAAAATAAATAATTTAAGTAAATAAAACACAAATAAGTGCAGTGCTTTAAAAGCATGAAAAAAAGCTCTTATCAGTACCTCAATAAAGATTCAGGGTAAAGAGTCCAATAAGTGCAGATTCCAGACAAAAAAAGCTGTGGGAGATCCTCCACCGACAGCAATGCATACACTGACCCTTATCATCCGTGGTGGACCACTACATGCAGCGGACAAATATGGTTATTACAACTGCCAATCGGCAAGAACACCTGGTATCAGCAATCTTTCAAAACTCCACTTCAGATGGACCTCAAGGCATGCAGGGTTCAGGAATAGGCAAATAAACACTTCATTGTGTAGTATTAATGGTTTTCAAATTTTTTTAAATACAGCAAAAACACTCACCAAACATCAGATAAAATTTTGCATGTAAATCAGTATTACAAAGGAATGTTTTCAACAATTGAGCTGGCCGACCTCCGTGTGCGGCTCCACCCAACACGTTTCATCATACAGACGTCATCAGGGGCGAATCATTAGGCGAATAAAATAAGAAAAAAACATAACATAAAATAAATCAATAGACAAATTGCATTGAAGTCAATAGGGGGCGTTTTTGCATTGAAGTGAATAGGGCGCGATTTTGCATTGAAATCAATAGGATGCGAATTTGCATTGAAGTCAATAGGGGGCGTTTTTGCATTAAAGTGGATGGTACGCAATTTTGCTTTAAAGTCAATAGGGGGTGTTTTTGCATTGAAGTGAATGAGACACAATTTTGCATTAAAGTCAATAGGGGGTTTTTGCATTAAAGTCAATAAGACGCGATTTTGCATTGAAGTCAATAGGGGGCGTTTTTGCATTAAAGTCAATGGGACGCAATTTGATCCACGGTGCCGGTCCGCGGCCCGTGGGTTGGGGAACACTGCGTGCTCCGCGGGCCTGATTAAAAGGTCCGCCGGGCCGTAGTTTGCCCATTCCTGGGCTAGATGATTCTGTACGTCCTCCGGCCAGGATATGAGGTGCGGGCCACCCAACTTGCTGCAGCTTCTTATGCACAATGTGAGAAGCTCGCAGTGTGCGGTGAAATCAGAGGAAGTCATGTCAGTCCTGGAGAGGAACCGCTACCACTGTACAGGCCAGAGGTCAGATTTAGGGAAGGTCAGAATTATCCGTTTTACATATTTTCTATCAGAAATCCGATTTCTGAAAAAAAAAAAAAAAAGAAATCCGAATACATAAATATAAATCTACTGATCTGGAAATTGAACAGGCATCAGCATTTATTTTATTTATTTTTTGGAGCGCAGATGTGTGATGCACATGAATGGTTCCCTCAGGAACGTACCATTCTCTGATTACACGGGGTTCAGGAATTATCACTTTTTTTTTTTTTTGCTGTTGGGGGAAAAAAATACAGTATTTAACCACTAAGTGCCGGTTCACATAAATGCGATGTCAGACATCGCTTGCGATTCGCAGCGCACTGCTCTGCAAATCACATGCGATGTCTGTGCGATGCAAATTCATCCATACAGAATGTATAGCTGAATTCGCATCGCATTCAGACACAACTCGCACCGGACCCTTTTTTGCGATCCGATTCCTGTTCGAAATGACAATTCGCACTGCGACATGCGAACTGATCTGGGGGTGTCGTTAATTTTGTCTTGACACCTCCGGCGATTCGCTCATGGCAGTGTGAACTGCCTGGGAGTTGAGTGCGATGCGGGAACCCGCAGTGTATTTGAAGGATTTCCCGCATCGCATATCTATGAACCGGCACTTAACCACTTCAGCCCCGGAAGATTTTACCCCCTTCCTGACCAGGCCCTATTTTGCGATTTGGCACTGCGTTACTTTAACGGACAATTGCGAAGCTGTACCCAAATAAAATTTACGTCCTCCCCCCCCCCCACACACACAAATAGAGCTTTCTTTTGGTGATATTTGATCACCTGTGCGATTTTTATTTTTTTTGCGCTATAAACAAAAAAAGAGCACCAATTAAAAAAAAAAAAAATAATAATAATAATTTTCACATTCTGCTATATAACATTCTCAAAAAAAAAAATTTAAAAATCAAACTTTTTTAACATTTTAGGCCAATTTTTCTGCTACATATTTTTGGTTAAAAAAAAAAAATCGCAATAAGCGTATTTTGATTGGTTGGCGCAAAAGTTATCGCGTTTACAAACTACGGGAAAGATGTCATTTTTATATATTTTTTTTTTTACTAGTAATGGCGGCGATCTGCGATTTTTAGCGGGACTGCGACATTGCGGCGGACAGATCGGACCCCTAACTGACATTTTTGACACTTTTGGGGTTACCAGTGACATTACTACAGTAATCAGTGCTAAAAATATGCACTGTTACTGTAATAATGACACTGGCAGGGAAGGGGTTAATACTGTCGGTGATCAAGGGGTTAAATGTAAGCACTATTCCCTCCAATGACACCAAGAATGGGGGACCAATACTTCCAATGACACCAAGATGAGGCATTATTCCCTCCAATGATACCAACAATGGGGCCCAATTCCTCCCAATAACAACAACAACGGGTCACAATTCCTCACTATGACACCAATAATTAATGACCATTCATCCTAATGACACCAAAGATGGGGCACTATTCCTCCCCAATGACATCAACAATTGGGCCCAATGACACCAATCATAGGGGGCATTCCTCCCAATGACACCAAGATGGGGCACAATTCCTCCCAATGACACTAAAGATGGGGCACTAATTATTCCCCCCCAATGACATCAACAATGGGTCTCAATGACACCAAAGATGGGGCACTATTCCCCCAAATGACATCAACATGGGTCCCAAATGACACCAAGATGGGGCACTATTCCCCCCAATGACATCAACAATGGGGCCCAATGACACCAATGATAGGGGGACATTCCTCCCAATGACACCAACATGGGGACCAATTCCTCCCAATGACACCAAAAATGGGGCACTATTAGTCCCAATGACATCAACAATGACACCAATGATAGGGGGGGGGGGGGCATTCCTCCCAATGACACCAACAATGGGTCCCAATGACACTAAAGATGGGGCACTAATTATTCCCCCCCAATGACATCAACAATGGGTCCCAATGACACCAAAGATGGGGCACTATTCCCCCCAATGACATCAACAATGGGGCCCAATGACACCAAAGATGGGGCACTATTCCCCCCAATGACATCAACAATGGGGCCCAATGACACCAAAGGTGGGGCACTATTCCCCCCAATGACATCAACATGGGGACCAATTCCTCCCAATGACACCAAAAATGGGGCACTATTCCCCCCAATGACACCAACAATGGGGCCCAATGACACCAATGATAGGGGGACATTCCTCCCAATGACACCAACATGGTGACCAATTCCTCCCAATGACACCAAAAATGGGGCACTATTCCTCCCAATGACATCAACAATGGGTCCCAATGACACCAATGATAGGGGGGGGGGCATTCCTCCCAATGACACCAACAATGGGACCCAATGACACAAGTGATGGGGTACAAGTCCCCTCACTGACACCAAAGATGGCTCCAACTGATGCTGGGACTTTTTCTACTCCCGATGGCCACAGTCCGAGAATAGAAGAAAGAAAGCCTAAAAAAAGAAAAGGAATGCAGCCGTCACATCTAAGATTGGGTAGGCTGCAATATAAGAAATGTTTGCTTTGGGGTTTAATACGGCTTTTCCAAATAAACTGATAAAATAAATAAAGTTGGCGTTTCGTTTGTTCATCCAATGGCAGCGGAGGGTTTCCCCGATCGGCGCGGATCCTTTCCTCTCTTTCTGAGGTCCTCCAGGCTGGAGGTTTTCAAGTGTAAGAAATGCTGGTTACTTTATTCCTCTCCCCGGCAGGCGCAGGGAATTAGAAACGCTGATGCGGCAAGATTCTCCTGAAAGAGAATACGGGAGATTTGACAGCGGGTGAGGGGGGGGGGGCGCCATTACTGGCTGGTAGGGGGGAGGGGGAGAAGAGAGAGGGAGGGGGAGGGAGACAAAGAACGGGCCGCTGATCTGCGGCTTTACGCATGCAGCCGGTGCGCGGTTCCGCAAAAAACCCTCCGATGATGAAGAGCGAGGGGTGATGGGAATGCAGACAGGCTGTGCCTTCATAGGAGCGATCTGCTCTGACCCAACCAATCGGATTTCACGACTTTTCCTGACTTTTTACAGCCTTCACGCCGTGTGTTGGTGTGATGAAATGGAACCCCAACGCAATGGGTCTCTGTGCTTCTCTATACAATGCAATGATACCCCAACACCCCTTTCCAATGGAGGCGCATTGTGGCACGCTGCCAAGAACTGGTGCATGCATCATCACTGGGTCTCTGTGCTTCTCTATGCAATGCATAGACCTTACCACCAACATTCTCCTCGGGACAGCTGGGCCCTTAGGGACGCCCGGGCCCCCCTGCATGTGTATGGGCTCCCCCCCCCCAATGGCTGCCGTGGCAATGATACCCCAACACACCTTTCCAATGGAGGTCCACTGTGGCACGCGGCCAAGAACTAGTGCATGCATCATCACTGGGTCTCTGTGCTTCTCTATGCAATCCATAGACCTTACCGCCAACATTCTCCTCGGGACAGCTGGGCCCCCCTGCATGTGTATGGGCTGCCCCCCCCCAATGGCTGCCGTGGCAATGATACCCCAACACACCTTTCCAATGGAGGTCCACTGTGGCACGCTGCCAAGAACTGGTGCATGCATCATCACTGGGTCTCTGTGCTTCTCTATGCAATGCAATGATCAGGGCAGCCATCAGAAATATTGAGGCCCCTTACACAGCTTTGGGCCTGGGCTCCCTGGGGCATTACCACCAACATTCTCCTTGGGACAGCTGGGCCCTCAGGGACGCCCGGGCCCCCCTACATGTGTATGGGCTGTCCCCCCCCCCCGATGGCTCCTGTGGCAATGATACCCCAACACACCTTTCCAATGGAGATGCATTGTGGCCCTCTGCCAAGAACTGGTGCAAGCATCATTACTGGGTCTCTGGGTTTCTCTATGCAATGCAATGATACCCCAACACACCTTTCCAATAGAGGTCCACCGTGGCACGCGACCAAGAACTAGTGCATGCATCATCACTAGGTCTCTGTGCTTCTCTATGCAATGCAATGATCAGGGCAGCCATCAGAAATATTGGGGCCCCTTACACAGCTTTAGGCCTGGTGTGTAACCACCAACATTCTCCTGGAGAATGCTGGGCCCTTAGGGACGCCCGGGCCCCCTACATGTGCATGGGCTGTAAAAAATGGTGCAAGCATCACCACTGGGTCTCTGTGCTTCTCTATGCAATGCAACCAGATCATGGCTGGTGGGAGGGGCCAGCAGGCGGAAATCTTCTTACACCCATCCAAGTCTTGAATTTTAGATTTATTTTTAGCAGTAAACTCACCTTACATGCTGAATCACAGTATTACATTCGTATTATTATTGAATTCTAGTAAGTATAGCGAGAAACCTGCGGGCAAACGGTGGCGACGGCCATCTTGGTACACCCGGCACTGCTCAGCGACAAACTGATTATATAGTGAAATAGTCTATTTCAGTATATAAGGTGAGTTTACTGCTAAAATAAATGTAAAATTCAAGACTTGCACGGGTGTAAGACGATGTCCGCTGCTGCTCCGTGTTTCGTCACATTAGGAGACCTGTTGGAACGCATAGCAGCCATGTTGGAATGCATAGCGGCCATGTTGGAACTCATAGCGGCCATGTTGGAACCCATAGCGGCCATGTTGGAACGCACAGCGGCCATGTTGGAAAGCATGGCGCATGCGCAGTAGGATGTTCTAGTCCGCACATCACTTCCGGTCGCAGAATCTGATAGGTGGCGCTATTCTGATACCGGTACAACTGCGCAAGACTGGATGGAAATGTCGGAGGTCAGATTTGACAACAGGACCATATATGAACATTGGGGATCACAATCTCAGCAACAGTCCCTGAAAGGAACTGTCAGTTATCAGTACATTTGAGGATTTGCATATATTAGAATGCATCTCCACCCAGGGACCCAGATATTACCTGGTAAACGTAAGAGTGATATCATCACTGTGCTGTACATATCCTGTGAGCAGAGCTGTGGGAGGGACCAGCAGGCTCCACCTACTACAGGTAGAAATTTACAGGAGGGGCGGAGACCAAACCAGTCACTATGCATAAGAGGAGAGAGAGGAGTCAGCAGGCTCCACCTACTACAGGTAGAAAAAAAGAGGAGGGGCGAAGAAAAGACCAGCCACTCTGCACAAGGTGAGTGCAAAGCTGTGGGAGGGGCCAAGCAGGCTCCACCCACGATGAGAGAGAGGAGCTGTGGGAGGAGGCAGAAGGCTCCACCCACTACAGGTAGAAAACAAGAGGAGGGGGAGAGACCAGACCAGACACTCTGCACAAGGAGAGCGCACAAAGCAGTGGGAGGAGCCAGGCTCCACCCACTACAGGCATAAAACTACAGGAGGAGGCGGAGACAAGACCAGGCACTCTGCAAAAGAAGAGAGAGCAGAACTGTGGGAGGGGACCCAGCATGCCCCGCCCTCTTCAGGTAGAAAACTACAGGAAAGGGTGGGGACAAGACCAATCACCCTGCAGAAGGAGAGAGCAGAGCTGTGGGAGGGGCCTGCAGGCTCCACCCAATATAGAGAAAACTACAGGAGGGGGCAGAGAATAGACCAGCCACTCCGCACAAGGAGAGAGAGAGAGCGCAAAGCTGTGGGAGGGGCCCAGCAGGCTCCACCCACTATAGAGAAAACTACAGGAGGCGGCAGAGACAAGACCAGCCACAATACACAAGGAGTGAGAGAGAGAAAAGCTGTGGGAGATGCCCAACAGGCTCCACCCACTATAGAGAAAACTACAGCAGAGGGGGCGGAGACAAGACCAGTCACTCTACACAAGGAGAGAGAGCAGAGCTGTGGGAGTGGCCTATCAGGCTCCACCCACTTCAAATAGGAAACTACAGGAGGGGCGGAGACAAGATCAGTCACTCTGCACAAGGATAGAGAGCAGGGCTGTGGGAGGGGCCTATCAGGCTCCTCCCACTATAGAGAAAACTACAGCAGAGGGGGCGGAGACAAGACCAGTCACTCTACACAAGGAGAGAGAGAAGAGCTGTGGGAGGGGCCTATCAGGCTCCACCTACTACAGATGAAAAACTACAGGAGGGGGCGGAGACAAGACCAGTCACTCTGCACAAGGAGAGAGAGCAGAGCTATGGGATGGGGCCTATCAGGCTCCACCCACTACAGATAGAAAACTACAGGAGGGGGCGGAGACAAGAGACTGAATTACTGCACAGATTTGGAAGAAATACACAAAGCACGCCGAGATTCCAGAAGAAAACACAAGATGAAAGGAGTTAGACTTTATTTGCTTATCCGGGAGTTTAGCTTTATTGACTCTGTAATTGGCTCATCACATGAAGTTACAGCCCGGATACAATGTATATATTTAAAGTGACTCAATCAGAACAATCCCTCCGACGCGTTTCATTAAAGAAGTCTTTGTGCTCTTGAACTGTATTGTGAAAACAACACATCCCCTGCTTATGTCGAGTTGATAATTACGGAGGTTAATACACGGCAAGCGGCGCATAAACCGCAAATTAATTAGCCGGCTTTGAAGGCGCAAACAAAGCTTGGCGGGCGAATGTCACCTCTGATGCGCCACACTGTATCTTGTATGGAGATGAAAAGGCGCTCAGTGTTCCATAGTAAGTGCTTTATTTCTGGTTATTAAAAGGATGGATCAGGATTAGAGCATGAGCGGAGGGACGAATGGCAAACAGATCATCAGGCGGAAAGCTGATCTGCCTGCCAAAGGGTTCACATTTTTGTCCATCCAGTCCTAAGGTTTTGCACTGCTCTGCCAGGCCGCTCTGGCAAGGGATCTTTTTCTGTAACAGTTTCACTTTCACTTACAGGTCTTCCCCCCACTCTGTGACCAGGGCAGTGAAAGAATAAGCAGCAGACTTATGAGTTTTTCTCAGTCACTCTTCTCTCTAGACATGTGCGGTTCGTTTCGTTCCGAATCAAAATTTGGACACATTTTTAGTTTTTTGGAAATTCGGATGTATCCGAATTCCTGAATGACAATAGTAACGAATCCGAAATAACGAAAAAAAAAAATTTCGGGTGAAATTCGAATCAAATTCAAATTGTTTTCTAATCGAATACAAATTGTTTTTAAAATCGATTTTGAATTTTCAAAATAGAATAAATAGAATAGAAAATAAAGGAATAGAATAGAAAAGACTAGAGTAAAACAGAACAGAATACAAAATAAAAGAATAGAAAAAAAAAGAATAGCAAAGAAAGGAATATAATATAAAAATAAAAGAATAGAAAAGAATAAAATAGAGTAAAACAGAACAGAATACAAAATAAAAGAATAGAAAAAAAAAAGGATAGCAAATAAAGGAATATAATATAAAAATAAAAGAATAGAATAAAATAGAGTAAAACAGAACAGAATACAAAATAAATGAATAGAAAAAAAAAAGAATAGCAAATAAAGGAATATAATATAAAAATAAAAGAATAGAAAATAATAAAATAGAGTAAAACAGAACAGAATACAAAATAAATGAATAGAAAAAAAAGAATAGCAAATAAAGGAATATAATATAAAAATAAAAGAATAGAATAGAATAGAGTAAAACAGAAAATAATACAAAATAAATTAATGGGGAAAAAAAGGAAAGCAAATAAAGGAATATAAAAATATCGCATTTTACCTTTTATTACTACTTGTACCTGTGGTTGCTGTATTTCATTGCTTGGAACAATGTGTTTGATATGTTTGTTTATTCCTTTTCCTTTGTTGTATTATAAAAGCTTCAATTAAAAACCATTGAAAGTAAAAATAAAAGAATAGAAAAGAATAGAATAGAGTAAAACAGAACATAATACAAAATAAAATAATAGAAAAAAAAAAAGAATAGCAAATAAAGGAATATAATATAAAAATAAAAGAATAGAATAGAGTAAAACAGAAAAGAATACAAAATAAATTAATGGGAAAAATAGGAAAGCAAATAAAGGAATATATTATAAAAATAAAAGAATCGAATATAATAGAATAGAATAGAAAATAAAGGAATAAAAGAGAAAAGAATAGAGTAAAACAGAACAGAATACAAAATAAAAGAATAGAAAAAAAAAAGCAAATAAAGGAATATACTAGAAAATAAAAGAATATAGTAGAAAAGAATAGAGTAAAACAGAACTAAATAGAATATTAAAAAATGTAATAGAAAACAAAGGAATAGAATAGAATAAAATAGAAGGAATATAACCATCTTCTGAAATTTGAATTTCAAATAGAATACATTTGAATAGAATAGAAAAGAATACAATAGAAAAAAACCAATAGAATAGAATAAAATAGATAGAATATAACCTTCATCCGAAATTCGATTTTCAATATTATATTATTCCTCCTGCTGACACCAATGATAGGGCATTATTCCTCCCACTGACACCAATGATGGGGCACTATTCCTCCCACTGACACCAATGATGGGACACTATTCCTCCCACTGACACCAATGATGGGACACTATTCCTCCCACTGACACCAATGATGGGGCACTATTCCTCCCACTGACACCAATGATGGGACACTATTCCTCCCACTGACACCAATGATGGGGCACTATTCCTCCCACTGACACCAATGATGGGCACTATTCCCCTCACTGACACCAATTGGGCACCATGATGGGGTTCTCTTCCAGTAAACTGCCCCTTTGTTTAGAGACCTCTGCCATAGACAAACAGACATCTGTGCCAGGTCCTGTACACTCCCGGCATCTCTTGGTTGCGCTACGTTGGCAAGGATTCAGGAAACAAAAAATTAAAAATAAAAAAAATATTTTATATTGTTTGAAAAACAAAAAATTCCAATTGCATAAGAGGGGATGGGGGAGGGGGCTTATTCCCAGGTGAAGGACCGCTTTAATGCGTTTCCTTGTCCTCTATCATACATGGAGCTCTGGCAGGCCAATCCTCCGGTCAATCACTAATGGTTATTACTGGAATCCTCACAGAGACGTCTCTCTATTCCTGACTATCATCTTCCCATGGGATTGCAGATTCCAATATATTATATATTACAGGTACTTATATAGCGCCATCAATTTACACCGCGTTTACATATAGTATCTCACAAAAGTGAGTACACCCCTCACATTTTTGTAAATATTTTATTCTATCCTTTTCATGTGACAACACTGAAGAAATGACACTTTGCTACAATGTAAAGTAGTGAGTGTACAGCTTGTATAACAGTGTAAATCTGCTGTCCCCTCAAAATAACTCAACACACAGCCATTAATGTCTAAACCACTGGCAATAAAAGTGAGTACACCCCTAAGTGTAAATGTCCAAATTGGGCCCAATTAGTCATTTTCCCTCTATGGTGTCATGTGACTCCTTAGTGTTACAAGGTCTCAGGTGTGAATGGGGAGCAGGTGTGTTAAATTTGGTGTTATCGCTCTCACTCTCTCATACTGGTCATTGGAAGTTCAACATGGCACCTACTTACTTCTGTGTATTGTACTTCTGTGATGTATTTTTGTTACAGGTTGCTGGCTGGGAGAAATGTTGGCTGCTGCAAAGGGTTAGTGCAAACACAACACACATAGAACATACATATGAAAAGTCCAGAGACGCAACACGTCAGGCGGGCAGTACGTTGTGACATCATCACGGGGCTTATGGGCGGGGCTTATGCACCGTCTTTAATTTCGCTTGCCATGCTTTAAAAGGAAGACAATTGTATGTACATCCTAAAATGCCTAAAAAGTTGCATTTAGATCCCAGCAAACAAGGGCTAGGTTTGGTGTCACCTGTTGCGTTAAAAATGGTTTCACCCACACCAACCCCTGCAAGTTTGGTAAAACATGGTGTCACGCTTACCAACCCACCTCCCCTGGTTCGGCAAAACATGGTGTCACCCCCACCCCCTGGTTCGGTAAAACATGGTGTCACCCCTTACCCAGCCCCAGTCCGGTTTGGTAAAACATGGTGTCACCCTTAAACCCCCCCCCAGGAGCCCCTCAGCCTCTTCTCCTAGGCGCCCTGTTGGTTGCTGGCCCTCTGATGTCATCAAGAACAATGCAGGGCCAGTAGCCCTACATTGGGCATGGCGATGCCGAGGGACAACCAACAACCCTGAGTTGTGAGTGAGAAAAACAAAGCGCCACCTGCTGGGGGAGCAAGGGATAAGGTAAGTCCTTTTTTTACTGGTACCTAAGCATTTCATCTTTGCCGCGTAGGGGGAGCCCTCCTGCAAGGGAACTTTTTTTTGTTTCCAGCTTTAAAAAAAAAAGCATGACCATTTTTTTCTAATGCAACAAACTGAAACCCACCTCTGTGTTTTACAACGCATGTGCCTTACTATGCTGGGGTGCCATTGGCACTGCAATCCATTAATATTGCCATACAAGCGTGTGAATGGGCCCTCCTCAATCAGCTAAATACATTCTGGGTACATCAAGCTAAAGATATGCAGAGCCTTACAATTTGTTTTTGTGAAAAAAAGCAGCCACAGCCTGAGTAGAAAAGCCTGTCCCCTGCCAACATGTTGCTGAGAAGGACTCTTGCTCTCCTATCTTCCCACCTAAGGGAAAACTCTCAGGAGATAGAGTATGGGTGTCAAATTTAATTGTGGGCCGCATCAGCATTAGGGTTGTCCTCAAAGGGCCGGTTGTATCTGTAAGACTATGTATCTACTTAGATACCTTGGAGTACGCAGTGTACAGAGTGTAGAGTTCACAAGTACGCTACATACAGATTACAGAGTTCAGGGTTGCGCTGTGTACAGACTGCAGGGTTGAGGAGTGTATGACATACAGAGTGCAGGTTTTATGGGTGCGCTATGTACAGAATGCAGAGATAAGAAGTACGGGGCATGCATAGAGTGCCCCCCACCCCTCAAAAATCTTCCTTACATCTCATCGGCCTGGCTCTAGTACCTCCCAGCAGCATAGGTGGCTCTGCGTCTCTCTCTCTTACTTACACGGGGATCATTGGTTAGCACTGCTGTGCCCCACCTTGAGTGCATCCAGGGTAGGCAGGGATCTGCAAGAGCCAAAGCTGAAAAAAAGCCCTGGGTGCGAGGGCCACATGAAATGGCCTGGTGGGCCAGATTCGGACCGTGAGCATCAAATGCCACTTTTCCACTGCAAGTACCGGCTCGTACCGGCTCGGCTCTACTTGGCCCTGCTTGGCCCGGTTTGCTTTTCCACTGCTGGTACGCATGGTATAGTGTCGGAACGGTTCGGTACGGTACGGTATAGGTAGTACTAAAGTTAAGTGGGTGGGATAACAACGGGGTGGGTGGGATTCTCTGACCAATCAGTGGCTATTAGTGACTGCATGCAAAGGATTGTGGGATATGGTACCAGTTTGGTACCTGTTGGAACCACAATCGAGTAGGTACTGTTTTTTCAGAGCCGTACCGTACCGTACCGTTCGGTTCCATGCAGTGGAAAAGCAAACCTATACCGTACCGTACCGAACCGTTCCGACCCTATACCATGCGTACCAGCAGTGGAAAAGCACAAAAGCGTGCCGAACCGGTACGGTTCCATGCAGTGGAAAAGCGCCAAAAGAGTACATATTTGCACACTATGGTCTTTGCACTGACCAACTTCCTAGGCGGACTCCCACCAGAATACATACTCACCGGCCACTTTTTTTAGGTACATCTTGCTAGTATGGGGTTGGACCCTGTGACAAAACCAGCAATTCAGACATATAACAGACATATAACAGACATATAACCTGTGTGGGGGGTATGTGCTGGGGGACCATGGAAGTAGTGGTGCTTTGGACTCAAATCCATGTCACCCCAAGATACAGACTCAGACTGGGATCAATGTTACAGGTCTAAAGCTGCCTGTTGCAGGAGAGGACTTCTCCACACATTGAGAGACTAAAGAGATGCTAATGACGTCTACTGGGGGGATGTGTATTGACTGTTATAATAAGGTGTGTTGAAAATGGAGATGGGCAGTCTGAGAGCCTATGTCTTCTGCTTTCATCTGTTTAGAGGTGAAGAGTGTTCACACTTCTAGGAATGCGTATTCGACTATGTTTGGGCTGATTGTTTGTGGAGTCAGTTATGATAATGCTAATCCTGTCTGAGCCTGCAATGTCATTCACCTGTGTCTGTCCAGATGGCCAGGTATGTTAATTATGTTCTGTATACAATACATTTGCATGATGTTATAAAGCACCTAAAACTGTATGTATTGGAAGTGAGTTGTTGAATAAAGTGTCTTTTGTTTTACCCTTCATCGAGCTTAGGCTGATGTTTGGTAGGGAATTGAGGGGCCAGGTCACTGCATCACGTGAGATTCTGGAGACCTAAGACAGAAATACTTGGTCCAAGTATTGTGGATCTTTTACAGACTCCTTTTGCCATCATTCTCCCTGGCATAGATTTAACAAGGTGTTGGGAACATTCCTCAGAGATTTTGCTCCCTTGTGACATGATGGCATCACGCAGTTGCTGCAGATTTGTCGGGTGCACATCCCATTCCACCACTTCCCAAAGGCGCTCTATTGGATGAGATGTGGTGAGTGTGGAGGCCATTGGAGTACAGTGACCTCATTGTCATGTTGAAGAAACCAGTGGTGAGATGATTGGAGCTTTGTGACCTGGTGCATTATCCTGCTGGAAGGAGCCATCAGAAGATGGGGACACTGTAGTCATAAAAGGGATGGACATGGTCAGCAACAATATCCAGGTAGACCGTGGCGCTTAAACCATGCTCAATTGGTACTAAGGGGACCAAAGTGTGCCAAGAAAATCTCCCCCACACCATTACACCACCAGCCTGAACCGTTGATACAAGGCAGGATTGATCCATGCTTTCATGTTGTTTATGCCAAATTCTAAACCCTACTATCTGAATGTCGCAGTTGAAACCCAGACTCATCAGACCAGGCAACGTTTTTCTAATCTTCTATTGTCCAATTTTGGCGATCCTGTGTAAATTGTAGCTTCAGTTTCCTGTTCTTAGCTGACAGGAGTGGCACTCGGTTTGCTCTTCTACTGCTGTAGCCCAAGGTTCGATGTGTTGTGCGTTCAGTGATGGTATTCTGCATACCTTGGTTGTAACGAGTTATTTGAGTTACTGTTACCTTTCTATCATCTCGAAAAACAATCTGCCCATTCTCCTCTGGCATCAACAAGGCATTTTCCTCCACACAACTGCCACTCACTGGATATTTTTTCTTTTTCCCACCATTCTCTGTAAACCCGAGAGATGGTTGTGTGTGAAAATCCCAGGAGATCAGCAGCATTGAGATGTAACAAAGACAAGACATTTTCTTTATTATACACAAAGCTTTAGGAAACTAAAAGCATTTGCAAGGTGCTGCCATGGAGGAGTTAAGATTTAAGCCGATCCATTAAGGGATGTCTTCCTCAAGTTGTGAATTCTCAGCCAGGCAAAACTTCCATTAAAAGGCTGTTGGTTGAGAAGGGCTGCTTGAGCCAGAGGGGCCCTTAGACGCTGCCTCAGCACACAGCTCCTTCCCATTACACACTAGAATATTATTTAGTGCTGAACATCCGCTTTTTTCCACCAACCGTATATAAGTCTGCACACCCTATATATCATTTATATTCAAGGCACAATATTAAAGGTGCTAACACCAAAAATGAAGACTCCATTAAAAGGTCCCAAAATCAACCAATATTTGATTGTTTAAAGCTAGCACACCGCTAGGGCAATAAGGTTTTTAGCTGTACATTTTTACAAAGCTTACAGTACAATACATGATTATGACAGGCCAAGTCAGCAATCCAAGGACATATCTGCACCACCAGGTAGCTAATATGGGCACCATGTATATTACATAGTGACTGGAAAGTTTACAAGTTCCACATCTAGAGAAATAACAAGATGTGCAGATTATAGATTACAGAAATATACCGCCTGAGGTCTTCTACTGAGTGCCTGGGGTCTTCTTCTGAGTGCCTGGGTTTTCTACTGAGTGCCCGGGGTCTTCAATTGAGTGCCCCAGGTCTTCTACTGAAAGCCACAGGTGTTCTACTGAGAGTCTCAGGTCTGCTTTTGAGTTCCTGGGATCTTCTACTGAGTGCCCAGAGTCTTCTACTGAGTGCCTGGGTTTTCATTTGAGTTCCTAGGGTCTTCTACTGAGAGCCACAGGTCTAATGAGTGCCTGGGGTCTTCTACTGCGTGCCTTGAAGCTTCTACTGAGTGCCTGGGTCTTCTGTTGAATGCCTTAGGTCTTCTATTGAGAGATCCAGGTCTTCTTCTGGAAGCCCAGGGTCTTCAACTGAGTATATGGGTCATCCATTGAGTTTCTTGGGTCTTCTACTGAGAGCCACAGGTCTTCTACTGAGTGTCTGGATCTTCTACTGAGTGCTCCAGGTCTTCTACTGAGTGTCAGGGGTCTTCTACTGAGTGCCTTGAAGCTTCTACTGAGTGCCGGGTCTTCTATTGAGTGCCTTAGGTCTTCTATTGAGTGCCTTGAAGCTTCTACTGAGTGCCGGGTCTTCTATTGAGTGCCTTAGGTCTTCTATTGAGTGCCTTGACGCTTCTACTGAGTGCCTGGGTCTTCTGTTGAATGCCTTAGGTCTTCTATTGAGAGATTCAGGTCTTCTTCTGGAAGCCCGGGGTCTTTAACCGAGTATCTGGGTCATCCGTTGAGTTCCTTGGGTCTTCTACTGAGAGCCACAGGTCTTCTACTGAGTGTCTGGATCTTCTACTGAGTGCTCCAGGTCTTCTACTGAGTGTCAGGGGTCTTCTACTGAGTGCCTTGAAGCTTCTACTGAGTGCCGGGTCTTCTATTGAGTGCCTTAGGTCTTCTACTGCGTGCCTTGAAGCTTCTACTGAGTGCCTGGGTCTTCTGTTGAATGCCTTAGGTCTTCTATTGAGAGATCCAGGTCTTCTTCTGGAAGCCCGGGGTCTTTAACTTGAGTATCTGGGTCATCCGTTGAGTTCCTTGGGTCTTCTACTGAGAGCCACAGGTCTTCTACTGAGTGCCCAGGGTCTTCTTCTGAGTGTCTGGATCTTCTACTGAGTGCCCGGGGTCTTCTACTGAGTGTTTGGATCTTCTACTAAGTGTCTGGATCTTCTACTGAGTGCTCCAGGTCTTCTACTGAGTGCCCGGGCCTTCTACTGAGTGCTCCAGGTCGGGTTGAGGTCAGGACTGTCCAGGTTGGTCAAGTTCCTCCACCCCAAACTCGCTCATAGGTATGGGCTCTGTGTTTGAGTCGAATGTAAGTTCGACTAGAACATCAGCTGTTCGTGTGTTCGCAGAGCACACCCACTCATCCATGTCTTTATGGAGCTTGCTTTGTGCACTGGTCCAAATCATTTGGTGGAGGGGGGGATTATGGTGTGGGGTTGTTTTTCAGGGGTTAGGTTTGACCCCTTAGTTCCAGTGAGAGGAACTCTTAAGGCGTCAGCATACCAAGACATTTTGGACAATTTCATGCTCCCAACTTTGTGGGAAGAGTTTGGGGATGGCCCCTTCCTGTTCCAACATGACTGCACACCAATGCACAAAGCCTGAAATTGTCCAAAATGTCTTGGTATGCTGACGCCTTAAGAGTTCCCTTCACTGGAACTAAGGGTCCAAGCCCAACCCCTGAAAAACAACCCCACACAATAACCCACCAAAGGATTTGGACCAGTGCGCATAGCAAGGTCCATCCATATAGACATGGATGAGCGAGTTTGGGGTGGAGGAACTTGACTGAGTCCTGACCTCAACCCGGCAGAACACCTTTGGGATGAATTAGAGCGGAGACTGCGAGCCAGACCTTCTCTCCAACATCAGTGCCTGACCTCACAAATGCGCTTCTGGAAGAATGGTCAAACATTCCCATAGACACTCCTAAACCTTGTGGACAGCCTTCCCAGAAGAGTTGAAGCTGTTATAGCTGCAAGGAGTGGGCCAACTCAATATTGAACCCTACAGACTAAGACTGGGATGCCATTAAAGTTCATGTGCGTGTAACTATATAGTGTATATAGTGGAATATATGATTATAGGTAATAATTTATAATCATGTATGCTGGGTGAAAACTGATATAGGAAATTCATGTGTCGGTTTAGCCCCACTTTAATGCCGGTAGCCCCTGCAATAGTAGACGTTGTAGCCGGTCCCGGTTATCATGCCACTAGATGTTGGCTGTACATGGGCCCCTGGCTTCAGCTCGGTGACGTCCTCCTTGTCCGTAGACTCGAAGCTCTGATCTTGCTGTAAAGCACACGATGACTCCACGCTGTTTAATTATTTAGGATCTGGGGAGGGCGGCAGGATGTAGCTGAGCAGTAAACAATCTATGGAAGGCACCATGAAACGCATGCAAGGCTTGCAGGATTGCGGGTGCCTTATCCACATGATTTTTAATCATTTATCCATGATTTTAAAGGTCCGACATCGGAATATCTGTAATCAGTACATATTGTGAGTTATTTTTTTACAGTTTGTCTAAAATTTGAATTTTTTTTTTTTTTTGTTCTGAATGATGCCTGAACAAAGAGGGCGCCATCCTTCTGGAGAGAAAGGCAGATTAAAGTGGTTGTAAACCTCAGACATGAAATATGAACAAAGCATATCCCTCTATAGTGTGCACTTGTCTCAATCCAGAGCACTAGGTGCCATTTCTCTCTGCTGCCTCCTTCCTCTGCTATCTGCATGAGTCACTTCTTGCATGTTTTCCTGGCATTAAGGTGACAGAAGAGGGAGCTCCAGCACATAGCCTGTGATTGACAGCCTCAGCTCTGTTCCTATGTGCTGTGTGAAGGTGAAACGGGAGGGAGCTCCAGCACACAGCCTGTGATTGACAGCCTCAGCTCTGTTCCTGTGTGCTGTGTGAAGGTGAAACGGGAGGGAGCTCCAGCACACAGCCTGTGATTGACAGCCTCGGCTCTGTTCCTGTGTGCTGTTTAAAGGTGACAGGGGAAGAAGTTCCAGCACACAGCCTGTGAATGACAGCCTCGGCTCTGTTCCTGTGTGCTGTTTAAAGGTGACAGGGGAAGAAGCTCCAGCACACAGCCTGTGATTGACAGCCTCGGCTCTGTTCCTGTGTGCTGTTTAAAGGTGACAGGGGAAGAAGCTCCAGCACACAGCCTGTGAATGACAGCCTCGGCTCTGTTCCTGTGTGCTGTTTAAAGGTGACAGGGGAAGAAGCTCCAGCACACAGCCTGTGATTGACAGCCTCGGCTCTGTTCCTGTGTGCTGTTTAAAGGTGACAGGGGAAGAAGCTCCAGCACACAGCCTGTGATTGACAGCCTCGGCTCTGTTCCTGTATGCTCTGTGAAGATGACAGGGGAAGGAGCTCCAGCACACAGCCTGTGATTGACAGCCTCTGCTCTGTTCCTGTGTGCTGTGTAAAGGTGACAGCAGAGGGATCTCCAGCACACAGCCTGTGATTGACAGCCTCGGCTCTATTCCTGTGTGCTGTGTGAAGATGACAGGGGAAGAAGTTCCAGCACACAGCCTGTGATTGACAGCCTCGGCTCTGTTCCTGTGTGCTGTGTAAAGGTGACAGCAGAGGGATCTCCAGCACACAGCCTGTGATTGACAGCCTCGGCTCTATTCCTGTATGCTCTGTGAAGATGACAGGGGAAGAAGTTCCAGCACACAGCCTGTGAATGACAGCCTCAGCTCTGTTCCTGTGTGCTGTGTTATAAGGGGGTCTCTTCCCTCCAATCAGCTCTCACTGAGCGCTAAAGAGTGTTTCTCTCTGTTGCCTCCTTCCACTGCTATCTGCATGAGTCACTTTTGGAAAGCTATCCTGACACCAAGAGAAAAATTGGGAAAAGGGAGGGAGCTTAAGCACACAGCTTGTGATTGACAGCCTCGGCTCTGTTCCTGTGTGCTGTGTGAAAGAGGGGCGTGTCCCTTCCCTCCAATCAGCTCCCAATGATCTCTTCAGAGTGTGACTTCAGCTCCCCGCCCCTGCTTTCTGAAAGTTCAGACAAGTTGTATAAATTCTGCACTGTAAACGGCTGCAGAGAACACTGCAGATAAACAAGTACAACTTACGTAGGAGGATTTTTTTTTTTTTATCTCTGTGTATCACCTGAGGCCAGTCACTTGTATGTCAGGTTTAACAACCACTTTAACTGTTTCCCGCCTGTGTCACTGTAAAATGATGGATGGGCGGGAACCCTGTTGTTCTGGGAGGACGTCCTCCCAACAATGGGCAGCACCATGGAATGAAAAACATTTTTTTTTTTCTTAATTTTCCAAAAATTGTGACAGAAAAATTTACAACTTCAAAAAAGGTGCCATGCCTCTTACTACATACCTCAGACAAAAAATAAAAAAATAAATAAAATAAAAAAAACCCAGTGGTGATAAAATACCACCAAAAGAAAGCTTTATTTGTATGAATAACAATTTCATTTGGGTACAATGTTGTAGTGACCGTGCAATTGTCATTCAAAGGGTGACGGCACTGAAAGCAGAAAATTGGCCTGAGCAGGAAGGGGGTAAAAGTGCCCGGTATTAACCACTTGCCCACTACCCGCTGCATATACTGTATATACTGCGGCAAGCTGGCTCAGCTACGTGAATCGCCATACCTGTACGGTGAACTGCGGGAGAGCTCCACAGGGCTGGCGGCCGCAATCGCGGATAGAGAACACTGGTCAGTTGTTGTAAACACGGCCAACCGTTCTTCTCCCTGGAATGATCACAGAGCGCCTGTGATCCTATATAGGAACACAGGTCTCTGTGTTCATGTCACAAGTCCCTCTCTCATACAGTTAGAAAACACCCCCTAGGCTCACATTTTATCGTTTGATCGCCCCTGGGTTTACCCCTTCCCTGCCAGTGTTATTATTACAGTAACAGTGCATATTTTTAGCACTGATTACTGTAGTAATGTCACTGGTCCCCTCAAAAGTGTCAAAAATGTCAGTTAGGGGTCCGATCTGTCCGCCGCAATGTCGCAGTCCCGCTAAAAATCGCAGATTGCTGCCATTAATAGTAAAAAAAAAATAAAATAAAAATGAAATAAATCTTTCCCCTAGTTTGGAGACGAGATAACTTTCATGCAAACCAATCAAAATACACTTATTGGGATTTTTTTTTTTACCAAAAATATGTAGCAGAATACAAATTGGTCTAAAATTATTTAAAAAAATTTTTTTTAATTTTTTTTTTTTTTGGGAATGTTTTATAGTAGAAAGTGAAAAATATATACAGTATATGTTTTTTTTTTTTTTTTTCAGAATTGTCACAATTTTTCTTTATAGCGCAAAAAATAAAAATCACACAAGTGATCAAATACCACCAAAAGAAAGCTCTACTTGTGGGGGGGGGAAGTACATCATTTTTTTTTTTTTTTTTTTTTTTAGCAAAGATATGTAGCAGAAAACAAATTGGCCTAAAATGTTAAAAAGTTTTGATTTTTAATTTTTTTTTGGGGAATGTTATATAGCAGAATGTGAAAAATATTGATTTTTTTTTCAGAATTGTCGCTCTTTTTTTGTTTATAGCGCAAAAAATAAAAATCGCACAGGTGATCAAATACCACCAAAAGAAAGCTCTATTTGTGGGGGGAAAAATACATCCGTTTTATTCTGGTACAGCATCGCACGACCGCGCAATTGTCCGTTAAATTAACGCAGTGCCGAATCGCAAAAAATGGCCTGGTCATTAAGGGGGGAAATCCTTCTGGTCCAGAAGTGATTAAAGTGGGTAAGGCATTGTCGGGGGGGGGGGGGGGGGTGTACTGTGATCTCTGTGGGAGGTAATAAATATCCAGAAGTGTTACACTGATACATTATTTAGTTGCACTTACTAAAAAAAAAAAATATATATATATATATATATACAGTAATCCCCCGCTCCATCGCGGTTCAGTTTTTGCGGTCCCGTTATATTGCGTTTTTTTTTTTTTTGTAATGTTATTTTACTATATAAATCATTAAAAATGAAATATTTTTGTGTTTTCCATAGCTCTTGCTATGTCTCTCAGTATCTTTTATGTGTTTAAATGAGTTTCTATTGTTTTAAAGGTGTGTTTAAAGACCTTAAAATGCTTTTACACGTACAGTGACAGTAAAATAAACATGCCTACAATGCATTTTAATAGGGTTTTTCTATTTCGCGGATTTTCACTTTTCGCGGCTGGGTCCGGAACGTAACCCCCGCAATGGAGGGGGGTTTACTGTGTATATATATATATATATATATATATATATATATATATATATATCTGATGACAGGTCCACTTTAACTGTGATACCGGGTATAATATAGAAACTGCGTGTGATTCGCTGTTGTGGACCTGTACTTGAATGCTATTTGTAACCCCTCCCTTTCTGTCTCTTGTCCTCTAGCGCCCCCCTGCTGGTCAGGCTGTGTAGAGGTAGAATCGGAAACAGAAGCCGTGGTAGGCCATGAATTTAAGATCCGGTGCATCTCCTGTAAGAAGAGGGGGGAGACGTCCGCCAAAACCTTCACCGAGTGGTTCTTCAAAGGGAAGGACATGGAAGCTTTTGACCAGGTGAGCTCATGCCGGTAACGGAATAACATCTATTTTTTTTTTTTTTTTATAACAACATAAACCTCTTGCTGACCACGTAAGGCGTGGTGGGGGGTTGGCAGAACTGGCTTCTGATCATGTGAAGATCGTGACAGCCAATCATAGTGGTCATGTGATTGGGAAGCCCAAACTCCACCCCCCCCCCCCCCCTTTAAGATACTGTGGGTGAACAGGAAGGGGTTAAAGTATATGCTTGGGAAAAATGTAAAAAATATTTAAAAAATATATAAAAAAAAAAAAAAAATAAGAAAAACAGTCCAATTATTTAATGAGTTTTTGCCTAATGTTTTTTTTTTTTTTTTTTTAAATGTGAAAAATAGGTTTAAAAAATGTTTTAAAAAAAATCCGTTTAACTATTTACTAAGGAATGAAAGTATATGCCTAGGTATTTTTTTAAAAAAGTATATGCCTAGGAATTTTTTAAAAAAATATTTCTAAAATATATTTAAAAAAAAAAAGGCAGTTTATGTTTATGATTAGGAAGTCCATCCTTGACACCCCCTGCCTTAAGATCCTGTGTGCAGGCAGGAAGGGTATAAAGTATAAGTCTGGAAAAACATTTTTTTAAATATTAAAAAAAAAATTCATTATTTATTAAGGGGTTTAAGGAAATGTTTGGGAAAAATGTATTAAAATATTTTTAAAATATATTATTAAAAAAAAAAAAAGCAGTTTATGTCCATGATTAGGAAGTCCATCTTCCACCACCAAACCCCCCTACCCCCCATCCCCCCCCCCCACACCCATCACCTGCCTTTAGACTCTTTGGGTGAGCAGGAAGGGGCTAAGTATATGCATAGCTAATTCTTTTTTAAATATTTACAAAATATATATATATATATATATATATATATATATATATATATATATATATATATATATATATATATATATATATATATATATAAAGGCAGTTTATGTCACGTGATTAGGAAGTCCATCCTTGACACCCCCCTGCCTTAAGATCCTGTGTGCAGGCAGGAAGGGTATAAAGTATAAGTCTGGAAAAACTTTTTTTTTAATATTAAAAAAAAAAAAGAAAATTCTTTTTTTATTAAGGTGTTTAAGGAAATGTTTGGGAAAAATGTATTAAAATATATTATTAAAAAAAAAAAAGCAGTTTATGACACGTGATTGGGAAGTCCATTCTTTACACCCCCTTGACTTAAGATCCTGTGTAAAGTATACGTCTGGAAAAACATTTTTTTAAGTATTAAAAAAAAAAAAAAAAGTTTAATTATTTATTAAGGAAATGCTTGGGGAATATAGTATTAAAATATTTTTTAAATATATTTAAAAAAAAAAAGCAGTTTATGTCACATTATTGGGAAGTCCATCTTCCACCACCAAACCCCCCTACCCCCTCCCCCCTCCACCCACCACCTGCCTTAAGACTCTTTGGGTGAGCAGGAAGGGGGTAAGTATATGCAGAGCAAATTCTTATTTTTTTTATTGCATATTGTGGGAATCTCAGGGCTGCTGTTAGAAATCACGGGCCCTGTGCAGCCCACCCCCCCCCCTCCCCGTGTGCCCCCTTTTCACTGTGCCATCCCTCCCCCCCCCCTCAAAATCAGGGACAGTCCTTCGAAATCAGGGACAGTCCCCCGAAATCAGAGGCAGTCCCCCGAAATCAGAGACCATCCCCAGAAATCAGTGACAGTCCCTCTAAATCAGGGACAGTCCTTCGAAATCAAGGACAGTCCCCCGAAATCAGAGACAGTCCCCTGAAATCAGAGACAGTCCCCTGAAATCAGACACAGTCCCCTGAAATCAGAGACCGTCCCCAGAAATCAGTGACAGTCCCTCTAAATCAGGGACAGTCCTTCAAAATCAAGGACAGTCCCCCGAAATCAGAGACAGTCCCCTGAAATCAGAGACAGTCCCCTGAAATCAGAGACCGTCCCCAGAAATCAGGGACAGTCCCTCTAAATCAGGGACAGTCCTTCGAAATCAGGGATAGTCCTTCGAAATCAGGAACAGTCCCCCGAAATCAGAGACAGTCCCCTGAAATCAGGGACCGTCCCCAGAAATCAGGCACAGTCCCCCGAAATCAGAGACCGTCCCCAGAAATCAGGGACAGTCCCCCGAAATCAGAGACAGTCCCCAGAAATCAGGGACATTCCCCTGAAATCAGGGACCGTCCCCAGAAATCAGGCACAGTCCCCCGAAATCAGAGACCGTCCCCAGAAATCAGGGACAGTCCCCCGAAATCAGAGACAGTCCCCAGAAATCAGGGACATTCCCCTGAAATCAGAGACCGTCCCCAGAAATCAGGGACAGTCCCTCTAAATCAGGGACAGTCTCCTGAAATCAGGCACAGTCCCCCGAAATCAGAGACCGTCCCCAGAAATCAGGGACAGTCCCCCGAAATCAGAGACAGTCCCCAGAAATCAGGGACATTCCCCTGAAATCAGAGACCGTCCCCAGAAATCAGGGACAGTCCCTCTAAATCAGGGACAGTCTCCTGAAATCAGGGACAGTCCTTCGAAATCAGGGACAGTCCTTCGAAATCAGGGACAGTCCCTCCAAATTGGGGACAGTTGGGAGCTATGGAGAAGCAGTTGCAGGAAAGATGCCCTGTGTCTGTGTCTGCGTCTCTCCCAACAGCAGCTGAAAGGGAGAAACAGGAGAGGGAAAACTGGCTTTCAGCTGCTGCAGAGAGCAGCACAGGGCTTTCTTCTGTAATTGCCCGACCACACAGATTTCCCCTCCGGTTGCCCCCCCCCCCCCCCGGTGTGCCCGGGCCCCCTACAGGAGGAATGGTTCCCCCCCTCCCCATCATGGTGAAGCTCACAGTGTGCGGTGAAATCAGAAGAAGCCATTTCAGTACCAGAGAGGAGCGGGTAGAACTGTGCAGGACGGAAGGGAAGGCCGGAGTTCCCCTTTAAGGAAGGGTCTGGGGATTATCCATGCAGAGATGAGAAGCTCCGACACTTCTCTTCTCCATAGCCGACAGCCGTACAGAACTTCAAAGGTATTCTGTCAGCTGCGCGCTCCTCGCAAACCCTGACAGATTATCGCACGCGCGTGAGACGCATAAATATTCCAACACTTGTTTTATTATTTGATAAATCTATTAATAACGCTCGCTGCTATGGAGGGGGAGGGGGCCATCACCGCCGAGAAATTCCCAGAAAATTTGGCCCTTTTATTGGCAAATCTGCATTGCCAAAGAGCATAGAGAGAGATTTCCCCTCACTTCCTGTCCCAGTGACACCAGGATAATAAATAAGAAGGTATGGGTGTCACCGGGGCAGGAAGAATGAGAAGGTATGGGTGTCACCGGGGCAGGAAGAATGAGAAGGTATGGATATCACCGGGGCAGGAAGAATGAGAAGGTATGGATATCACCGGGGCAGGAAGAATGAGAAGGTATGGGTGTCACCGGGGCAGGAAGAATGAGAAGGTATGGGTGTCACCAGAGCAGGAAGAATGAGAAGGTATGGGTGTCACCGGAGCAGGAAGAATGAGAAGGTATGGGTGTCACCGGGGCAGGAAGAATGAGAAGGTATGGGTGTCACCGGGGAAGGAAGAATGAGAAGGTATGGGTGTCACCGGAGCAGGAAGAATGAGAAGGTATGGGTGTCACCGGGGCAGGAAGAATGAGAAGGTATGGGTGTCACGGGGCAGGAAGAATGAGAAGGTATGGGTGTCACCGGAGCAGGAAGAATGAGAAGGTATGGGTGTCACGGGGCAGGAAGAATGAGAAGGTATGGGTGTCATCGGAGCAGGGAGAATGAGAAGGTATGGGTGTCACCGGAGCAGGAAGAATGAGAAGGTATGGGTGTCACCGGGGCAGGAAGAATGAGAAGGTATGGGTGTCACCTGAGCAGGAAGAATGAGAAGGTATGAGTGTCACCGGAGCAGGAAGAATGAGAAGGTATGGGTGTCACCGGAGCAGGAAGAATGAGAAGGTATGAGTGTCACCGGAGCAGGAAGAATGAGAAGGTATGGGTGTCATCGGAGCAGGAAGAATGAGAAGGTATGAGTGTCACCGGAGCAGGAAGAATGAGAAGGTATGGGTGTCACCGGGGCAGGAAGAATGAGAAGGTATGGGTGTCACTGGGGCAGGAAGAATGAGAAGGTATGGGTGTCACTGGGGCAGGAAGAATGAGAAGGTATGGGTGTCACCGGGGCAGGAAGAATGAGAAGGTATGGGTGTCACCGGGGCAGGAAGAATGAGAAGATATGGGTGTCACTGGGGCAGGAAGAATGAGAAGGTATGGGTGTCACCGGAGCAGGAAGAATGAGAAGGTATGGGTGTCACCGGAGCAGGAAGAATGAGAAGGTATGGGTGTCACCGGAGCAGGAAGAATGAGAAGGTATGGGTGTCACCGGGGCAGGAAGAATGAGAAGGTATGGGTGTCACCGGGGAAGGAAGAATGAGAAGGTATGGGTGTCACCGGAGCAGGAAGAATGAGAAGGTATGGGTGTCACCGGGGCAGGAAGAATGAGAAGGTATGGGTGTCACGGGGCAGGAAGAATGAGAAGGTATGGGTGTCACCGGAGCAGGAAGAATGAGAAGGTATGGGTGTCACCGGGGCAGGAAGAATGAGAAGGTATGGGTGTCACGGGGCAGGAAGAATGAGAAGGTATGGGTGTCATCGGAGCAGGGAGAATGAGAAGGTATGGGTGTCACCGGAGCAGGAAGAATGAGAAGGTATGGGTGTCACCGGGGCAGGAAGAATGAGAAGGTATGGGTGTCACCTGAGCAGGAAGAATGAGAAGGTATGAGTGTCACCGGAGCAGGAAGAATGAGAAGGTATGGGTGTCACCGGAGCAGGAAGAATGAGAAGGTATGAGTGTCACCGGAGCAGGAAGAATGAGAAGGTATGGGTGTCATCGGAGCAGGAAGAATGAGAAGGTATGAGTGTCACCGGAGCAGGAAGAATGAGAAGGTATGGGTGTCACCGGGGCAGGAAGAATGAGAAGGTATGGGTGTCACTGGGGCAGGAAGAATGAGAAGGTATGGGTGTCACTGGGGCAGGAAGAATGAGAAGGTATGGGTGTCACCGGGGCAGGAAGAATGAGAAGGTATGGGTGTCACCGGGGCAGGAAGAATGAGAAGATATGGGTGTCACTGGGGCAGGAAGAATGAGAAGGTATGGGTGTCACCGGAGCAGGAAGAATGAGAAGGTATGGGTGTCACCGGAGCAGGAAGAATGAGAAGGTATGGGTGACACCAGGGCAGGAAGAATGAGAAGGTATGGGTGTCACCGGGGCAGGAAGAATGAGAAGGTATGGGTGTCACCGGGGCAGGAAGAATGAGAAGGTATGGGTGACACCGGGGCAGGAAGAATAAGAAGGTATGGGTGTCACCGGAGCAGGAAGAATGAGAAGGTATGGGTATCACCGGGGCAGGAAGAATGAGAAGGTATGGGTGTCACCGGGGCAGGAATAATGAGAAGGTATGGATATCACCGGGGCAGGAAGAATGAGAAGTTATGGGTGACACTGGGGCAGGAAGAATGAGAAGGTATGGGTGTCACCGGGGCAGGAAGAATGAGAAGGTATGGGTGTCACCGGGGCAGGAAGAATGAGAAGGTATGGGTGTCACCGGGGCAGGAAGAATGAGAAGGTATGGGTGTCACTGGGGCAGGAAGAATGAGAAGGTATGGGTGTCACCGGGGCAGGAAGAATGAGAAGGTATGGGTGTCACCGGGGCAGGAAGAATGAGAAGGTATGGGTGTCACCGGGGCAGGAAGAATGAGAAGGTATGGGTGTCACCGGGGCAGGAAGAATGAGAAGGTATGGGTGTCACTGGGGCAGGAAGAATGAGAAGGTATGGGTGTCACCGGGGCAGGAAGAATGAGAAGGTATGGGTGTCACCGGGGCAGGAAGAATGAGAAGGTATGGGTATCACCGGGGCAGGAAGAATGAGAAGGTATGGGTATCACCGGGGCAGGAAGAATGAGAAGTTATGGGTGTCACCGGAGCAGGAAGAATGAGAAGGTATGGGTGTCACCGGGGCAGGAAGAATGAGAAGGTATGGGTGTCACCGGAGCAGGAAGAATGAGAAAGTATGGGTGTCACCAAAATACCTTGCTCTGATTTAAAAAAAAAAAAAAAACACAGTTTATTCCCTATCAGAGAGATATCCCATCACTTCCTG
Source organism: Pelophylax lessonae (assembly GCF_965119305.1). NCBI lineage: Eukaryota > Metazoa > Chordata > Amphibia > Anura > Ranidae > Pelophylax > Pelophylax lessonae. The sequence continues at coordinate 213,475,053 of NC_138779.1, read as the reverse complement.
TCCCAGTGACACCAGAATAGGAAATAGGAACACAGGTACCCACTTCCTGTTCTGCCTGCACCCATCACCTGGACAGGAAGTGAGGATATTCTCCCATAGTTTCTTTTATGTCCCACCCTTTTCAACCGGATAGAAAGAGGAGAGATCCTCTCCTGTTCTGTTTGGTGCCCTTTCTGGTTCTGGTGTCACCTGGACAAAAAGAGAGGAGATCGTTCCTCACTTCCTGTTCAGTCATAAATAGACTCTACCACACCCAAGATGGCCACCAGAGTCCCATGGGCAGCCACTATCTATTTGGATCGCTGCCCCAGTGACTCGGGAAATCATAGAGGAATCCTTTTCCCCCATGCCTTCCTCTCCCTCTACATTGCCATTGTGCTTGAGCGCCACCTGCAGTGGAGCCAGCAAACAGCAACTGCCTACACACCTGTGACCTGGATGGAAAATGGGGAGATTTTCCTTAATTTCCTGTTCAGTCTGACACCTATCAGTTGGATAGAAAGCAGGGACTGGAGAGTTTTTCCTTCACTTCCTGTTCTGTCTGACATCCATCACCTGGATAGAAGATGGGGAGATTTTCCTTCACTTCCTGTTCTGTCTGTCACCTGTCACCTGGACAGGAAGTGAGGATATTCTCCTATATTTTCTTTAATGGCCCACACTTTTCACCTGGATAGAAAGAGGTGAGATTTTCCTTCACTTCCTGTTCTGTCTGTCACCGGTCACTTGGACAGAAAGTGGGGAGATTTTCCATTTCTTCCTGTTCTATCTGACATTCTTCACCTTGATAGAAAGTGGGGCGATTTTCCCTTACTTCCTGCTCTGTCTGGCACGTCACCTGGATAGAAACGGGGGGGGGGGGGGGTTTCTCTCATTTCCTGTTCTGTCTGATACCTGTCACTTGGACAGAAAGTGGGGAGATTAGCCCTTACTTCCTGTTTTGTCTAACACCTTCACCTGGATAAAAAATGGGGGGAGAATTTTCTTTACTTCCTGTTCTGACACCTGGTTAGAAAGTGGGGATGTTTTCTCTCATTTCCTCTTCTGACACATCACCTGGTTAGAAAGAAGGGAGATTTCTCCTCACTTCCTGTTCTGACACCTGCCATCTGGTTATAAAGTGGGGATATTTTCTCTCATTCCTCTTCTGACACATCACCTGGACAGAAAGTGGAAAGATTTCTCCTCACTTCCTGTTCTGACACCTGTCACATGGCTAGAAAGAGGGGAGATTTCTCCTCACTTCCTGTTCTGTTGGACAATCCTGAATGGACAGACCACTATGAGTTCAGAGTGTTCCCTCGGGGGCAGGGTGTAATGAATGTCTTGTCTTCTCATGGGGCAGATCCTCCTCTACCAATGGCCGAGACAGCACATCCTGGATCGGCGCTTCGAGGGCCGGCTAAAATGGAACGGGAGCGCCCACTCGGAAGACTTGCAGGACATGTCCATCGTCATCACCAACGTCACCCATGAACACCAGGGGGAGTACATGTGCCGAGTCAACCGCACGCTGACCTTCCAGAGTCACGACTACAACACCAACGTCACCAAATTCATCCAGGTGGTGGTGGTGGACAAAGGTGAGCCAGTGGGGGGGGGGGGGGGGGGCGGGGGATCAACGATTGGAGAGGACATTATGGAGGGGGGATTAATTCTTGGAGAGGACAATATGGGGGGGGGAATCAATTCTTGGAGAGGACATTATGGGGGGGGGCAATTTTTGGAGAGGACATTATGAATGGGGAATCAATTCTTGGAGAGGACAATATGGGGGGTAATCAATTCTTGGAGAGGACATTATGGGGGGGGGGATCAATTCTTGGAGAAGACATTATGGGGGGGGGAATCAATTCTTGGAGAGGACATTATGTGGGGGGGGGGATCAATTCTTGGAGAGGACATTATGGGGGGGGGATCAATTTTTGGAGAGGACATTATGGGGGGGATCAATTTTTGGAGAGGACATTATGAGGGGGGAATCAATTCTTGGAGAGGACATTATGGGGTGGGGGATCAATTCTTGGAGAGAGCATTATGGTGGGGATCAATTTTTGGAGAGGACATTATGGGGGGGGGGATCAATTCTTGGAGAGGACATTATGGGGGGATCAATTCTTGGAGAGGACATTATGGGGGGGATCAATTCTTGGAGAGGACATTATGGGGGGGGGATCAATTCTTGGAGAGGACATTATGGGATGGATCAATTCTTGGAGAGGACATTATGGGGGGGGGGATCAATTCTTGGAGAGGACATTATGGGAGGGATCAATTCTTGGAGAGGACATTATGGGGGGGGATCAATTCTTGGAGAGGACATTATGGGAGGGATCAATTCTTGGAGAGGACATTATGTGGGGGGGGGGGGTCAATTCTTGGAGAGGACATTATGGGGGGATCAATTCTTGGAGAGGACATTATGTGGGGGGGATCAATTCTTGGAGAGGACATTATGGGAGGGATCAATTTTTTTTAATTCATTAACCACTTCTGGACAGGAAGGATTTGCCCCCTTAATGACCAGGCCGTTTTTTGCGATTTAGCACTGCATTCCTTTAATGGACAATTGCGTGGTCGTGTGGCGCTGTACCCAAATAAACTTTACGTCCCCACAAACAGAGCTTTCTTTTGGTGGTATTTGATCACCTGTGCGATTTTTATTTTTTGCGCTATAAAAAAAAGAAGAGCGACAATTTTGAAAAAAAAAAAACATTCCCGAAAAAAAATGTAAAAATCAAAATTTTTTAACATTTTAGGCCAAATAAAAAAATCGCAATAAGCCTATTTTTTGATCGGTTTGTGCAAAAGTTATCGCGTCTACTAACTACAGGAAAGATTTATGTCATTTTTATTGTTTTTCTTTTACTAGTAATGGCGGCGATCTGTGTTTTTTTGCGGGACTGCGACATTGCGGCGGACAGATCGGACCCCTAACTGACATTTTTGACACTTTTGGGGGGGACCAGTGACATTACTACAGTAATCAGTGCTAAAAATATGCACTGTTACTGTAATAATGACACTGGCAGGGAAGGGGTTAACATTGTGGGTGATCAAGGGGTTTAATGTGAGCCTAGGGGAGTGATTCTAACTGTATGGGGGCGTGGCTTGTGGAATGACCATAGAGACCTGCGTTCCTATATAGAAGGATCCCAGGCGTTCTGTGATCATTCCAGAGAGAGGAACATTCGGCTGTGTTTACAACAGCCGACCATCCTTCTCTCTCAGCGGGGAACGATCGCGGGTGTCGGGTGGCAATCGGAGCCGCCTGCCCCGTCCATCCAAGTACCCGCTGCCGAGTGGAGACGGGAGCGCAGTGGTGGCGGCGCACGCACGCCCCCTAGCTGCAGGCGCGCGACCGACTTATACCTACGTCAGTTCGCGGAGGAGGGGCTGCCTGCCGCAGTTATAACTGCGGCGGGCGGTCCTTAAGTGGTTAAAGTGTATTTTTTTCCCAAAAAAAATTGCATTTGAAAAAAACGTTTCGCAAATACCGTGCGACATGAAAAAAAAAATTGCAAAGATCGCTATTTTATTCTCAAGGGTCTCTGCTTAAAATAAATAAATAAATAAATAAATAAATAAATAAAAAAATATATATAAATAAATAAATTAAAAAAAATATATGCTTAAACAAAAAAAATATGCAATGAGTGCTTTTTTATTCTCTAGGGTCTCTGCTTAAAAAAAATAAAAAAATAAATAAATAAATAAATAAATAAAAAATATATATAAATAAATAAATTAAAAAAAATATATGCTTAAACAAAAAATATGCAATGAGTGCTTTTTTATTCTCTAGGGTCTCTGCTTAAAAAATAAATAAATAAATAAATAAATAAATAAAATATATAAATAAATAAATTAAAAAAAATATATGCTTAAACAAAAAATATGCAATGAGTGCTTTTTTATTCTCTAGGGTCTCTGCTTAAAAAAAAAAAAATAAATAAATAAAATATATAAATAAATAAATTAAAAAAAAATATTTGCTTAAACAAAAAATATGCAATGAGTGCTTTTTTATTCTCTAGGGTCTCTGCTTAAAAAAAAAAAAAAAAAATATATATATATATATATATATATATATATATATATATATATATATATATATATATAATGTTTGGGGTTTCTAAATAATATTGATTTTTACTTGAAGACAAAGAATGTCTGAAAAAAGGCGGTCAGTGATAGAGATCTGAAAAGGAGATTGTACAATCAGATTGTCACGTGTGTGCTGGATCAAAAAAAATCTCTGAAGCGCGTCTATTTTTTTTTTCCCCCCCACCCAGCCAACAGAGACACGGCTTCCATCGTGTCGGAGATCATGATGTACGTCCTCATCGTGGTGCTGACAATATGGCTCGTGGTGGAAATGATATATTGTTACCGCAAGATTGCCGCAGCCGGGGAGGAGACGGTATTGGAAAATGCGTGAGTATACCCTAAATAAATAAATAAATAAATAAATAAAGGGTAAAGGAAAGCTGGACTCCAGGCAAGGGGAAATACAGCTGCTTGCATTTCCATTCATCCAGTTCTGAGATTTGCACAGCTCTGCCACACAGCACAGCAATTGTTAGCGGAGCAGTGGACCTGATTTCCCTCGGCATACAGGCCTTGCCCCTCCTCCAGCCTTTGACCAGACAGTGAAAAAAAGTAGAGATGAGCTCATTGTCACTCTGCTCTCCCCTCCTATCAGCATGTCCCTTGCTAGCACTGCAGCACAACTGGCTGTCTCCTTGTGTTGCTTCCCCCTCTCCCAGTCTGAGCTCTGCTGTACAGGGACTGCAGGAGGCTGACACCAGGGGCTTACACTGATTGCATTATAAAAAAAAAAAAAAATGCATTTTTATTTGTTTTATCTGTCTGGAATTCGGCTTTAAAAAAAAATGCGCATGCTGAGATTGCCGACCTCCTTCTTTACCGTAATCGATTGTTGCAGCAAGGGACAGCCAGGCGACTGGCATTTATAGGAGTTCAGTAAAGGCATTCTGTATACGGTAATTCTTTGCTTTCCTATAGAGGAGCCTTTAGGGAAATCGTTTTTTTTTTTAAAAAACAGACCTGAACTTATTATTCTGTATATATTTAATTGTATATTTTTCACTCATCTATCCGGCGTTGTGTATTTATGGCTTCAGATTCAGAATGGTTCAACACACAATTATATATATACTGTATATACAGCAAAGTCCTCTGTAGGGTACCTGCTATCAGTTTGTATCTGGTGCCATCTAGTGGATAAAAAGCAATATTGCAGTGTAAAGCCTTTGCCTGCAATACATTTGTGTACAGATTTCATCTTGTGCTGACAGGACAGTTGTATGTCTTCATTTAGATAAATTGTCACATTTTTTATGTTTTTTAATTTATTGTAATTTATTTTTTTGAGCAGATCAGACTACTTAGCAATAACATCGGAGACTAAAGACAACTGTCTGGGGGTGCAAGCACAGGAATAGCTGAACCACAAAGACTCAGGGCATCCCGGTAAGGGCTGTAAGTGTTGAAGTCACTAAGCCAGAGGCTCCGTCCCTCTGTCTGGTCTTCCCTCCTTCCTTCCTTCCTTTCTTCCTTTTAGCCCCCCCCCCTTCATTCCTTCTATTCTTCCTTCTCCTTCTTTCCTTTTCCTTCACTTCTCTCTCTCTTTTCTTTTCTCTTTCTTTCCTTCTCTCTCGCTCTCTCTCTCTCTCTCTATTTCCTTCTCTCTCCCTCTCTCTCTCATTTCCTTTCCTTCCTTTTCTTTTCCTTTCTTTCTCGCTCTCTCTTTTCCTTTGCTCCCCCTCTCGCTCTCTTCCCTTCCTTTCTTTTCTTTTCCTTTCCTTCTGTCTCTCTTTTCCATCTCTCTCTCTCATTTCCTTTCCTTCCTTTTCCTTTCCATTCCTTCTCTCTCTTTTCCTTTATTTCTCTCTCTCTCTCTCTCTCTCGTTTCCTTTCCTTTCCTCTTTCCTTCTTGCTCTTTTCCTTCTCCGTCTCTCTCTCTCTCTCTCTTTTCCTTTCCTTTTCTCTCTCTTGTTTCCTTTCCTTCCTTTTCCTTTCCTTCTTGCTATTTTCTCTCTCTCTCTCTCTTCCTTTCTCTCTCTCTTTCCTTTACCTCTCTCTCTCTC